>NC_049214.1:7243401-7594651 GCF_013347855.1 Anguilla anguilla | reverse complement strand
AGAAACAGTAGATTCGGCTTTGTTCATTATGTCGCCCACAATGACTCATATTACAGATCCATCATGACAGAAATAATGCAATTTTACCAAGCACTTGTATTGCGTGCTAATAATAGCAACAAAAAAAAAGCATCTCCAATAAAAGTGTATGTGCTACTAAACTGCTTTTATGAGTACAGCACCATTTCTGTATTGAATGTAGCCTATACTGTAAAGATCCATACATCAATGGCTGCATTATAAAAAAGAGAAATTACCCAGACATTTATCAGCATTTCTAAGAACCACTGACTGTGAACACTGAATTTTGAATTCAACCTAATCGCCATAGGTGCAGCACGTGAATCACCACAGGTGCACGACATCAATCAGAATAATCGCAATAGGTGCAGGACACCAATCATCATAGGTGCAGGACAGCGTCATGAGCTAATGTGTTCCCGTTCCACACATTTTTTCCAGGTAAGAGGAGAGGACTAATACAATATTCATATGCTGTCATCATCATTGAGCCACCTGAAATATGTGTGTGATTCCAATCAGACCATTTCAAATAAAGACAGACATTTGTCACTGAAATGGGATGGTGAAAGCAAGCTGCATGTAAGTTGAATGAAACAGCCTCACCTCACCCGCCCCCCCCCCCCCCCCACTCCCCCACTCCCAAGGACACACACACACCTCCTATACAGGGAACAGGAAACAGTCTCATTAGGCACTCACAAACAGACACACAGCATCTCGGGCCAGTTTGGTGCGCTGCATGGGGCAGCCTGAGAGAAGGGGGGGCGCCATCTGCGCTGAGGGGCCCGTGACGCGCCCCTGATTTATTTACGCTTCTCGTTTACCGGGCGAGCTAACTGGAAGGGCACCATGGAAATCTGCAGGAGCGAGCAGCTCCGCTCCTCCAGCAGAATGCCGAGCAGGATGCCCCCTGGACTGGGCCCCGGATCACCTCTGCAACCGGATCGGAAAGAGGGCGGAGCCTCCCGGCTCCTACAGTCGTGGGATTGGAGGGTAGGCTACCGTCAGCGCGTGAGTGACAGTGCCGGTTCAGTAGGTACAGCATCTACATCTTCACGCGTGTTAAGTAGCGAGGATTTACGCTGCTCTTAAGGGACTAAAAGGGTTCAGGGCATTGCTGTCCAATCCCAGCCACTCACAAGAATCTGCCCACGGTTCCTACAGCACAGTCAATATCCTGTAAGGGAACCGTTCAGGGCTTAACCCTCACTAAAAATGAGCGGGTACAGAAGGCAGAGCTCAGTTCTGCACTAAATGGCTAAAGAAGAGTCCACCCTGAGCCCTGGACAATTAACAAATGAACAACAGATGGCTCAGATTCAAACACTAATATTGTGTGGCGGCAGTGTAGTATAAAGGCGAATGAGTTGGTCTTGTAACCTGAAGGTCGCAGGTTCAATTCCCCGGTAGGACACGGCCGTTGCTCCAGTATATATCCAGCTGTCTAACTGGATACAATGTAAGTTGCTCTGGATAAGAGTGTCTCCTAAATGCCTGTAAACTGTAAACTAATATTAGTTCCATGAAAGCACAGAAGACATAATCAGTCTATAACTGTGATTTAAGTGCGTGAAGAGACAGTTCGGGTCACAGTTCAGAAAGGCTATGTCTCAGGCCTATACTCTCACAAAGAGGGGACATAAGGTAGCAATAACAGCACGTGTCCAGAAGATGAGAGGTGGGAATGTGATGAAACAATATCAGGCAGTGAGCAGAATGTGACGGGATTAGTGTACTGCTGCCAAGCTCGGAGTGGAGGAGATTAGAGAAATCTCCCCCCCCCCGCATTCCCTGTCATCCCGTCAATTCACCCACATCCCGGGGCTGGATTTGGGATTCCATTCATAAAAAAAGGGCCAGCTTATCGTGCGCTATGCGACGGCCTCCCTGAACCTCTCCACTCTCCATCTACTGTAACTTTTCCCCCATCCTCCACAAGCACGCTGTTTCAGCAGGGATTCATTTATACCGCAAATAAAGACGGAAGCTCCGAGCCAACAGCCTGCCCACTCTCTCTTCCGCTGTGCATAATCAGCCACTGACTGCATTGTGGGGGCTGTGATTGCGGGGTGTGTGAAAAATAGTCAAGGCAACCTAAGAGGTCCGGGATGGCTACGTTTCACCAAGAGATTTTTGTGCGCGATGAATGTACAGAGACAATCACTAATCACTGTCACTGTGTCAATTTCACTTGTGCAATTTGCATTAGAGATGAGATTATACTGTACCTACTGAAACAAAGTTTTACCAGGGCAATATTCAGTATTATTATTATTATTATTATTATTATTATATTTTTTATTTTTCCCTTGAATGAAGTGAAAATACAACTATGTCCCCGAATTATGATCCATCTTTTACCATTAGATTTCATAAATGTTATGTGAACATGGCAAGGGAAATATGGTAATGGTTGCATACACTATCAGTCAATGCAGTTAAAAAAACGGACATAGTTAATGAGCTATGGAAAATATGTTAGTTCACGTGCACAGTGATTCTTGGCAAAGTTTGACATTTTGTGATCTGAGAGGCATTTATAACAGTGACTACTCACAAATTGCTAAAGAGAAAAGAACACCTGGTCATTTTTTAAATAAAAAGAAGCAATGCTCCTGGAGAACTGCAATGGTTATGATGGTACAGGAGCCAGTAGCTCACCGAGACACAGTTAATTTGATCATTTATCCATATAAGGACTTGAAATAATGCACTTCTAATGAATAATCCACTCCTACTTCTGTGGTTGGGAGGAACTGTGATGTGATTATGTTGTTAACATCTCGCCGTTACCAAGAGGGCATGCATTACATAAGCAAGAGTGGGCCTGTGCGTGCCAGCGGGCTACACGCTGTGGACAGGGACAACCCTGATGTCCAATGGGAGTCTGTGGCATGCTATACCACTTCTGACTGCTCAGAAGCACAGGACTGGAGGTCTATCTCTCTCTCACTCTCATTCTCTCTCTCTGTCTCTCTCACTCTCGCTCTCGCTCTCTCTCTCTCTCTCTCACCCACACACACACACACACACATAGACACACACACAGTTTCTAACAATGTCTGTATCTGGGGTTTATTGCTACATTGCACACTGTCATTGGCCTCTGTGCGTCCGAAGTAAGGTTTCTACTGATATATGACAAAATTTGAAAAGATCAAATGCTCTTCTTATTAAATCTAGAGGGGTCTTTTTTCATTACATACTAATATATAGACCAAGGACACATTCAAAAAGCAATAACGATGCACCCGCTAGCAGCTCTGCCATAAGTAGGCCGTAACACATGACAACTAACATTATGCACTTCAAGTGTGTCTGGAGGAAAGTTCAGTTCGGTTCTGTGAACTGTGTTATCAGACGCATAAATAGATGTGCGGGCACAGAAAAAAAAAGTCACTCTAGAGATCTGCCACGCCCCAGTTTTGGGCACAAGAACATGTTTAATCTACCGCACTTCCCCCCCCCCCGCCACTGCACCATCCCTTGTGTGTGTCCTTGGGGCAACTCGGGGTGGATATCCTGGCGCATGCACTCCTATTCACCGGAAGTGGAGATGTGGAATGAATTGCCAATGAATCAAGGCTCAAAGCTCAATAACCATCACTCAAGATATGATCTTCTGTGCTGCTCATTGGAATATGATTTGAAAATAGTTGCAGCTCTTCTCCGAGGTTTACCATGCACTCATTTCACTGTTTTACACTCATTAAATAAATAAAAACAATAGTAGTTATTTTATAAAATACCATTATTTATACGTAAGTTGTAATTCCTATAATCAACCGTACACCATTACAGAATGAAATAGAGAGTTTGTACGTCAGTATAAATTATCACATATTTTTTAAATGTTTTGAATAACTGTATAATTATTCATAAACTGATTTTTTATGAACAATTATATAATAATTATTATGTATATCATTCGCTTGTAAAAGCATGCTGAAGTTATTAGAGTGATTTTTTATGCAATCTTAATGTCATGTATGGGGATCTTCAGGCCAAGATTAACTCTGCTGACCTGTCTGTAACAGTTTCACAAACTATTATGAAAGTCAAGCACACAGCCAGTTTTTTTTAAATGTGAAAGGTGGAGGTACCAGGATCTCACCTTGGAGCCATCCAGACTGATGATTCTGTAGACATTCCTCGTACTGTCGTAGAAGTAGGAGACGGTGACTGCATGCTTGCTGGTGGGGACCCAGTTCTTTTTGGTGTTGGGGTCGATCTGGAAGACGTGGGCGCGGGTGCTGTAGATTGGCTGCTCCCTGGTTGGACAGAAGAAGATGGGGTGAACCTCTTTGGACCAGCTGTCCCATAAATGTCCCATTGCCCCCCATTACACAAAGTTGGACCCGCCCTCCACAACACTGCTGCTATGTCATGCCGTGAATTAGCCCACTTAAAGGCTGACTATTACTACAGAGATAGTAATAGTGTAGCTACACAATAGCTACACAATACACACTCACAATGAAGTAAAATATCCAGTGTTAAATGAACTCTTACAGTGTACATGCGGTCCTTATTGGACTCATAAACTGTGTTGAATTAACACTGCACATTTTACCGTGTGCTGATTCATGATGCTGCAATATCAACACTGCAAACTCCCTGCTCAGAAGGGAATATTAGTTATGTTGTCAAAGAAGGACTGAAAGGAGTGAAATTTAAAGTGAACACTAAACTTAACCAAGTCAACGCGCTTCCGCGGCTGAGCCTCCTCAGACAGGGTGAAACTCGGCTTGCACTCAGAGCTCTTCTCTTGGCTGACCTGAGCGCGATGGTGAACGGTGGGCTCCAGAACATCGCAGCACTGACAGAGAGAGGCGGGGATAGGGCCCTACAGCCCCGAAAGCTCTCACTCACATTCGGACGCTATTATTCCCAGTGCTCGGCTATTAGCATATTCAATCCCATTGCCAAGGGCCTAATCAGCTGCCATCGCTCTGATGTATGCAGTGGAGAGAGAGAGAAGCAAGGGATTGTGGGGGGAAAAGGAGGCTGGTGAGGGATAGTGCAGCAGATAGAGAACTGCTTACGCTGCATTCGTTGCTCGGGCCCTTTGAACAACATCAAAGGCGCTCCACGTAGTCAAAATTAATATTCATAAGCGTTTGCTGCACTCAACACAACAACGTCCAGAAAGAGAGGGAAAAAAACTAAGCTGGCTTAAGCATTACCTTAAGTTGAATATGGAGAGGTGCTCCAATTTCACAAGGCGTTTCCTGAGTTGAACCCCATGCCATTAGCCGAAATCGTTATGGTTTTATGACTACCGAATGGGTGAAAGTTCATTTTGAGTTCTGAGTGCCACAGGACTGATACTAAACCACAGTTTCCTTGGTGTCTTACAGTGCCTAGAAAATTAAGTTCTTTGTGAAATATTCTCCAGTGTTATTTATGTAGGTCTATTTATTTACTTGAGGCCAGCTGAAATGCTAACTTGATCATGCCTTTTTCATAAAAGTAAAACCTAGACAAAACGGGCTGTTTTGAAATTTTCTCTCTTTAACAATTTTAATTAGATGTCTGGCTGGTCTTAGGTACTAAGTGCACACTATGTGCAATTTCAACTTCCTGTGTGTGTACTAATATGTACAGCCCTGACAGGAAAATAATCTCCAAACAATCATCCAAAAGTGAAATACAATCGCATATGTATCAGAAAACAATGGCTTAAGGTAATTAACCATCATTCTGGAACATTCATACATGTGCATTATGTAACTTCTCACTCCAAAAAATAAATAAACACAACAAAGCTGGGAAAAAAGCAGAAAATATAAAAATATTATATAAAATAAAATACATTAATTATTTTAGAAAGCTTGGGTATTCCACAATAATAGAAATGTAAAACGTTATTCCAAGTTGTGAAATTCCAAAAGGTCATGATCTGTACTAATGCTATGTTGCATATAGCCTACTTTCATGTCAAACAGTGCACAGACTTGTTTTGTAACTTGTGAAAGTGTTATATAAGAGTGGCAGATTTACTTTTAAAATTCTCCATGTCCAGCATTCAAACACAGCCTCAGCAGTCATGTTGCTCGAGCTGACCAAGAGCTAGGAGTCCCTCTAAGGAGTTCTCTCTTTGATTTTACAGCTCTCTCATGCATACCTCAACTCAATCCTTCAAATTCACACCAAAGACCTTGTTAAGCACCGCTCTCCAAAGTGCAGAGAGAATGCAGTCTACAGTGCATTGGATGCATAACATTTCGGAAAATGTAACTGCACCACAAGTCTTCAGTCAACGATCTTGAAAGCAAATCAGCCTCAAAGATGCTGAGATAATCCGCCTAATGAGATTTTAAAAGAAATGAAAAAGCCAAAGTGAAACTCAGGTTACGCATAAGTTAACACATCGCACAGAATAACAAGCAGGTGGCACGGCAGCAGAAGTGGTGGCATAAGTAAATGGCCACTGCAAAGGGGGTCTATTTTTTGCACCGTCTCAAACAGAGTGCACTTCGCCGAGCAGAGCCATCACACAACAGTGAAAATATCTCGTCTCTTTCAAAAATGACCTGCGAAAGGTAGGCAGTGCGTTACGCAATATCAACCAGCAGAACAAGTGGAGTGGGAGAGGGAGTACCGTCGCTATAAATACCAGAAAAAAAACATGTTTACAGGCTGTGAGTTTCCCGCTCAGGCCAAGCACAGAGGAGCCCTTCTGACAAGCTCGAGTCAAGGGGTCAAGTCGTGCTACAGGACGCTTCTGGGAAAGGACCCTCCCCTTGTGACACCGCATTGGTCCGCTACAGTTCATCAACTGCAGGGTGAACTGTAACTGTCATGCGTTAACCCTGACCTGAGACATATATTACCGTAAGTACAGCAGTGCTCTCGTTAATAAAAATGAAATATGTTTCAGAAAAGGATCACTGGGCTTTCCTTGAGGAAGCTGACCCAGGGTGACTCCATGTACCCCTGCGGGTTTACTGTTCCGCGCGGACTGGATTTATGAGCCCGCTAGCCTGTGCGAAAGCCTTGGTGTACCGACTGATGGGGTCAGCGCTCAGCAATGGTTGGAATGGCAGTGGAGAGAGAAGGGGGGATTCGGGGTGCGGAGAACGAGGCGCGAAGGGGGCAACGACGAAATATGAGCATTAACACGGCCCAGGGACCGGCCCCCGTCCTCTTACTCCCACCTTGAACTGCTTCGAAGACTAAAATCCAGCCCAAACGCCAACTTCTGCAGATGCCGACTCATAATAACCACTTTGTTCTACGCCGTCTTCCCTGCATCTCTCAGCCAACCGAAGACCAGCCCTTCAGCTCATTAATCTTGCGATGCCTTACGCTCCATTACAAGCACCAGCTGGCAGAGATCGTCGTGACATTTCTCACCGCAAGTTCCCCAGAATTAAATGAAAAATGCGGTTTTAAACGAAATGCTGCATCTCCCTCGCAGCATTCGCAGGCCAATAAAAATGTCAGCGTTCACCTCCCGCGCGGACGCTGCTCCAGCAGGTCAGAGATACACTGTCCCCAACCCCCCACCATCCTGCATGAATAATTAAAGTCACTCCAACAAATACCAAAGAGTGGCAGAATGCAGGAAAAACCCTCTCCATCACTCCCAGGCCACTTTCAGCACCGGAGTCATTTTAAAGCTTTGCAGAGAGAGGGCTTCCGAATTCCGAACGGAGCACTCCTTTCAGGCAAGAGGGCAGAATCTGAACCAAAGTGGGAAGAAGGACTGAAATGATTTGTATGAAGTACAGGCGCCCTTCGCACACATTTATTAAATAACCTGCCCACTGCGCGCGGTCTTTCCATTAGTCAGAACTGGAATGAAAGCCGAAAGAAAAAATCTACAATGTTATATAACATGACATTTATGGAGGAGGTGAGTTTAGCACCAATTAGGAAGGCGATGACGAAGGTCTGAAAAAATTAAATTGTTATGTCTATTAAAAAAGTAGTACAGCGGTTACTGATATTCAGTTGAGCCTAACATTCCACAAAGGAGATGTCAGTAAATTGCTATTGACGAGACAAAATCAAAGCTCGCTCTTCCCGGAAGTGTATCGAAACGGATGTCCTTGTTATTACGTTAATCCTCTTTATCTTTCTCACCCACCTGCATCGGCAGGAACATAAACCGTTCAGGCTGATCAATATGAAAGAGATTCCAGTGGGTAAGATCACAGGTCCCACCCAGTCAAATACCTGTCACTTAAATGTGTATCAGAGCTTTGTTTAAAGATGTTGGGAGCACAAACGTTAAAAAAAGGCTTCATAAACCTGACCCAGATATTAACCAGGCAGGTACTGCAGAGATGATTTCTATGATTTCCTTTTCTGATCATTTTGGTGCTCTTGCATTTGCCACTTATAAAGGTAGGCGTAGGAATTAATGCAAGTGACTGAGTACATGCCCATAACACTGCGCTACATCCTACAACCATTGATAACCAGGCCTTTACATTTACACAGCGGGCAGGAATGAGGGTGGGTGGCGTGGGGGAGGAAGTTACCGACTGGTCATGGAACAGGAAGCAGTGCTGATCCGGCCAGGAGAGGCGAGATACACCTCCACCAGACACAATGAGAAAAGCCAGTTCTTTACTTCCAACAACCTGTCCCATGCTAACGAATGGAAACATAAGAGTGGAGATATGAAAAAAAAAAAAACTTTGGTAAGAGCATGATAAGTGTGTCATATGTTCAACTTTTAGATAGCCACCCTGTGTGTTTTGTATGCAACTGCTGAAAAAATGCTCACCACTTTGAGTGCCTCAGATAAATACTTATTTGGCCAGCTAAATAGGAACAGTGGCTCATTCATTAACAGTTTCTCTGTTAATATACTGTAGTAGAGACAAATGCACTAATGAAGCACAAGACACAAGCCACGCTATCTTTTAGAGTAGATGTGTTTCATTCAAACGTAAAATAAATCTGAACAATATAGGCCTAAATAATCATTATAGCAAAAGGCAAACTGCCATATGAAATCACTTGACTGATGACACTTTAGAGCTCTTTTCATTTTTTTTTTAAAAGAAAATATTAAAGTGGGGGCAAGTATAGCAGTGTGTGCCACCATTGAAACACCCATTATACAGATGCTGGGATTCACCACAGTCAATAACAGCTCAATAACTGCACAGAGCCAGTATTGATGGTTAATGTGAGGAATCAAATGACAGGAACTACACTACATACAGATACCTTAATTACCAGTCATTATATGAGCTTTAAAAGAGTACAATAGAATTGCGCTCAATATAGCTAATTGACAAGAGAGTTTCACTCTCCTAAAACTCCTGTGATTCTAGTTCATGACCAGCAGATGGGGTTGCTCATCAGACAAAATTCACTTCTACATTACATTACAGGCATTTAGCAGACGCTCTTATCCAGAGCGACTTACACAACTTTTACATAGCATTTACATTGCATCCATTTATACAGCTGGATATATACTGAAGCAATGCAGGTTAAGTACCTTGCTCAAGGGTACAACGGCAGTGTCCTACCCGGGAATCGAACCTGCGACCTTTCGGTTACAAGCCCAGTTCCTTACCCACTGTGCTACACTCCGTCCTACGTTCTACATACTGCATAAATGTGAAGCAGGGGAGAGGTGTAGGCATGTTGCAGAGGTTACATTGGAATGGAAAAAATGCCAACCAGCATTTGAGTGACATTTTGATTGTGCATACTTGCTTTCAGTATGGTAAACAAAACCACAGAATTGGGGTTACACTCATAACCCTGCAGGTTTTTTCTCATATTAAGAACCATGTTTCCAAGCAATAAGGGGCTTCAAAAACACTGTTTTCAGAGCATTACCATGAAAGACTATTTCTGTCATCTTCAAATCTCAGACAACTCTGGACAACGGCTAACACAGTAATAATAAATAAGATAAATAGGTACCTGGTTAAGATGAAACAATGCTCTGGCATTATTTAACAACAAACAGGTTACACATACTGATCAGCACAAACACTGACAAGTAGTTACATGGAAACAAATGACAGTAAGGTCAGTGTCAACTCAAGTGGCCGTGAATCCACATGACTTTGATACATTTCCGAATGAACAGGCCCGCTCTCTGTTTGTAGGGTTCCTGGTTCCCCACGTGACATGGTATCTTCCATTAATATCTGTCATACACCTAACACAGGTTTGGAGAGTCTCGGACAGTCTGCTTGTTTCAGTTTGACCTGCCTTGTCCCTCGTTGTCAAACTATTTCAGTTACGTTTTTATGAACATCCACAGAGTGCTGCTTTGACCCACACAGAACTCTCTGTCTCCCTTTCCTTCTCCCTCTCTCTTCGTCTCCGTCTCACATGCACGCGCCCACATTTAGCCAGATCGAAGACATTGGCAAAGGAATTAAAATGGCTACTTTTACCCATTAAAATGTTTTTGCCTTGTTTTTTTCCATCAAACATTGCACATTCAAAAATGTTTAAAATAAGACGTGAAGCGGAATCCTGATAAACAATCATGAGGGGAATTCAAAGCCGGCTGCACTCAAAACAAATCCAATTAGTATACTCCCTCGCTCAACGGGTGATCAGATGGCAAAACCTGACACCACTTTGCTCAGCACTCAGACAGAACCTGGAAGGAAAAGCTTGTCATATGAATTTTGGGCACTGCCTTCCAGTCAGGCAAGCTTCCAGCACAGGGCTACAGAGCCACAACTGAATAGCCATCGCTCAAAAGGACCAAAAGGATTATCATTCAGTTTCAATGGACATAAACCCACAAGGTTCTGTTCACAAGATCTTCACTCAGCTTCTACTAAAATGCTACTGGCCAGTAATACAAGCATGATGTCAACACAAGTCACATGTACAAGAAAAGCATATATAAGAATAGCTGCACATTCAGATCTGCATCACGATAAATACGTACACTGTAAGCCTCATAGACCTAAGGAAATTATCAATACACCACCCACATGGATATATATTTTGTTCCTGGGCTACTTAATTAATCTACTTTATGCAAAGAAGCAGAAAATTGAATAGAACATAAGCTATTTTTAAATATTGTATAGTGATTTCATACTGTGATGAGATATTCTTTCTTAAAAAATATTTAACAAAGTTGACCACCTCCACCCTGTGTTAAAGGCAGACTATGCAGGATATTGTGAAAATATAATACAATAACCATGTTAAGGCACATCTATGATGCACATGCAATCTATGTCTTTGCTTAGTTTCACCAAATTTCTGCACCTTTTACCTGTATTTATTATTCTAATAAATTATGGTAATTAGGCTATAGTGCCACGTTTCTGGGCGTGGCACTAACAAAGTTGCAAACAAAGACTCCCGTACTCATCAACGTTCACTGATTACATAACGCAGCATAACTTGAAAAATTTAAATATTTCAATAATTTACTTCTAATTGTTATATTGAATATAACGATGTAATATTACATGACATTTTATTTGGTGGCGGCTTTATCCGAAGCGATGCACAATAACTGCATACCAAAGGACGTTGGAACGGCTACAGAACACAGGTCAGGTAAGGTAGCTACAATTCGCATAAGGTACTAGTTATCCGTAGCCATGAACATACACATATTATGTTGTATTTTAAAAAATAAAGAGGCTGATATTTGAATAGGATACGGATAACTTTGTGGGAAAAGTCATTCAGTTTACAAGTGTATTAGCGAGCAACAATGTACTTATGGCCTGCTAATGTCACTTATTCCACACGCTTCATTGTTTACATCCCAGTTCAAGCATTTATGGCATGGTCTACAAAGATTCATGAAACGTACATGCTTAGCTTTGACAACACAATGCCCATTTATATTTTGCTGTTTCCTTTTTACTTTGGTCTTTTGACTCACTACCTACCAGGCTAAATGACACCCTGACCCGAATGAAGTCATTTGGCCTCATCCTGTCACTGTATGTGAAACTGAAGCTCCTTGTCTCCATGGAGGCAGGCTAGCTGTACAAGAATTGCACCGAGCACCAACTTCACAGTAATTCAGACAGCGGCAGTGACATTTGTGCATCATGCACTTCAAAGGGCAGCGGCTACCAGAGGAATAGCACGTCCTTCACAGGCAAGTATCCCGAAATTCCATTAGAGGCAAACAAAGACAACATTATAAAAAATTTGGCCGCTGCATTAAAAAGATGATTCAGTAGGCTAGGGAGGTAAGGCCATATCTCATTATAGTGATCAATCCAGTTACCCATCCCTCTGCATGCCCCAATTCCTTTGACTTTCAAACAATTTAGCATAAGTTGCTTACTGACCTCAGAACTCTATTCTCTGGATGACCTGACAAATACTTTGTTACTATTGGTACATACTGGACATGCACTCCATTGTATCTATTAATAATTCTCATATATTAATAACTCAGAACCTCATACATACATTGTACAGCCTTTTAGCCAAATGAAGCCTCACAATTAGTACTCCAGGTATGATGTTGTGCATACTGTATTATGACTGCATTACATTTGCACTGTGATAATTCTGCAAGCGCAAGAAAATAGTCCTGCTTCGGATATAATTAATCTTGTGAAATATTATGAGTACTGTGACTGGGCCAACAGTAGTGAGTGTGAGAATGCTGAATAGAGCTTACACACATTTCTAGAGGCAAATCAGGCTAGGGCAGAAGACAGGGCACAGCATAGTGAAATTAACCAAACTGGGCTATTCAAAGGCTCATGCGCAGACGGAGTGGAAATCCCGCCTCTACGCAAGTTTACCTCTCTGGTAGAAAAAGTGCATAAAGGGAATTGGGAAAAGGGAAAAGGCTGGTTTCCAGCTTTGCATTGAGAGATGTGTGTGTGAGTGCATGTGTACATACGTACGTGTGTGTGTGTATGTACTGTATAAATGTGTGTTGGAGAGAAACTGGTCTAACTTCAACCTTACTGCCTTGTGTGTGGGTGGGAGTGATGAGATAGAGCTGGAATTCTGCATTTGAAAACTGCGAGAGAGGGGAGATATGCAAATCTCACTTTTGGTGCTCCACTTTTGTTTAAAGCAACAGAGAAATGCTGTTAAACCCACGGCTTTTACTGTAGTGCAATTTTCAGGAGTTCTCTAAATTTCCATTTAAAAAATTGATGCTAGAAAAGTGCAATTCGAGGATCAAAGCTTCAAAGATTCTTTCTGATAAGAGAAAATTTTCACAGTCTCATGATGGAACATGGTGCATAATGCACAGTCCATTATTTCTCTCCCTAGCCTCCAGTGGTATGCAGAATATGAAATCCTTTGCTACATTCCCAGGGCACTTGTCATGGCATGTTTAAATGTGCACTGGTATGTGCAGATGGAGGTTCAAGAAAAATACCATGGCCCACAGGCTGATTACATTAATAATCCAGCAACTGGGACAAAATTACACATTCTATAGTGGTCATCGCTGGGAGATTGAGGTATAACTAAATAGTGAACTGTCTCCATTTTCCAGAATGGGCCTTTTCCAGAACAAATCTACCACAAGCCCTGTTCAGTGATAACATGTCACAGAGGGCAGAAACTGGCCAGAGATGTGGGTTAGTGTTTTTACTGTGTGAACAGAGTCAATTGCATAGAACTGCCCCACAGTGAGACGATATGATACGTACAGAAAAATTCAGTTCCACAAATATTATGCTTTGCCCCAAAATTTATTTTCACTGAAAGTCTACTCTGGTCTTTCTAATAGGCTAATAGCTGTCATTTACCAATGACAAAACCATGCATCCCTAACTGAGTAGAGAGCCTCTACAATTGTCTTTTGTGAACCATGTCACCACAGAATTATGCTCCTACTTGGAAAATTGTCTGCCTTTACAAATTTGATGCCATTTTCCAACTGCCTGGCATAAAAGGTTAGTGTTCAGACGGTTTGGGCTATCTGATGAAGGAGCCAACGTTTTAACGATTAGCCTCCACACCTGAATCTCTGGCACAACAAGAAATGGTTTTCAAAGACATTTTAGGGCTTTTTCGGAAAATCTAAGTTTAAGCTTGGTTAGTTAGACAGAAGGGCCAGTGAACATGAACAGAATGCACACAGGAACCTGCCAGCTACTATTAGGCCTTCTGTTCCCCACACGTTTACACCAGTAACAAATCAGTACTGATCGGTACAAATCCTGCTCTGTCATTACAAGGCTTCCTTTCCATGTTTACCAAAGTGAGCCACTGTCAATACGCAGCAATAATAATGATAAACTGCATACGTGAAAATGCTGGGAAATATACAGCCAAATATCACTGTAGTACGATACAACTGGTTTTAATGATGCTCAAGCTGTGCGATTTGGAAAACCAATATGAAGTGGAATGAATTTAGGTCGTGGCCCAGGTGGTACAGTACATTCAGCCAAGCAGCTGAACACTGGAGCTGAGTAAAACAATCCAGAACAGAGGCTCAAGTCTCTGGGCTCAAGCTATATAAAACCACTATAAGTAATTGGCTAGTAGTCACACTAACTTTTACCAAACTGCAGAAGCTTGACCTGTTTTGGTACGGTCACTGCTACCGCATGACAGGAGAATGAGTAGGCCAGGTTCTAGTGGTAACTGGGCATTAGCAGGGAATCTGGTGTCCCTGTGTAAAGCCAGTCAGACATAGAAGGTGTTAAGCTCACAGAACACACCTGACGAACTGTATTTTCGGAGGCACTCTTGATATAGATTTGCCTGACTGTGATTCATGTCACCTGTGGAAACATTCAAACCCTCCACATATTCTGTTTTAATGCCTCTCTATGTGCTACCAAAACATAGGTTCACCAGCAGAATACACACACACACACACACACACACACACACACACACACACACACACACACACAATTAAGCTCAGTTTAATAACTATGTAGTGAATCAGTGTGGTGAAGAACTTGGTCTGTGAAAAAATATTTTGATAGGGTTATAAAGATGAATAGACACACTCTCAAGGCAACTCGGATGCATGAATCCAATTTATTCATATAGGCTAGCAGGCAAAATTCCCTATTTTTTCCATAATAGTTAACTTTAACGTGCAATTTATGATTGTGTAAACAAAAAATAAATTCAGCCACATTAGCATCTTAGTTACAGCTCAGCATTAAATACAATCATTCAACATAATTATGTTTATTGTAAAGTATTATAAATGGAAGAGAAGATAGGTACATATAGGCTATGTCCTGTGATGCATTATTTGGATTGCATTGTATCACTTTAACATGGTGCTTCAGAAGTTGAGAATATTTTACTTAATTATTCTTGTGGGCTTCAAGATTACAGGGTAGGAGTCCATTCATGAAAGTTATGAAGCATTTTAATATTGATTTCCACTCTGCATAAATACCTGCAATTTCTGCAAGTGTCCTGTATTGTACTCAAGCCTTTTTTGACTGCAAAAGGGCAATCTAGGCTGTTTATTTAATTATATCTTTATAAAATTGAAGGGCTGAGCATTCGTGAAGGATTAAATTCTTTTAATAAAGGTGTAAAGTGCAGTATTTGTAACTTACTATTTTAATATATAACCATATTGGTTAAAGCACGTCTCGGTGTTTGAGGAAGAATGCTGGAAATGTGATCTGAGAAAGTAGGTCTTAGGTCTTCTTTCAGTAGCTTTGGGTGCCAGTAGGGCTGGGAAATATATCAATATTATATCGATATCGTGACATGAGACTACATATCGTCTGGGATTTTGTATATCGTAATATCGTGATATGGCATAGCCTAAGTGTTGTCTTTTCCTGGTTTTAAAGGCAGCATTACAGTAAAGTGATGTAATTTTCTGAACTCACCTGACGGTTCTATCTGTTCTATTATTTGCCTTTACCCACTTAGTTATTACACAGGCATTACTGACGATTAGTTATCAAAAATCTCATTGTGTAATTTTGTGAAAGTACCAATAGTCATCCCCATAATATCATCACAATATCGATATCAAAGTATTTGGTCAAAAATATCGTGATATTTGATTTTGTCCATATCGCCAAGCCCTAGGTGCCAGTGTCACTAGAATGCAAATACATATCCGCCACACTTAGCCCTCAGTACCAGGGGGTTTCCCCCCTTGGCACCACACATCAAAGCCCACTCAAATCACACTGCTGGAACTGAGGAAAGGAGCTTGTGTCTATGTGCACGTATGCACAAAAATATTTAAACCCACATGCTTTTTTTAAAGTCCTGTTCCTGAGAGGCCTCTATTTCCATGGATGGAGATAACAGATAATTGATTTATAAAATCCTATTGTATTTAATCACAAATATCTAAAGCATCCTAGCCCGGCCCATAATTTCAGATGGAGGTGGTTAATAACTCTATGAGCTGGATGCTATTTTCATATCCTCAGTGTTGTAACAGGCTAAATATATGATACCGTAATTGAATATTTTCCTGCATTTCTCATTCTAACAATGAAATCATTCAGAACTGAAAGGTACATACTGTACTCACAAAAAAAAAATCTAAAGAAATTGTCTATTTAAAAGTCACTCCATAATGTTTGACAAAGTTTGACATTACCTAATTTGAAGTGCGTGAGTAAAAACAGCACTTCAGGAACAAATTGAAATTGTACCTACTGGACCACAATGATTTATTTTAGGCAAAAGGCAAATTAAATCAACTAGGCCTACTGTTTGGCCTCTGAGCAAATAAATAAATTTGTTGTTGAAAACAAAAATATAACAAACATACACTTGGACAAAAATGCAATCAAGGAAGCTGCCATCTATGAAACTCTAATTATGACACATAAGATTAGATAAAGCACAGGAAGTAAAAATACACTGCACTGTGGACACTTGCTTCACACCAATCTTCCCCATTTTAATCTAAATCCTGTAGTCAAGGCTGTTGAAATAAGAGTCAATATTAAAACAGTGGCATGACAAGTTCAAACCATCAGTTCACATTAGAGAGAGCGATAATGACAATCTTATTAAAACGGTGTTGACTGTCAGCTTTAATATCAGCTAATGGTTCTTCAGTGAGATGTCACCACTGTAGCGGCGTCACCCAAAATTAAAGTGTATCGGCCATGACTGATCCTCCATCTCACGCTTGGTCAGCTCCACAATCTGAGTGAAAAGTCCTCTCAAATGTGGACAGGTGCACAGAAGGAGCTGACTCAATATGTACACTCCCAAGTGACCTCTGTAGTATACTGTGCGGGGTGTACTGTATGTTGGCTGTAAGGATTTGGATGAACGTGTCCAGTGAGCAAATGGGCAAGACCGCCAAGTGCCTAGTAGCCAAATTCTGATGTACATGACTGATAAGCAAATGAAGAACACTGCCGAACGCACGGTCGTTCTGACCTGACTTTAGACAATAAGGACTTTCGATTGTTTGAAGTACACTGGATTTGAATAACTCCTGCAACAGCAACAAAGGGAAACATGCTTCCCCAAGCAAATGACATTGTTAATGTGGTTCACCACGCTCCCCACAGCAAAACAATGTTGTGGCAACGTTGTGTAAAACAGATGCCCATTGGATAAAGGCCAAAGATTCAGCACAACTGTTCAAGGCCAGACTGCAGCCATCATCATGTTTTTTTTTTTAAAAAAAAGCTTGTTTCAAATAAAGGTAATCAAAAAACTGTCTCACCACCTACAAAGCAGCTTACAATGCTTTGTGGTCCTTCTCTGTAGAACTGGAGAGAAAGAGTGCTGGAAAAAACATGTATGTTCCGGTTGAATGCTTGGCTGTAGAGATCATTACACCACATTCACATTTAACCTGGTTTAGAAATATAAGTTAATAAATGAATTGTGAATTTAAGAAATGCAGATGCAAAGAGCACATTGTACTGCATTTTTTTCTACACTGAATAAACACTGCCAGTTAGTTCATGGTATTTTCTGATTGAAACAAACTTCTGATGTCATGGACCATTTTTTTTTACTTTGCTCTTCCACAAATGCAAACAGGGTTAATTCAATTTCCTTGTTTATTGAACGGTGAAAATAACAAGCACCATTATGAATGATCTCCAAGCTCCAAACCTTTATATATGCCAGCCCCCTCCCCCAACCTTTTATCAGTATATTTCAGCAATAAACTGCTTTTAGAAACTCAAGGTCCCCTTGATGAACCCAGTATCTCAGGGCTTTGGAGAGTCTGGGAAAAAAGACAATTCTGGGCTTAATAGTACATTATTTTCTACCTATAGGGACTTCATCATCCTCACTTGACAGCCTACATAAGGTTAATGGATTTCACATCCCCAAGATAAATGCTTTAACTTTAACAGCACTGTACTCATAAATGGAAAAAGAAAATAAAAGAACAACACTGCACATTAGAGGCCGTATCACGGAGGTTTCCGTACAAGATGAATATCCCAACACTGTTCTGGCGATGACTGATTTAATTGCACCATGCTCTGCTCATCAGATGGTGGAAGGGGTCTTTTCTGGGACAGTGTAATCATCTTCCGCAAGAGAACACTCCATCCCTACAAGGGAATTGTCTCCAATCCTGAAGTGATAATTAATTTAACAGAATGGGATCTTGGCAGCTGTTATTTAAGGCACCGGGGCCATTAATCAAAGGGAGGCGATAATGTGATCGTGTGCTTTAAATGAACTTGACTTAAGTGTGAGAAAAGGCCCCAATTTAAGACTAAAATTACATTTGTGCAATGTGCACCCATGGAGGAAAGGGTTCAGGAACGAGAAGAAAAACACAATCTAGGGGATATATTCAAGGAATGGATGTAGCCTACATAAAATGTAAGGAACTTGTGGAGATGGGATGTAAGGCTCCTACACTGCAAACTACTTCAGAGTCAACGCAGTCATGCACTTACATTACTACTAACACAATCTGACAGACGGCAGAGTCTCTGAAAATATGCAAATTAACGCAGGCAGTGCAGACAAAGAGGATACATTCTTATCACCGAGAAACACACACTGACTGACTGACTGACTGGCTGGCTGCTGTGCCCTGAACACTTGCTCCCTATCAGGCCAACATTTGCTTAAAGTGAACTTTACCACTTTATCAGTGCTTGTGGTTAAACGTCCGTGGCTGATTGCTAATCAAGCGCTATGATCCCTTCATCAATGCCTGCTTTGTGCTGTGTGTGATTGCACAACAAATACACTACCAGTTGCAGATGAATCCACATAACCTTAAAAGACATAGATATATAATAATGCAAATGGACGATAATACAATAACAGTCTGTGACAGTGTTCATGGGATATACTAGGGGTCTCCACCGCAGTACTACTGCAGGAATGCTGCATTATTAAATTGTACAATTATCAAATCATAAGCATGTTTTTGTTTCCCTAATAACACTTTTGTTTAAAGCATTAGCCTATACTGTGGCATTTTTATGGCACACCCAGTCTTATTGAGACTGGTTTAAATACAGTACTGGCATGATTGCTAGACCTGAAGGACCAGTTAGTTTAAGCCATGGCTTAAACTAACTACTCTTAAGAGTTACAAGAGTAAACATGCCCTCCGTGTGCGTTAGTACCAGCTAGCTGTTCCCCAAAGAAAACTTTGGAACGATCATCCCAATTAGCCTCAAAACCCTAAACTCATAGATGTCTCTGTACTCTCCTTAAAACCTTACTTCCAACACCAAGGCTGTTAAATGGATTGGGTTGTAAAAATTTGAAAAAAATTGATTTCACTTCTCTACATCTGGATTAGCCTAAATGTTTATACAATTTTTTTTCAAGCACTACTTTGAACATAGAGTAGAGTTCACCCAATTCTCTGAGCAACAATGCAGGGTGGAAGAATTTTTCTACAATGAACAAACATCCATCACTTAGTAGGCCACATCAACACAGAATTTACTTGCCAAGCTGCTGTATCATGATAGCTATCCAATGGATTGGGGTAGGCCTACATCAAAAAATGAAATGGCTGTACAGTTCTTGATGGACCTACTCCAAACCCACAAGCACAATTCAGCTGCTCCTCACCATGGCAACACCCACATGATTCAGACTGGGAGTGTCCACCAATTTAATCTTTTTTCCCACCTTTTTTTGTCATGCAGCTTTAAATGTGTGCCAAAAAGCAGCCTGTTCAGTGTTGGACCTGCTTTGCTCCATCAAACCCACATGCCACTTATCAACAAGGGGGCCGTGATAACTGTGAACTTGCCCTTCTCTGCACCTCAAGACCACGCAGAACACTCCGGAACAACTGAAAAAAGATCCCCACAGAGTACCGCCTCTTCAAACTGACGAGAGTCAGCCCACACACTTGCACTGCACATACAGGCCCTATCACTGCCAGTCAACTCAAAACAGAAAACTGGGACAGTCGAGTGGGTGCTATATCCGGCTAAAGAAGCAGCCCTTTGTGCACTGACCGTGCCCCGTGGCCTGGAATCGAACGCTGACCAAACCAGAGGCCCGAGGGCCAGTCCAGTATTAGCCATAAAGGGTTATAGCCAGCAGGAAATTCCCACCTAATATTACAAACAGTGCTTTTACTGTTGGTCCAGGTTCATGCAGTCAGTACGAGCCAGCTGCATAGGCAGAACAGTACTCCAGTGCTATGATTACACAGCTGATCTAGTATAAGGATGGTAAAGAAATTCTGGCTGATTACACATGATTCAGAGGACCCACATGCTAGTACATATTCTATGTAATGAATGGAGTAGGCTATATTGCAACAAAAGCACAGGATTGCAAATATGATTTAGCATAACCAATTTGGACAAATAATGGAATAAACTCGTTTAAAACATGTAAGCTGAGCACACTGACTTGAATTAGGTATCTGCTTATCAGAAAGCCATGGCACTGCTAAACTGCTAAATCATACCTATATAGGTTAGCTGGATTTTTGTATTGAAAGGAGCGAATGATGATGAGCATAAGGCCACTGTAGAGTTCTCGAGGGAATCAGACCCAAAACCATGTGAGTCTCAATCCAGCACTCTAGAACCATGAACAGATGCTTTTCAGTAAGGAGAGAGAACAATAGATTTATTATTTGTGTATGTATCATAAGCTCAGTGTTCCTTATCCCACCGCACAAAGTAATGGGATATTTGGATATTTCATGTCTGTCTCAATGGCGTAGCATGTGCGTCTGAGTAATTTCATTTCAGCTTGTACCTAGGTTGTCCCTTAGGCATGTTATGTTCCTGCACACCACAACGCCACTTTGACCCAAACTTGCTGAAAAAAAAAAACTTAATTTAACAATAAGCAATCTGAATTTATGAGCTAAAATAATATGATTTCAGGCACTGTGCTGTGCTTATTGTATAAATGTGCAGCATGTATGGCTTGATTTAATATCCAGCGATGTTCATCTTGTTTCAGACCACACACACCTGTCATTCGACCACTTCACATGCCCTCCATGTGAGATCTCAACTGCCTAATCTCAACTATGAACTAATACCTCAACAGACACGCACCCCACACAACCTGCTGTTATAGGGCTGCATCGCTTAATAACATCAACCGACTGTACACAGAAAAAAGCTGCATACTGTAAAAGCCATACGAGACAGACAGCCTTGCACACAAAACCTGTTACTCACCAGTATGAAATGCATTTCCACACTATAATCTAGGCTTATCTAAACATGCTATGGCAGCATTCCAAATGATTCAAGAACATCCAATTATAACAGAGTGTTCTGTTAGACTCAAATCAATCATGTTTTGGCCTATCTAAAGGACATAGCCTACTTATGCACATTCCCCTTCGTAGTACCCCTGCTAGTGTAACGTAAGAGTCAGCATAGTACATATACAGCAATGTTTAGAAAAAATGCTAAAATTATTATTCTTTTTATAATAGCTCCCAAACATTTTCCCCAGTTTTCTCCCCAGTCTTCTGAAGGCCTGTCCCATTACTGCAGAATCCTCCATAAATTTAGGAGGGACGTGCACACATGCATTCTGAAACTTGTAAAGTCAGCTGAGTGCTTCTGTTCACCACTAGCTAAATCTCAGATACAGAACCCGTCTAGGACTGCGCAGATTGAGTGACATCACAGGCAGATCTATAATTAACCAGAGGAGGTGATAGTGCACAATAAAGAAAGGTTACTCTCCAGAATAAAAACCCTCCCATCATGTCGGGATGTTATTAAATACTGGCCCAGTGTGGATTTGATCTTTGCTAAAGGAATTACCTATACACTTTTGAAGCACCTCAACTTTTAAGAGCAGTGGATGCTAAATGGCTGAATTACAGAGGTCTAACCATTTACAGTAAACCCATGCCAATTAATGGGTTAATACATACGAAAAATGGAAGAGTAACAATAATACTACAAGGTTTCTGCATGTAGCAGGCAATCTATGGGTGGCTAAATAAGTATCTGCATTCAGTCAGACCATGTCCTTTTCAGACGAATACTTACTTGAGTATGCGTAGAAAAGGACACTACCCAACAAAGAGTACACATTAACACCATCAAAGGGAGAGGGTTTTTCCTTGAGTTTCATGGTTTTTCTTTCCACTGTGCAACTGCGGGCGCGTTCACACGTGAGCCCCTCTGTTGAATCAGGAGAGAGTACACAACCGCGGTTCTCCTCCGAAACATGTGGTGTCGCCAACTGCCTCTTTGCACACAGCAGGCTACAGCTAAGCTCGCGTAGAGTGGAGTTGGACAAAGACCTTTCATATGCGGCTTTAACATGCAGTCCATGGGCGATCAGCAGGGATCACTAGATAGCAATGAAAGACCCCTAACCAACTGAACCTTCCCATACCTTAGGCAATGCAATCGCCCTGTGGAGCTACCGTCCGCACTGGCCACCATCTGGACTCAATTTGAGGCCGTGGGGCTCATCCACGCACCGCAGTGTGATGCCTTAGTGGGGAAACTGCAGTAGAAACTGAGCCAAATCTGTGTGATCCAGTGAGCAAAATCTGCTATCTTAGCTTCTTATTGTATGTAGCAGACTAGCATATGAGCTAGTGGGTTACATTGGCCCTGCTAGCCATAATATGGGCCAGGATGAACATCAGTAGAATGTATGGAATTCACTCCATTGGGAAGACAAAGACCCTGTTCACACTTATTGTTTATTCTATGCAGCTGACAAATGAGGTTCCTCTATATCCGATGCATGTCACTATGTCTTCACTTAATTTTAATGTGCCACAGCCTATGTGTTTAAATGGAGATCATATTTCTACCACTTGTTGCGCTCAGTCATTCATCCACTCTGATGATCAGCTCTTTAACAGGTTGCAACTCCATTACGTTTATTATGGGATGTTAATATGTCAGTAGAATGCTGGTGACAAGATAAGATGCATGATGGGGCATTACATACATATCAGCAGAATCTAAACTGAATCCCATCTGGACTACCTCCTGATGTGATTCATATCAGAGTTTATTTTAAAATGTTATCCACATCTGAACTCCTGTGTTTAGACCACAATAATAAAATGAGACACATAGGATATGAATGCCAACAGATATCTATACAACATCAGTTATGTTGTAAAAAAAAAAAAAAAAAAGAGTCAAATGGACCCTGACCTCTCCGGAATCTATGTGGGCTTTAAAATGTCTATTAATCCCTGAATTATAACCAAGCACTGTGTGGCTGAGATGGGATTATAAATTGCTTTGAACTGGCCATTGTAGTTCACTATCACAGCATTCTCATTATGTGTCTTCTGTCTCCAGTGTCTTTTGTCAAACAAACTCCAGTGTCACTCTGATTGAGCCCCATTCAGCTGAAGGACTGTACAAGTGCCAGACCATTAGGAAAACAACAAATGACACATTCCCCTTCCTTACGTTTTTGATTATCTTCAAAAAAATTACAATGTGCCTGTCAACCACCGTTACCTGTCTGAGGCAGCTATGACTATCTCAGGAAATGGACAGCAAAGCTACAGTTTCTCAGGGGGGGAGGGGGGGTTATCTCAATATATCTGAGTGCCTTTGTCATATACCAGAAATATACAGTAAATGTCCAGATTCCTTCATTCTTCATTCAAACCATAAGCTCATTGCACAAATGAGGTTAAAACTAACGCTGACTAAAGCTAAAGTGACTCTTGCGACCAAACTGGATTAAAAGTGTTTGGATAAACAGGCAAATATTTCCAGTGTATTACTGAGAAACATGGGTGACTTTCTGAAAACAGGAAATGGGCAGTTAGTCCTGAGCAGCAGAAGATTCAGAAGTATCTGAGGTGCACCTGTCCAATGCGGATGCTACACTTATTGATGCTTCAGATAATTATTCCAGCTGATGTCAGAGCAGGTCAGGGGGCTCAGTTCAATATCCACACAGTGACCTCTATGCATAACTTACATTTCTGAATTAAAATAAATAAAATAAAAAACTTTTCAAAATATTTATCATTGTACATTCTGCAGTTTCTGAAATAAAAAAAAGGATGTGTATCCAGCAAAAAAGGAGGACTTAACTAATGTCTTTCGGGATAAAGTGCATCACTGAGATTAAAGTGCATCTAAGTCTTCATTGCAACTAATTAGACAGGCCCACACCAAGCATGAAAAAAGGAGAGAATGGGAACAGCATCCAGAAGAGAACCGTGGCTTTTTGAAAATATACCAGAGGATATCCATATCCATATTATGTATTTATTGGATGCAATATTTGATGTAATCATTTGATAATTCCTCTGTGTGTAGTACATAATTCTCCCATATAAATGTGATTTACCATCTGAATGTTGTTTCACTACGCTACGCTCTGCAAGAAAAGCTCTGTCCCAGGAAAAAATATCTTTAGTTCAGGTTAGACCATATGTTTGACTTGTAATGTAGAACCTAATTTAATTGTACTTCCCAGTTCCATAACTTTCTGCATGACTTACAGTTGAGGCTGGAATAGGAAATCCAAGCAAAACAATTAGTTGGTGCTAAACTCAAGTCAATGGGTCTACCTGGCTGGTGTAAAAGTGCTTTTCAAAACAAACACATTGCCTAGGTATTTTCTCTAACTCTCACTCTAGATGTCTGTAAGTGCTGCAAATACCAATACCAAGCTGTCGGTGCCATACAGGTATGGGGCATGCCGGCCCACCAAGCTGCAGCTAGGAGAGGTTTGCGAAAAAACAAATTCCACTTGCCTTGTGTTAATTGTCAAACAAATAACCTTAATCTAAACTCTGTGGCATGGTTCATTTTAAGGGGGTGGGCAAAGACATTGGATGGCAGAGAAAATATTCAGTCAACCAAGCAGAGATTAAGTATTTTGATTGGTTCCCTAAATTTTAACTAAAAGTAAAGCCCAGATCAAATATTTATCACACATTATTTCCCTCAGCTTGAGTGAATAGCTAAGTATTTAGAAAAAACTTCCCAAAGAAATGAATGAAATTGAGTAAAGACTTCAGTGACTAATTTTCAATGGTTTATGTAACAAACAAAATTCCTCATATTTTGTTGTAATAAAATCAATTAAACTCAATTAATAGAAGTTCAAGAGACATGGTAATGGCTACCGTAAATTCATCAGGTCCATTACTATTTAATATGACAAATGGCATAATGGGATGGGGTGGCTTAGACGTAAATTGAGTATCACTTCCTGATTAATACCAATAGAGTATAATATTAAGGCAAATATATGTGCAAGCCAAAGATATGTATGTTGCCAGCTGTTACTGTTTTGCATTTGTTCAGTGCTAGGTATAATTAGGCTAACCGGCAGGCAACATGCTAGAAAGCCACATGATATGATTTGCAAAGCAAGTCCTGTAAACCATGCCTATTCCATTTACCTTGAATCTCTATAAACTACCAATATTACAGTATCAACAACAACAAAAGACAAATTATAGGCTACTGCTTTACAATTACACATGTAGACTATGTTGTAGGCTACTTACCCCATTTTGCTTTATGTGCTGATCTGAATGGTCCTGACAGCGAAGCTAAATTATCCCACTATGGGTCTTGCTGTAGGTCTCCTCCGACCCCTTGTATACCGCTGTGTATATCCTTGATGGCAGATAGTGGTTTGGTGAGCTTTTCGAGATTCGGTTGCCTTCAGAACATGACTTTCAATCCAGCTCTTCAATGGTGATGTTTTTACATCAAATCCATAGAAGTGTATGGTACTTGACCCCAAACATTTCGTAAACGTTAAATAATATGGATTTTGCAGTTTCCATTCCGAATTATGAATTCGCCACAAACGCGAAGGGGAAGCCGCTACTATGAAAGAAGACTCATGATTAACAGTCCCTGTTTAATTCCGATTATGCACACAAGGCACATAAAGTATGGTTTGCTCGCATAGGACCGCGGTGCGCTTGTGTTCGTTGGAAGGGGTTGCAAGCGCCACTGCCTTCTCTGATCTCCAAATGACCCTTCAAAATCCACTCTCTCCGAAATGCAGCGTATTACAACTCCGTGTTCTTTCTTAACGCCCTCTGGTATTTACTTTCAAAATCTGATACCTCTCCCAGAATGTAACCAGCTGCACCGCATACAGTTATCCTCGGGCAAGAAAAATGCTGAACCTTCATTCCCGTTCCCGCTTTAAGTTAGCCGACTATGTTGTCGTTCTTCATTCATTCGTAGCCCATTGCAGTTCTCTCATGTCATCAGAGCCATCAAAATTCCTCCAGAGCATATCATAACGCTAATGTGTAATGGACAAACAAAACAATAAAAAGCAAACAAAAAGATGGCAAACAAAAACAAAGCCAATGTGAACATGTATTCTCAATAACACTATTTGTTTTTTTGCCCTTATTCGCTGAAAAAAGAAACCCGGTGCATTTTCAGGTCTCCATCAGCCCTTGTATTTTAGAAGACCAGATGAATGTGCATCGTCTTCTTCAATGTCTGTGAAAATAAACCAAGCAAAACAGAATAAAGCACACATAATAATAAAAATCAATTAACATGCATATCGTTTATACTGCCCCATCCTTGCTGAAATCTTTCACACGTTTATAAATTTTCTCACATCCATTCCCATTCCGTTCAATATCTCTGTCCCTATCCTACATCCACTGACAAGTATTAAATGGACTAGCGTCACCACGCCACCTTCCGCACTGACGTCACTGCATGCTCTAGGGACTGACGTATCTACCGTAAGGAAGGTGACGTTCAATTACTCCAGGAAGCGGTACTATAATGGGTTACCAATTTATCTTTACAGCTTCTCGCCCTTCTCGACAAATTTAAACAGTATTTAATTTTTTTAAAATTTTGATTAAAAATAACTGAAGTTAGAAATATTATATCCAAGATATAATTATTGCATCTAATATATAATTATAGATTATTCATTAGAATGTTTCTTGGCATATTTTTCGAATGATCAGTATGTTTAATGTGCACAAACTGTGTACAAGGGCGATGCACCTTAAAGTGCATTAAAATAATTTGAAATAAATCATGATCTCTGTTTAACCCCTGCCTTCTTTACCTAAAGTAATTTATGTTAAAAAAAAAACAAATGACAGCCTTTGCTGATACTCCTCAGTCCACCATGATGTTTTTGACTGGGATAGCCGAAGTTTGCGTCAGCAGTCAATGCGAGTGTGGCAATGATCCTGAAATTAGCATATTGGCAAATATAGCTCTGTTGATTGATGCAAACTGCATTACTGAGTACACAAATGTAGCCTATTTAGTATGTTTCTGTTGTAATTTGCAAATCATAACTAGCATTGCATTTTATCATTTGAAAATCAAGTTGAGAAACTAATATACACTTTAAAGTCCAGTTTATAGGGTACTTTATCAAAGTGTAAAAAATATATGCTTACTTCAACTTTGTTTGCTACAATTTTCTTGAAATTTCTTGAATTCTGTTTCAAAATATGTGGAATTATGAAATTTCACTCCCACCAGTCAGTAAGCAGAGAGGATTTTAATATTATTACATCAGAATTATCAGTTTCTTTCTTCAATTTTATTACACGCTAGAGTTCTGTATTACTTGTTGTCTGCTACCTCAATAGTCATCAGGCAGCCCTGAGCCAGGAATATATGGGGGACACTTGGATAGCAATGATGTATATATTCAGCCTGAGGCTAGGAAGTACATAGAAGGAGAACTCACAACAGTGCAGCAGTAAGTCAGTTTCTTCATCAAGAATGTAGTCTGATACCACATTAGCTAAACTATGATAAATAAATGGACAGCATCTGCACAGATAGGCATCACCATGCACCACAATCAGTACATTTAATTGGTAAAAATCTGATCTTTGCAATATTTTGCCCTTGTTTATGATGCATATGTCCAGTAAACACTGTCACCATCATGGGATTGAATGGCACTAACAATAACTAATATTATTATTGCCATTTGGGTCACATTGCACTTACACTCTGATGGCAGAGCTATGGACTCAAGGGTCTGCAACCATGGTCCAGGTCCCATAATCTCTATTTTTATTTTTTTTTTCACCATAAAATGAGCAACCAATTCTTACACCCAAGTATCTAGGTGATGTGAGTTAGTTGTGTTACCAACAGCTTTAGTTTTATTAACAACAACAATTTTCACACCCTGCAGCTATCCCAGGGGATGCAGACTCCTGCTGATGCTGTTTCAGTTCCTCATCAGCAATGTGTATCTCCAACGTTAACGACCAGAGGTTTATACTTGATCATTATATTACGCGGATCGGCTTGTGTAGGCAGCGGGGGCGGGGGAAGAGGACCTCAATTGAAAGGATGAGCTATACGTCGGATAAATAAGTAAATTAATAAAGATCTGAGAATCTCCACAATTTCGATTGGGCTTTACTTGATCAATGGTGCGCAATTTCACTTGTATTAATCCAGCATGGATGAATCATTACATGATTATATATCAGTGAATTCGAGCAGAATTTATTAGGTAAACGCCGCGTTTGAGCTGTTTAAATACTAAATTGCTGAACGGTAGATCAGTCGTTTTTGAGGTATTCGTGCTTTTTAGCCTACTATGTAAAACACTGATAGCTACACAACAAGCTCTGCTTTTGATATATGCCTGGTCTGTGCTCAGGATAAACAACATGCCAAACAACATTTCTATTGCGTGCACCTTATTGGGTGTACGGTAAGGTGAATCCTGCAACCCGGAACAAGAAACTGAAACAGCACCAGGAAGCAACCATTGGGAATTTATTGTTTGTCAGTTGACAAACATGTAAGGCAATAACAAAATATAAAATTTCATGAAAAATATGATATAACATGAATTTATCCTTAATTCAAATGGTAGACTATTAATATGCCTTCTCTGTCCTGATTTAGGTAAGCACTGGAGTCTTTGTTTTGGTATTGTATCATTTAATGTGAAATGCAACTTTGCAAGCAGTAACTTTGCTACGCTAACCTCAGCTAGCAAGATGACGTGCTGTTTGGTAGTAATAATAATAATGATCTTAATAGTTAAGTATTATTTAAAACGTTTGTTTAATACACATGAATGGTCTAATCATGTGTATTAAACAATCTTTTTTACTAGGTTTGTTGATGAGGACTCTCCATTTCCGAAATTTGCAACCTAGCTAACACGATATAACACATGTATCAATCGATAGTATAACTACTTTGCAACTTGTTACGATACAGCGTGTGCGTTGAATAAGAATGGTTAACGTTACTGCATTGATTAGTTTGCAATCGAGGTAGGAAGTCATTTTTAATTTAGACGGTTACAAGTATGATTCGTTAAATCTCTGTTTAATTTATCGGCCGATTTCCGCACAAGCCATTTAGCTAGCTATTTAACGTTGCTCGTGTTTGTAATTAGTTAGTAGCTATCGATAGTTGAAGGAATGCAAACTGTATGTCAACAATGCACTTGTTTTTCATGTAAATGTAGGTACAAGAATAAATGTACGCCCTCACAGACAGAAGATGTACCCCAACTCTTCAATTCTGGGGCGTCCACCCTTCCCCCCTAGACGTGGCCAAGCTAACGGCATCGTCGCCCAGCTCCCTTTCCCCGTTTTGTTTTCTCCACATCAAGTCATCGAATCACAGTTCAACATGAGGAATACTAAGTAAGTACCTTAGAGGAAATGTTGTAACAGCGCAGGAAATGCAGAAGTAGTAAAAAGGTTGTGATTGTACTGAAAGTTAAATTGAATTAAGTTAAATTTAGATCTCTTTATTTTTCCAGTTTCCACGGCCTGCCGCTGAACAACGTCGCCCGTCTCCCGGCAATATCCCCTCTTGACTGGAAGCCAGGACTTCACTCCCCTCCACATGTCCCCAGTGTTTCAGCGGTAACACTGGGCAGAAAGTGAGACTTTTTGAAAGTATATTTCAACAGTGTTTCCATATGCATTTCTTGTACTTAAAAGGCATGCGTACATGACCTGGTATTAAAGTGCTAAGGTTCAGCCATATTGTGATATCCTAATTCAGACTTCTGCGCAACTTCAGTCTGACATACCCTCTGAATATTGAGTGAACATGGGCATGCCCCCCTGAATGTCAGCGAGATGAAACACACCCTCCTGGTGGCCTACAAAATAGTTTGGCTCTGTCAGTCATAGATTGATTAGTGTGTTGCCAGCGCTGAATTCTCAGACGGGTTAACGGTGTAATTGCTGTTTCTCAGGAGGAGGAGTGATGAGCACAGCCCGTACGACTTGAAGAGGCAGCGCTTCAGCTCGCCAGGGCGCCACCTGGGCACGCCCGAGGCGGCGGCGGCGGCGGCGTCCCCCCTGGCAGCGCAGACGGCGAGGTCACGCCTGCGGGGCGAGGGCTGCAGCCCCGCCTCCTCGCCCCGCACCCCAAAACCTGCGGGCTGCGTGCCGCCACTCAACGGGCAACCCCAGCACAGTGCACCTGCTGTCCCGCTGCCTCCTGCCAAGGACAAGGTGAAGCCCTAACATTTTCTGTGCTCTCTGAGTGTCGCTGGGAGGGTTCTAACCTGCACGTTGGGTAACTGTGCTAGTTAAAATAGAGCACGTGTCATATGTTTTTTGTGGAAAACGGCTAAGTCCTTGAGAAACTTTTCAGTGTATGGAACATACAGAACATTTCAGGGGATCATGCTGACCATTATGGACTGAGGCTCAGGCGCAGGATCTGATTGGTCCTCAGTTGCTTTTCCCCCATGTTTATCTCAGCAGCTACCATTAAGTACTCTTGGGTTGTGCACTTGGAAGTTTACCTTAAATTCATTGTTTGTATTCCAATGTGCTGCTGTTGTTGCTGTTACACTGTGCATGACCTGCTTGGCAAACTTTTTAAAGGGGGGTAATAAAGATGAAAGGTGAAAAGGATTTTAAAAATTGTTTTCCGCCTTGCTTGTTCCGCCTATTTGCATCTTTTAAAATTGGGAAGTGGGCAGAGACGGGCCAAAAGCGGGTGTTGGTTGCTGTACACTTTAACGCTGGTATGCATGCATTACCTGTGTGCTCGTTTCGCCTCCAGCTCAGTCAGCAGATCCTGGAGCTGTTTCAGGCCTGCCAGCAGCGGGGCGATGACCTGCAGAAGAAGGAGGTGTGCAGGGCGCAGCTCCAAAGGGAAATCCAGCGCCTTTTCCCCAGTGAGTTCCCCACGCGAACTTAAAGAGCCTTAACAGAGCCCGTCGCGGCCTGCTTAGCATTCTGACGGCCAGCTTAGCTCAGGCGCCGAATGTGCTTGCGTGTGCACACCTGTGCGCTGCTTCTCTTTTCAGATTCACGGGTGTACTTGGCAGGCTCCTCCCTGAATGGGTTCGGGAGCCGGTGCAGTGATGCAGACTTGTGCCTAGTCGTCCAAGACGGACCAGTAAGTTCATTTCAAAATATGTAGGAAAACATTGATGTACTTATACTTGTATGTAGCGCCTTTGGCACAAGTGCAACTTTTGTAGGCAGTTTGTATACTAATTTTAGCACTAAATTCTGCTTCTGTATTTTTCAGCTGAACCAGAGAACTGATGCTGTGTATATTCTCAGTCTTGTACAGAAGCTGTTTTACAGGCTATGTAAGTACCATTTCTGCATACATATTTAGCATCACATTATTCAGTTGCATTTTATATGTTATTTCAACTGTAGCCTATCTATGTTTATATTTTTCAAACTGTTTATTCACTTTGTGACTGTGTTGCTGAAATCCTTTTAGTAGGATATTTTGACATTATTTTATTGCTTTGCTATAATATTTAGGATGTGTAAGTTCTCATCTCATCCTAAACATTAATGAACATAGTTACTCACAGGAAAACATCACCATTGTAACAATGGGAGAATAATTTTGATTATTTGATTTTCTACAGTTTTTAAGTTGCTTCAATGGCAATTTTTAAAAAAATATTTGACATTAATTTAAAACAGCAATGTATCATTATTTAATGTTTATTCTATAATTTTAAAAATGGTTAATCCTTCATTGCAGTGTCAATAGATCTTTCCAAATGATTAATCAATTTCTGTTCCTGGTAAACATTGTGTTATTGACACATTGTTTTGAATACTCCTGAATGAAATGTATGAATATATATGAATGGTAATTGCTGCCACCTGTGCACCACCGTGAAATATTTAGTAATAATTATTTTTCGTAATTATTAAATGACTCGTTTAGGTGGCTCATGTACCGTGGTGATAAGGCTTGTACAGATTGCTCAACAGGTGGCTTCGAGAGGATTTCTGGGTATCGTGCTACTAGAGTACTGAATTACAGGCTTTGAAACTTAGGTGAATGAGAATTTGTGACCTTAATTCAAAGCGTTTCCAATCAGTGCAGCTCACAGACTCGACAGAGTGCTTCTGCTCCAAACTGAAGACTGCTGCTGTACTGATTGTATTCTCACCGCTTTGGTTGTTTTGCTTGTATTCTCAAGCCCAGCTGCATACGAGGAAGTTTTCTGGGAGCTTGTCTTACTCAGAGCAACTGGAAAATCACAAAGGGATTAAGTTTGCAGTGCAGCAACACAGCTGCACATAATCCAACATTTAAATTATGTTCAGCATATAAAGCCAATCTGATAAATTGCCTGGAAATGTTTAGGATCAGTTTAACTTTCCTCTGTAGCCTCGTAGGGACCTAGTGTGAAGCTGAAGTTTAATCCTAATGTAGATTATTTTAGAAATGTTTTTCCTGTGAATGAATGACCTTTTATTTGCAGCTTACATTGAGAGATCTCAGCTAATCCGTGCAAAAGTGCCGATACTGAAATTCAGGGATAAAATCAGGTATGTGAGAAACCCAGCAGTGTATTATCCATGTACTGTCATGTTCTGTCTGAATTAATTTTCAAAAAATTACATTCAAAATTGTTAAGCACCATTTGTTATTTATTGCAGTTAAACATGCAACAAGATGCATTTCTGCATCATTCTTTCTGTGTTCATGCTGAAATGTAGTCTAAGGGAACCCAGCCTGACTTGAACTATAAACAATAATCTAACCACTCTGCCCAGGTTTTTTATAGCACAATGACAACTCCCCCTCTCTCCTGTTTAATGGTGCTGAAGTTATGAAGGACAGAGACTTTGTTGGAGGTTGTGGAAGTCATAATTATATCCACGCATCGCCGGCTGGTTAATTGCATCCATTAAACCCTCAATGTCTTTGTTCCCTGCAGTGGAGTGGAGTTTGACTTGAATGTAAACAACATTGTGGGAATACGGAACACATTCCTCCTCCGAAGCTATGCATACAGTAAGCGCAGCTTCGCCAGTGTTTTCCAGAGCCTCTCACGATGGAGCTTCTCAGATCATTGGTTGACTCAAATGGTTAGATTTGAGATAATGGTCGTTTCCTTTCCTCCCAGTCGAAAGCAGAGTTCGACCCATCATCCTTGTGATAAAGAAATGGGCCAGTCACCACGGGATCAACGACGCAAGCCGTGGAACCTTGAGCAGTTACTCATTGGTGCTGATGGTCTTGCACTACCTTCAGAGTGAGTGGCATATCAGTGTGACATTGCAAGGCGGTATATATCATTCACTTCAAAATAGGGGCAGTGATACTTTTCCTCAGTAGGCTGGCTACTCTGATTTCCGTTGTGTTTTCTTCAGCCTTGCCTGAGCCTGTCATTCCCTGTTTGCAAAAGGAATATCCTGTAAGTCCACTTTCTGTCATTACTATTGATGGATGTCCAGGAATACATTGCATCTGTAAATATTTTCAACTTTGGAATACAGTAATACAATTTAATTGCGTGAGAAAATTGTGCTGCATTGAATTTATGGAGGAATTTTTGTGATTAATTTAGCAAAAAAAAAAAAGTGATGAAATGTGAACCTCTTGCTTCTTTATTCTTGCAAAACATTCAGATCTAATTGCGGTTAGACATCTGATCTTTCTAATTCTACCGCCAGGAATGCTTCAACCCCTCTATGGATATCCATCTTGTACCAGAAGGACCAAAAGATATTCCCTGCTTTACCTCCAGAAACCAGTCCACACTTGGAGAGTTGTTGCTTGGCTTCCTGAAGTACTATGGCTCTGTTTTCAAGTAAGGAGGGTGACTTTCGGAAACGTCTCTGGTAGTCCTTTAACTGCATCTCCACGGTATCACTGTTTTCTAAGCCCCTCTATATGGCCCAGTGTCCACTCCACTCCAGGGTACGGACTGTAGACTCAGCGAGCCGAGCAAAATGAGAACTGGTTTTACTTAATCGCTTCCATTTAGCTGTGAAACATTGCTCAGTCCATTACATTAATCACTGCTTATCCCTGACTGCTTATCCAAGGTGCTCATTATACCATAAGGGGAGGCTGACATGCAGCTGAGCATGAGAAGTAGCATTGAGCGTGCTATCCTTGAGTCTCGCTTACCCTCCCTGGCTCTCGTTTCACATTGCTCCGCTGACAGACGGAAGCAGGTGACAGTGCAGTCTGGGGAGAGTTCCTTTGACGGACGGCTTGTTTATGATTATGCGGGAGACCTCGCTGTAAACGAGCCCTGTATGTGAGAATGTGATTATATCCGTCTGGATTTGATTTAATTTGTTCCCTCCTTTTGGCGTGCTTTTGGTGTCCTCGTCTCGCTTGGCTTGAATGTGTTTTGGAACACTGATAGTGGCTGATGCAAGCATGCCCCGTGGCACTTCCTGCTTACATCAGCCAGATGCACCTCAGTTTAAATTACTGATATTAAGCACAGATAATTGCCCCTCACTTTTGGCCCCGGTTGGTGGAGGTTACAGGTCTTTGAGTGTCCTCTTAATACTTCTAAATGGATCATTTACATGGTCAAACTCTTCTAATACTTTCATGTTCTTACCAAATTACCCTTTTTTTCCCAGTTGGGACAGATCAGTGATTTCAGTTCGAGAAGCTGAAGCTTTCCCCAAACCCAATTGCAGGGAATGGAGGGACAAGTTCATTTGTGTTGAAGGTAACCTAGTTGTGCTCCTCCTGTTTGCCATCACAATATCAACAGAATAATTGTTTCACTGTAACAGTATCCATAAATGTTGAGAGAAGAATATGTTGCATTACAGGCATTTAGCAGACACTCTTACAACTTTTATATAGCATTTACATTAGCAATGCTGGTTAATACCTTGCTCAAGGATACAATAGCTCTGGTTATAAGACCAGTTCCTTACCCATTATACTAAAGTGGCTTGATGTAACAAGAATAGAACAGATGTCTTGCAACAGCCAGATTTTGTGTCCATTTTAGTATACCTTTAGGTGTTTTTGAGTCTGCAAAAAGTGCCTTCATTCACATTCATTAGGAATTGACTGCCACTTGTCTGGTTCTTGCATGGGGCATATTCCATGCTTGGATAATAGTGTCCTCAAATGGACACTACAGGATTCCTGTATTTTCTACAGACAATTGTAACCACAGACAACTACACACTTGTTTTGTTGTGGACAAAGAACTTTATATGTGCAAAAAAAACCTGTCATAGTAGTAAGGTTTTCATTTCTATAGGTAATATACTAAATGTGACATTGGCAGCAGGATTGGCATTGTTTTGAATCTTACATGCCACTTTGGATCCATGTACATCAGTCCCTCATACATGGAGAATGTCTTTCTTATGCGTGTTTTGTTTCAGAGCCCTTTGACAGAACAAACACAGCGAGAGCAGTCCATGAAAGGTTCAAGTTTGATACCATAAAGGAGGAATTCAGAAAGGTATTTTTCCAGCTTCCACATTGGAGTGTATTTACAGAGTTACTCAGGGCCCGGTGCCGCCTTCTATGGAGGAATAAAAGCATTATTTATTCACTCATTAATGATTTACTGTAGGGCTGTCAAAATATGAAATATTCATGCTAATAAGGCTAAATAAAAATACATGTTTGGTTTCTTTGTAGTCTTGGCAAATGCTTCAACTGAAGAAGGACTTGAACTTCATCCTGCCAGTGAGGACAACCATACAGAAGAGATAATGGTACCACAACCTCTGTGGGGTGTGGAAAGACCTGCCTGTGGTCTAGAAAGAGGTGCACCTATCAGGAATTTTGGGGGGCATTAGAATATAGTTTTCCTCATTTTGTGTCAATGAATTACAGTACTGTAGCATTTGTGTGCTCAGTACATGAAGGCCATATTTGGACAAAAAAATATTCATATTTATTGCACTGTTCTTTCAGTTGAGCTTTCCTCCTTTCAATTTACTAATTAATGTAAATATAAAATAATTTTGCTACTTCACCTCAGCTTGTACTTTTACACCTCTGTCTTGCCCTGATCTTTGGAGAGCTGTAAGACTGTTTAAAGTACGACCCTGAGGATTTTTTAAAAGATATCTTTTTTTACTGTCTACTGTGAGGGATTTCCGTGTTCACTTCAATGAAATGCTTGAACGCTCACTATGAGACCACACCTTTTCATGCAAAAAAGAAAAAGGAAAAAAAAAAAAAACTGAAATTGTGTTGACTAGTTTGCAGAGGCAATTCAGTGGCTCCCATTTTTTGATGGGCATCTTTTAATGATAGTGGGAAAAATATGAAATGAAAAAGTGTCCATGTGTTGTACAATATTTGTGACAAATTGTTCCTGAATTACAAGTAGGCAGACAGACTTGAGTGCAGCATTGAATTTTGTATTTTTTATTTATGCAATGTTTTAGCCCCCTCAAGGAGGTGCATTTTGACATCTGGTATCAATAAGCATTCACTGAAGGTGGTTTTGTTACTCCATCTTAAGAGTGCTGTATGTAACTCACTTCACTTCTTCAGTGGAGCCCTGTGGTGATAGAGTTCCTCTGTCACCTAGTCACACATGCTTTTCTTTTGTTTTGCATCTAACAATTTTCTTCGCTTCAGGTCTGTGCTACCGATGTTGTAGGCTTCAAAGAACACACGTGTGGCCCAAATCTTATTTTTTTCCCCCCCAAGTCCTTTGCAGTAGTTACCAATGCAAAAGCTATTGCATGTAATTACACTTCTGGTTACTTGTGGCAAACCAGGGTTTGACCTTCAGTTTAATGGGTCTACATTTGTGGTTCAGAATGCTGCAGTCATAGTGTATCTGGGCTGCTTGTGCTCCTTGTGTATTTTTTTTATTTTTATGTCAATATGTGGTATGCGGCAATTTCTGTGTTTGTCTCTTTTTGTATGTGTCTCCGAAACTTTGAATTGTTACTTTAAGCAATTAAACTTGTGCAAAATAAGTGCCATTTTTTTCTTTTCACCTGTATTTGTTGACATGTCAGTAGAAATTGAAATAAACATCTTGTTAAGTTGCTGTTTTGATTTATAGGTACCTAGGTTTCGGTCTCCATATTTGGAATAATTACACACCATATTCAGATTTTAGTATATTCTGATACCTTTTAGTATTTATATTTGTGTGTTGGTGTCAAGATTAGGCACTTATTGTGTTATCAATATTGTGTAAGATCTACACTATAAGGAACAGTTTGGAATTTGTTTAATGTGAGATACCAAAGTTTAGTCAATACATTTTTTGGTGGTTAACTATTCACACATTGATTAATTTTAAGGCAGAACATTTTCAACTTTTGTTTTGTGATTTATTTAATAAATATTTTTGCAATCTGTGTTTGTAACAAGTTTATTTCCAGCTGCTTTCTAAGTACCACTTGGGTAGAAAAAGATGGCCTGTTAGAAGTATGACCACCAGTTATTTCACTTGAGTAGGAGGTTCATCGGAGATTTTTTTTTTGGCTGTCTGTAAGAATTCACTGTTTGTCTTAAGTACCTTTTACCCCTGCTTTTACTTCTGGATCATGTTTCACATTTTAAACTATGTTGCCATCCGGGTAGTGCTTTTAAGGTTGCTGGAATATTACTCCGCTAGCTTATTTGCAAGGATTTATGTTGCGGTTAACTTAAGGTAGCTACTGAGCAAAAAGGTGGAAACACTTCCATAAATGAGGGACAACCTGTATTGATGCAGGTGCTTCTACACAGGTGTGGATCCTGTGCTCATCCATGCTCATAGTACTTGTTTTCAGCTGTAAGATGCAGTTACACATGTGTAAAGTAGACTGAGAGACAGCTTGAGGTTAAATATAAATAGTAGATGTAAAATAGTTCGTCATATGTCCTAAGATGCTCTGTGTCTGCTGAGTCTTGTGTTCGTATACCCAGTTTCACCACTCCGCATACCATTCGTATGCGAAGGTTTGGCTGGTGTCAGTGTCTAGTATATTTAGCACTGGCAAGGTAAACTGAAAATAAAGCGCAAATACCCAGTATTCTTGTTACACTGATACAACCACGCACAAGTTAACGTCCACAACCTGGGTCGAAAATTAAATACGGCCGGTATTTCCCTGAAAGTCTTCGGTAGAATGTTTATTGGTGGATGAAATGCGAATTTATCGAAGAGGGAAATCACTACAACAGGCTACCAGCATAGTTGGTGAAACACCGGTGGCAAATACTCCGTCGATGCGGTAAAACGGGGACGCACTGCTTTCTATTTCAAGACCACGCTGAGTCAGGTAGTTTTTGTGACTTGGAATAACTCAAACCAACGCTCTGGCGGATAGGGACGGTTTTGAAAAATCGGATGATACAAACCACAACAATGGATTGCTCACCAGACCACTGTGACAGAATTGATCCTGACATGTCAATAACTGTGCAACAGGACGAATCGATTGGTGCAGGGGTTGTCGACGATGACGACGAAATTGAAGGGCTTCGCAACAGGTAGCTTGCTGTGTCACAAACGTCACGGTTCAGCCTAAACTTTAGCCTGTATTTCACGAACACTGTAAATCAGTCGAGTGCTCAGTGCACTAATTTCAGTGTCTTTTGAAAGTCGTAATCTATTTGGAATTGGAATCCATTGGAATGACCTAAATAAAAGTGAAGTAAATAAAAATTATTTATTTATTTATTTATTTATTTATTTATTTATTTGTTTATTAATTTGTTTTATTTTATTTTATTTTACTTAGTGGGGTACAAAAATGTATTGGCCAGCTTCCAAAAATATAAGGCGCCAATTAATGACACTTTCCCTGCTCATAAGCTACAGTGATTTGCTGGTATTTTGTGATTTCACTTATGGAGTCAAAATACAATATTTTCTAATAATTCCAAGTTCATGAGCACCAAATAGGCAAAATGTCCCACAATAAGCTTTTTTTTAAAATAAGCTCTATAAAACCGGAAGGTAGGCTTACTGTATATATTGCTTGCTTTTTGTATAAGATGACTGAAGCTGTCAGGGGGGGAAATACAGGAAGTAATGTTTCATGTGTGACATTCACTTTTGAGTTACATGTTAAAACATTCAGGTAATTTTATAGCATTATAACGGATTTTGACGATGTAATTTAATTCTAATTATCAGCCAGTTCCCTTGCATTTAGCATATTGATACTAGCCCTTTTTAATTTTTAAAATTACTCTTTTTCATTTAGACAATTTTTAAAAACTATACATGTACACGCTGGTTACTCTCCTCTGTAAGTCCCTATGGAGAACAGAAATGTAAAAGTTTTGGCAATACTTTTATAAACAGCAACTTGTTCCCATTGTATCCAGTAAATGAAAAAAAAAAAGTTAACCCAGGATTTTAATGTCACATGTCTCATATTATGGGACATCTCAGTATCCTAAAATGACACATATAGCGATGAACTATTTCAATTTTTATAATAACAACCAATTTTATCATAGATAAACAACTGAATTTGAATATGTTTTAAATAGATCCTAGTTCATTAGGTGCCACATGGCCATTTGGCACTTGTGCAAATATAGTGACTTCTATTCTTGAATAGAATATCTGCGTCTTATTTCTATGCCAGTGACAGATATGTAATGGACATACAGTGTATCATGATATATATAACCACGTCTTCTTATTGCATTTATTAGTTTGTTTTTCTTTATAGTTTGAAGGAAATGGTGCAGGATCAAGCCGTAAAACCAAAGCTACAGTGCGTCATGATGGACCCCTCCTTCTCCATGGTTACTGTCCAGAGCGAGGACAGCAAGATTGTGTGGGAAACGGCCTCCAGCAGATGCTCCTCTCCCTGGGCCTCTGATGCCAGCACTACCTCAGAGGCCTACAGCATTCAGGGTTCTGGGACTGCAGGCAAAATTATCTTCATCATGGACGAGGACAAAATAATCAGGAGAAAGAAAAAGACCAGGGGTAAGCGGGGTGAGAAGTTTAAAAGGCTCTCTCCCAGACCCGTAACTCCAGAGCAACTGAAAGGTGCCGACGAAAGGCTGGCAATGGCAGAGGTTTCTGTGCCTAATGTAAGTCCTCAAGGTACAGCTGAAAGCGAAGAACCAATGCGGCAGGAAGAACACAAGGAGAAAGACTTATTCAATATAGTCTCTGAGGGCTCAGAGATACTAAACATCATAGTTCCCTCAAGGCTCCCAACTGTGGACGAAGAGGAAAGTAGTGAAATGGCAGAGAACCTGTCTTATTTGGGGCAAACCGAAATGGTAAAATCATATCCAGTTAGTGAAGAAACAGAGACAGAGGCAGACAGTCATGAGCTGAATGTGTTGGCTGAGGCTAAGGGTGGAGAAGAAGAGCAGAGCTCTACGGACAAAGAACCTCTGGAACAAGATGCATCACACTGTCCTTCAGTCAGCAAACTAGTGACAAGCGATGGAACCGGTGGCACAGATTATTTTGAGAAGTTCACATTGCTGGATGAGACCACTCCACCCGACCTGCCTCTTGAAAAGACGGAGATCAAGCTTTCAAATGCTAATGAGGGAGCAGAGGCAACAGAAAATCAAGAGCCGTCGGCCTCTAAAAACCCAGAGGCTCTCAGCCTCTCTGGTGATATTGCGGGCGCTCATTTAGATGACATTTTTTATGGTGGTGGCTGTCGTGATGAACCAGACTGTTCAGCTGCTAATCAAAATCTTGCAGAAGGAGAAGAGGAACATGGCACAAAGGAGGAAGAAGTGCCAAAATCTCCTCTCAAGGAGAGTGGTTCAGCTTTGTTCGGTAGTGAAGAGATGATACTTACTCCAATTTTCCTCTCGCCTGGGCCTCCAAAAATTATTGATCCATCCCTCCTAGAGGAGCCAAGAGCAATGTCGTTCCTTTACACCGATCTGTATGAGGAAGCAATGGGGGACAGGAAGAGGGGTGAGGAGTGCTCAGACGTAGAGAGCACAGTCTCTGAGAGATCCTTGTGCAAACGGCTATCCGATGCAGATGATGCAAGTGGATATTTAGAAAAATTTATTTTAAAAGATGAAACTCCACTGGTTAAGGATGAACCCACAAAAGAAGGCAATGAAGAGGGAAAATTAAAAATGTGGCCAGAAAGCACATTGGAACTAATGGGTTTCCTAACTGGCGTGAAAGAAGAGGCTATGGAAGAAAATACAAAGCCAGATGAAGTAACTGAGAACTTTTTTGTTGCGCCATATGAAGAAAATGATGAAACAGTGACATCAGAGAACACAAGATTAGAGGATGAATTGTTTCAGCCCCCTGCTGAGGTTCAAGAAAGTAAACACATTCAACAGGAAGCGGTGACCTGCCATGAAAAATCCAAAGATAAACCTGAAGAAATGGTAGTGGAACAGACAGACAGCCCAGAAAATGAAACAAGCGCTGAGTATAAGGAATCAAAATCTCTCGTGGAGAAAATGACTGAAAACAAGGAGAACAAGGAAGAAGATCTGTCTAAATATGTACCCTCCTCAACTGCAGTTGATACAGGGCCCCATGGGGCAGAAATGTGTATACAAAAGGCCCCGATGCTCGATAAAGTAGCAAAAACGGACATTTCCCAAGCAGTATCTGAAGACACTTCTGAGTCACAGCTACCTCATGCTGCCTCTGTTGGTGCTACAGATTTATTTATCAAAGGAAAGGAGAAAATCCCTCAGAGGGAAGAGTCCAGTCCACATCAAGGTCTTGACAACAGCAAAGGGACAGGCATTCTGAAAAACACACATGAAGATATAATCTGTGTGGACAACAAGGAGGTACAATGTGCTCTGGAATCTACTGCCACCCATAGACCGGTTGCGGATTGTGATAAGGTCTCAAAAACGGTTAAGCAAAAAGGGGAAATGCTAAGCTTATCACCTTTGCTCCCAGTAATAACAGTTCAAGAAGAAAACGAGGAGAAAGTAGAGAAAGATTCAGCTGAAAAAGAGAAAGTTCCATCTTCACCCCTAGAGGATCTGCCAGAGTGCTGTAATGAGGCATTTATCACTGAGCCACCTGAGATGTATCGAGATCAGGATGACGGAAATGTAGAGGCCACAGCTTATGAGATGATAAACCAGCTAGAAGTCTGTGGGCCCCTAGAAACAGAGACAGAGGAAGTAAAGGAAAACAAAACAGGGGAACAGTCTGAACATGGCTTTGACTCTGTGGAAGAGCCAACCAGAGATTCATCATCCAAGGAGGCAGTTGAGGTAGACAATGAATGTGCTGAGGTTATGGATGAGACACCCTTGGAGGAAGATAAACAAGAAAATGATTCCAAAATGTCAAGATTTAGATTCTGCGTGGTGTGCCGATGCATAATTTCATCTTTAAATACACCTTTTGGTGAACATAAAGGCCATGATGTGTCAACACTGGATAAGGCATATGATGACATAAAGGTAAGTGTGTTCTATGAAATGGTTTAGACCGTTTCCACATCTGTTAATATTACATATTACATCCTAGGTTACTTGAAGTGCATAAACTCAAATGCAAATCCTATCCCAGTGTGCATTGGATGAGAGGCATGAATACACCCTGGATAGGTTATCAGTCTATCACACGCATACCTATGGGCAATTTAAAGTCCCCAGTTAGCCTATCTGCATGTTTTTGGACTGTGGGAGGAAACCTAGATGGACACAGGGAGAACATGTAATCTCCACACAGAAAGGATTTGAACCCAGGACCTTTTGCTGTGAGGCGACAGTGCTACCCACTGCACCACCATGCCACCCAAGTTGATTATATGATATCTATAGAAGTTGTATAGTGTACCGAACTATTTTTTTTTTCACAAATATTTATTGTGGGTTGACAAAAAATGATGAAAAATTTGATTTATTGGAGAACTTAGTTCCTTTCAACACATACTGTGAGTCTTTCAACACATACAAAGGTCTGTCATAGATCCGACTACTCTGCTTTCTCATAACACCTTTCTTTGTGTCTTAGTCATTTTATTTATCTCAGCTGATTAAATCATATAAAATAAATGCACATTCTCAGTCTACAGGGAATCCCATTTTATACAGCCACCAAAGACCTGTGTCCCAACACCAGTATCTATCCAAACATATTGCCCTTGTGTAATCCAGTCATTTAGGCATTCAAAATAGAGAGTATACCAAGCAATGCATCATGAAGTTAAGCTTAAGTGTTCCAGCACTGGGTCTGGCTCACTACAGAGGGAAAAATAGCTGGTGTTGCTGCTCCAAAAGATTTAAAAATAACCAGTCTTACCTTCCAATGCACGATAAGAGACTCACAGTAGCCTAGAAGATGTGCTGCTCATACCTTCATTCACTTTAATGAATGGTTTTTACTTGACTGTTTACACACTTGTCTGAAGAGTGTCACTGTGTCACTATTGAATGTACTGAGCATTCTGGCCCAGGTGTCTTGTGAGTTTTCTTTTTTCATCTGTGCAGACCAAAACATCTTACTGATTATTAATGGTACAGTATGTTCCATACATCTCTTCAGACTATACCTGGGCTAACTATCACCACTCTATAGGGCACCCTAGGATCACTCTTATCAATTATATCCTGCCACTATGTTCCTGTAGTACTTTCATGTTACACATGTACCTCCTGTACCACTTTCATATCACATGCATCTCCATCCAGCACTTACATTGCACTTGTATCTTTATCTTGATGTTGTAGCTTGTTGTCATGCCTCCTAGTTTGACTTAACATTACTCTCTGACCTAGCCTATGCTTACTGTGTGAACTGGACTTAATGTGTTCATGGCTATGAATAATTGTTACATAATGAGTATTGTACCTTATTAGACCTATGTTTTTATAGTTGTTCCAATGACATTTGGTATGCACTTACTGTACGCCACTTTGGATGAAAGCATCTGTAAAATAAATGTTATGTAAAATGTAATGTAATATACATGTTCAAACTTCAATGGATGTTTTTTTGCAAATAAGTATACAGTTAAATGCAAAACTATTGGGACAGTGATGTCAAATTAGTTGTTTGATTAAAACAGAGGGAAAAAAACAACGAATTTGACAGAACTGTGCAAATACTTTTGCATTTAACTGTACATGAACTTTCTTAGCAACCTTATCAACCTTAAGTTATTTACTTATGAAAGTTAAAAACAATTATGCAGTTACATATGGTCTTGTGCTTTCAGGGAAAACTGAATCAGTGGATATCAGTTTTACAAGGAAGGTCCGAAAAGATTGAGGACTTGGTGTCTGAGTTGGAGCACGCATACAATTCAATAGAGGTACAGTAAGAAGTCCAAGTGTCCTGGCTAGTTGAGTTAAACATCTTTTGCCACGGTGACAGTATGCGATCATTTCTATTTCCCTCTCCGGTCCCCTGCCGCTTGTAGGACAACTGTAAAACCAACGCACAGTCGCTGGATGAGCAGAATGAGGAGATGGTGAAGGCAGTGGTGGAGCAGTACAATGAGATGTTTCGCAGCATGGCGGAGAAGAAGAGGCTCAGGCTGGAGCGGCTCGGAATCCAGATCGGAACGTTCCAGGAACGCATCGAGTCTGCCAAGGAAGCTCTGGAAAGGGAGGCCAAGGAGGTGGAGAAGCCCGACCCGCTCTCCCTCGTATCTGTGAGTCAGGAGCAACTGGTTTTTTTTTTAATAGCGTCAGCTGAACATGGAGTCCTCAGATTTATGAGTCTGCCCACAATAGCAGACACTGTCTATAAAACAGTGGCGTAACAGTCTTAAGAAATACTCATTGTCCTACATTACATGCATATGGAAATAACTTTTTAAGGGTCTCTAGCACCTGTTGCTTGCCTTATTTAGCCTTTCTCTAGGGCACAGTGTCTTAGTCTCCAATAACGGGCCAGGTGGACTAATAAATGTGGGCGTATATCAAACTGAACACACTGGTCAAGTGCTAGTTTTGTGTGAGCAACTATTTATACAGTAGTTTCATGTCAGACTACTAAAGGATCTTATCTAAGTTTCATGGAATAATGAAACTTGATGCACCATTGATGTACTAAGTATTTCACATTCATTTTCACTTCTCCATTTTAAATGTAGACAGAGCTAATTAGATAATACAACTGATCCGTGTATTGTAACCAAGCCTATGTATTGCATCAGCATTGTAGTGCATGGGTAACTAAGAGTGTTCTGATTTCTTTTTAGCTCATTAATCATTATTTCTATATCGAAAAAATCCTTAATTCAATCTTTCCCCTCTCTTTCCTTCCCCAAGTCTTCCAAAGACATTAACAAAAGGTAACTGAAAGCATTTGCTTTATCCTCCTATGTGATCATAATAACTATAACAGCATGAGGCAAACAGCACTTGTTGAAAGCAGAATATCTTTGTGATGTGCTTTTTTAATGAACTGGATGCACATAAATATATAACTATGTCCTATTTTGTTTGCTTGAATTTATTTAATCCAAATAATGTGTTCAAAGATACCTTGAGTACAAATAAGTTTTTATGTAGTATGTGCATGTAGTGATTAAGTAGCACTGAGAGGCCAACTACAGTGAATGCTGGACATGCACTCTCTTTGCTACCTTGTGATAAAGGTTACGGTTAGAGTCAATATTTCATCCCTGCATAATTGAAAATCATAGAACTATGTGCAGCTACTCTGTAAGTTGATGTCCGAACAGGGAGCTTGAGAATGTCTATTAACTATTTTTTTTTTCTGTGGCAGCAGTATATTCACAAATATTTAAAATATTTACTAACCCGTTTGCATGTAATATATATGGTGATATGCATATCTCAGCTAGTATTCTGACAGAATTATTATATTCATGATGATTCTATATTGTTGTGGTGAACTGGTTTACCTCCAAATGGAATGAGCATTCAAGCGAGGACTACAATTTCAGTGCAGTAGGCCTATACATGATAATAATTTTGTTACTGTTTATTCAGTTATGTTTTTTCCATGTATGTAATTGCTCCTCAAATGTGTTTTGCAAACTAAGCTTCGAATTTGAAGAACTTGAAGAGCGTTTTGATACAATGGAATCTTCTTATATTGCTTCTTATTTCACTGAAAAGAGTTGAGTATTCTTATTGCCACCTCTAATTGAGAACATTGAGGTGTGCTTTATCACAGAGTGTGAGCACTATACTGTATGGGCAAGCGGTGTTGACATAGCTCTGTGTGTTTAACAGCCTGAGCAGAGCCCTGGAGTCCACTTTGTCTCTAGAGCCGGTGCTTGAGAACTACAGCAGAGGCCCTGAGGGCAGAGGACAGAAGGTTTTGAAAGACATCCTGGGTAAATTACTTTATGTTTCAGCTCTTCTATGCTAGTCTTTTAGCATACCAAAGTAGAGATCTTTTCAAAGTTGAACATTATCTTATCAATGATAGTTTAGCAAACTTTGCTTTTGTTGTAGAGTAATTAAAAAAAAAATTCAGCTGAAACAAACTAAAATATTAAATTTAATAAGTGACTTCAATTAATTGCAGCTGTGATTGGGTCATATGCTTGAGCGTGCAGTTTGCATGGGTATCCTTATTTGAACACACATGCTTCCTAAAGAGTGATCCTGTGTTTTTCTGCAGTTCCACGAGAGCCATACCTGCTGGTACAGGAGTCCAACTCAGCCACCTGTACCTCCATCACCGTTTTCTGGAGGGTCAGCGAGGAGGATGTCATCGACTGCTTCCAGGTCAACTACGTAGAAGAATCACACGAAGGTGCATATGCACAATGAGAAGTGCCACATACAAGTTGTACAAAGATCATTGCTCAATGATCATTTTATTCCATGCCTTATTTTGCTCTAACTTAGATCCTAATGTCCTGCTTATCTGGACTTAGGATTTAGGCTACCACCATTAGTTTGATATGTGATGCATATATGTATGACGAATGGATTATAAGATTATAAGGAAAAACTCTTATGGCTAAAACACGTATATTATTAGCAAATGTGTAACGGCGATGTGAAATTCATTCCAGGGTTTACTATCTGATAATTGTAATATATTTTCCACTTATTTTACTTGCTATCCTGTCAAGCTTCTTCCGGATCTGCTCTTGCATGTTATTTTCTGACGTTACCCAGAGCTAATTTCACCACCTCCCTTCGTGAGAATGTTAACTAATGGTGCATTTGGGCGGTCATCGTCAGCTTGTCATTGAGTTCTCCTTTAACAGGGATTTGTTGTGATCTGAGGGAAAATGTGTGAACCAAAGGCTATTGAAATAGAGATACATTTTTTTGAGTGAAATGTCCAGAATCAGATGTAAAATGATTTCAGCACTTCATCCAGATTTAATATTTCATAATTCTCTCCTCTAAAATATAGGAATATTAAGATTCCTTAAAGTCTCTGCAGTTATATTTAATGCAGTTGTCCTCCTGACCTGCTTTTGGGTTGTTTGCTTGTCATAATTTCTTTTGGATTGTGCTGGATTTAATCCCAGCTGTGTCAGAGGTGTGCAAAGTGACAGTGAAGGAGAGCTACTGCACTCTGGAGGAGCTGGCCCCAGACAAGTGCTACAGGGTGTGGGTGATGGCACTGAACTATGGCGGCTGCAGTTTGCCCAGTGAGAAACTGCCCTTCAGGACTGGTCAGTGATGCTTAATTTCTACTTAATTTTCATCTAATTTAATTTTCTTCATTTTTCTTTTATGCGGTGTCTTGTCTACTAACTGCACCATACTGTAGATTTCTTCCTGCTTTGAGACAAACAATGAAGAAATAACAGAAAATGCTTAGTTTTCTGAGGCAAGTTAATGTCTGATATGTGAACCTCCATTTTATTTCCCTGTGCTTTTTATAGATCCAGTCTGAAGCTAGCTTCATACATACATACATAAATAAAACTGTGTCAGACTGTGTTAATAAAGCGTAAAAAATGAAGTTAGAGTAAACAGGGAGAAAATGGGACACTTTTTGGGAGTCGTGGGGGTAACTGGACTGTGGTGTTGGGCTCCAGCTCCCTCTGTCCCAGAGATCCTTCCGGAGCAGTGTACGGTGTGCTGGGACACGGCCATCATCCGCTGGAGCAGCTCCTGCCCGGCTGCAGCAGAGAGCTTCACCCTGGAGTACTGCCGACAGAACACCTGCGAGGGAGAGGGTCTCCGGTGGGTCAGTGCCTGCTGCCCCCTTGGGGTGTCCTTGCTAAAAATGTCCCTCGTTTCAATTTTCTTGGCATTTCGCCTTCCATGGAAACCGAAATTGGTAAGGGCACTCCCCAGGAGGGGCGCCCCCATAGGGGTGACATAGCTCAGGAGGTACGAGCATTTGTCTGGCAGTCGGAGGGCTGCTGATTTGATCCCCTGCCCTGGGCGTGTCGAAGTGTCCCTGACCTAACCCCTAATTGCTCCCAACGAGCTGATTGGTACCTTGCATGGCAGCCTTTCACCATCGGTGTGTGAGTGTGTGTGTGAATGAGAGGCATCAATTGCAAAGCGCTTTGGATAAAAGTGCTATATAAATGCAGTCCATCTACCATTAACGTTTACCATACCAGGCTGACAGTTGGTGGCAGTAGCGATCTGCAACAGTGGCCTGTGCTCCTTTCTGTAGCATGTTTCATTTTATTCAAAATTGCGTCCCTTTGCTTAGATCCATATCTGGCATAAGGAACAATGAACAGAGCGTTCTCCTGCAGCCAAATGAGAACTATCTGTTCCACATCAGAGCAGTGAACTTTGCTGGAGCCAGTGAGCGAAGTGAGGCCGCTTTGATCTCTACCTCAGGTGAGCGTCTGCCCTCTGGCATGAGGACCGCTTATGCAGTCTGTGTCAATGCAGCTCTTTCATTTAGCATGCCAGCCATTTTTTCCTTTAGTCGTTCCCATTCGGGTCTAAGATTGTGCACTTCTCAGGCTTTTAGATAACATAATCTAACATAGTCTAACATAATAGTGCACTACAGTGGAGTGGGTTTTGTTGCCATCAGCAATGTTTGGCCTCCCTCCATTCCCAGGCACCAGATTCCATTTGCTAAAGGACACAGCCAGTCCAGAGCTGGTGCTGTGCAAGGACAACATGGTGCGCTACCCGGAGGAGGCTTTCAACAGAAGCACCACACCCAATGTGTAAGGAGCAGAAAACCATGACTTCATAACACTGGATTTATGTATTATCTCATTAGACCTCTTCTGTAGAAGAGTTGCTGAATTCCAGAGAGTAGTGACAGGTATGTGACAGCTTGGGTCCTCTCCTAGGTGTCAGGAAATTCTGGGAGAGCTGCTCCCTCCTCGAGGAATACACTACTGGGAGACGACGGTGGAGGGCGGCGAGGGCTATAGGATCGGTGTGGCCTATCACACCACCCCACGGAAAGGCCAGCTGGGAGAGAACAGCACTTCCTGGTGCATTCACTGCGTTCCCATGTCAACCAGGTAGCTCCACTGCGCCACTGCTATGGGGAGCTGCATGCTTCCTTCTGTCCTGCTAGCTTGGAGTCAGTCCTCATTGATAATGTCTAAAGTGTATTTGCTCAAATATATGAATCCAGTCACGATACACTTCAGTATGTAAAAGGCAGGGCTTTATTTCTTTTCCTGACAATTATCTTTATAGGTATAAAGTCAATAGAGCAAATGGAAGAAGATAAAGGACATCACAGTACATACTGTAGTCATTTGTCACTACTGCACAGCTTTTGGTTTAGGTGGATAAGCCGTTTATCCTGGTATTTAACCTTGCACTCACAAAATCACTCCTCATTAAGATGCGAAGTAACTTATTCTATTAATATATTTTTACACAACTGATTTCCTTCCCTTTTTCCTTTTGTGATCCAGTCAGCGGTACGAGCTGCTCCATAACAGCACACAGATGTCCATAATCATGGCGGAGGTGCCCGCCAGGATCGGCACTCTCCTGGACTACCTTCACGGGTGTCTGTCCTTCTTCAATGCCCGGAGTGGGCAACTCTTGGGGTCCTGCTACCACAGGTTCAGTGAGCCCTGCCATCCTGTGCTGGTGCTGGAGAGACCGGGCACCTTGGCACTGCACCCAGTGACGGAGGTGCCCGACTTTGCCAAGTGCTGCTGAATCTGCCCCCCCCCCCCCCCCTCACACTGTTCCAAATGGGTGTTTCTCCAGGAACAGGGGTGTGGTTCTATGTTTTCACATCAGATGAGAGAGTCTGCGAGTCTATGTCCCTGGGCTCATGAAGGCGTGCAGGGTTCATGTTTTTGTTATTCTTATCATGTGCTGTTTGAGCTGACGTGCCTGCACCCTGCTTTTCTGAGCATGGACTTGCGTTATGAGTGAGGTGTGGTTATATCACAGTCACTGTACATGCCATGCTCATTTCCATGACCTGAATACAGTTGAATGTGTAACATTTTTAACCACTGTTTTTCTTTATGAAGTGTACATGTTCTGAGAGGGGTTTGTAAATAAAAACAATGCAATTATGTATGTAATGGAAAAAACTAGAATATCTTTAGGATTTTTAAGATGTATTTTTTCAGTGTTAGGCAAAATTGTTTAGGTGTTTACACAAAAGCTGTTTTTTCATTGCGGAATTGGTTTGATTTCAACTTATTTACAAGTTAATTGCCATTGTAATGCAGATAATGATGTAACTATGAAAGCTGAGAACTGACCTCGGGACATCACACTGGCCTGTTTAGTGGCAAGAGATGAGATGATATTGATACCTGGCACAGTGTGAGTGTAATGCAAGCCGTTTATCAGACTTTTGACTCTGAGGTGTTGAAACTTCCTGGTGATGAAAGCTTGGGATAAGCGAGTGCCAGTGTTTTATTTTGGCACGCTGGAATGAAATGTGCAAGTATATCCCCATGATGCTGAGCATACAGTCACTTTAAGGGGTTCAGTGCCCCTGCCTCAGTTGAATACTTTCAGTACAACTGAAATGGAGTGAAAGTTAACAGGGAAAGCAGTTTTAGCTCATTTTTATTTCAAGTTTAAACTACTAACGCATTTTATATTTTAAGTAATGCAAAGAGCCTTTCAGTTAAAGTGAACACTAGCTGGGGAGGTTGACTTACCTACCTTACCTGGGAAAGTTGACATACATCATTGGTAGGTTTATTCTGTGTGTACTTGCGTGTACTTACATATTAAATATTGTAAAATGCATTTAATTTTTATTTATTTATTGGACTTAAAAAAAAAATATATTTCAGAAAGATACTTTCTTATGTTCCAGAACGCACACATATACACACAAGGGGAAGTGGGGAAATTGCTAATGGTATTTTAAGTGTAGTATCTTTTCAAGTTCTGGGTTATAGATTGTTTTATATGGTGCTCAGGTTTTGTTTTTGTTTGTTGTGGTGTAATGTAATGTACAGAACCTGAGAGTGTTACACATTTAGTTACACCATTTTTGTGCAAAGATATCTGAGGTTATAGATATGCATCAAATGATATTAATCATGATATTTTAAGGAAAATAGATAAAAGAAATATCATTTTGGGCCTACATTGGTCACTTATATATTTACAAGCTGATTGGATTACTGTCTAAGACTTTAATTGTTCCCCAAACAAAACATTAAAGCATGTGTTATAAAACAAATAAATTAAGTACCAAAGTTTCTATATTTAATTTCTACATACTCAATTTGACTACAATAATTTGTACTCAAACCTGTACCTCTGTTACCCCTTTAATTTAGTCAAAAAATACAAATAGTATTATCAATTCATAGATTATTGTTTTTATTGTTTGTTCATTTTGTACCTTATTGGATGTTAAACAAAAAGATCCCAAAGCTAAAAATTTACCTGGCAAAATAAATAATTTATGCACCTACAGACTTAGACCACTAGATGCCACTCTATAATAGTGCACATTTCATTCAGTCTGCCAAATAAAGTGGGAGAATTAGCAAAAAACAACTACCCATTTTGAAACCTAGTGTTTGGCTCAATCAATTAGAGACAGCAGTGACCTTGAAAACATCAGAACAAGCAGATTAACAGCCTGTGTGTCCAATTGAAGACTTTCAGTAGCAATGATAGGGTGTTACTAATCTTCACAATTAAATATGTGATTAACAATACTGAGAATAAATGTTAAAGTTCTAGAACCATGGAGTATAACAAATACATTTAATATATATTTATCCTGTACTATCTACAGAGAAAAAGTAACTACCATGTCAGTTAACATCAGTGGTCTTCAACACAGAACAGACCAATCTAGAGCAAATTTTACCTTTCAGTCAGAAGCCACAGCTCACTTACAAACAATATCCACTGTCAAACTATTAAATAATGTTTCTCTCTATCATAACCTGTGACCTGCATGTCTTATAGAGGTAATCACTGCTCGAATCTGAATCAAGTATAATCAGCATCTTCAGCAAATTGACATTTTCACACACAAGTGTCTCTGTCGTATCAGAAGAAACTCCCAAACAAATAACACAGCTTGAAAAATATATCATGTCATACAGTCTCAGTACAAATCCCAGATGTATTGGGATATGTATTGAGATTATATGACCCAATTTACTGGGTCATATTAAGAAATGTTCTCTTTTTCAGTTCTTATAGTAGTCCAGCAGATGTCTGACCTTTGACCCAATGTAACAACATATTTATGGCTATGGCATTCTCTCAGAGTCATCACTCCACTGGATTAAGGAGAATTAATTGACAGACAGGTAAAATTGAATTGCAGCTTTAAATCACTTTAAATCATTTTTTTTAATGTTCTGGATGAAATGATTTTTGTGAAGGGACCACATACCAAGTACAAACCAAGTAAACGGAACCTTAAAGTATTGAAGCAACTGCTTATTTACTTTATACATCGAACCAAACTCTGTCATTCAATTTCAGTTTCCCACAGAACAATCCTAGGCCTTTTAACAGGATCTCAGCCTGTAGGTCTGAATGAGCTTTTCTGTCATCCTCAAATGTGCATCCTTGCATCTCCTTTTGGTCTCAGGACCCCCTTAACCCTTCTTTACACCTCTGCAATTAAGGTTTCCCCAGTTAGAACGAGTCACCATTGTTTAATGCATGTCTTCTCTTCTCCACAGCTTGTCACCACTCACATAACACTTTCTTTATGGAAACACTTTGAGGAGAAATATAAACGGGAAGAGACACGTGTGAAGGAAGAGCTCAGTGATTGATTTTAAGTTCTTCTCCCCATTTAACTGACTGAAAGTCTCAACTTCGGAAGCCTCTTTACGACCGAAGTAAACAACCCCATTTGTCCCAGGGCCTGGAACTCATCTAATGAGCTTTTTGTCCATCAGTGCAGTCTTTGATGCTGAAAATCCCCGCTGTGACAACATTACTTATTCAAATACAAGGAGCTGACTGCAGGCACACATGGTTTTCATTGCTGAATACGTTGGCCACTTCTAAGATCACTACTTTTATGCAACCTCCAATAAAGGGCGAAGAAAAATTCAACTGTGTTGTTTCAAAAGGGTTGCATATTCTCATCATTTTCTGAGGTTGATTCTAATTAGGTGGGTTTTAGAAAATTTGATTTAACAGCAGGTATGATGAAAGCATGACTTGGTTAGAAAATTCTAGATTGAATAGATGGCTACAGAACGATACAAAAGACACCAGGTAAGATTTTAAGACCCAGCTAGATTGTCCTTATATTGTGTCCACAGTGCTTGTGTCCAATTACATGCACCATTTCAGGCAATCAAATTGGCTACACTCAGACAATTCATCATGTGTTTTTTTTTACAGTGCTGGCATTGAATATTTGTTGTTAATTTTATATATTATATTTTCTACTTGTATATATATATACATATATATAAATCAAAGGGGCCCACTTGGAACAAAAGGGGCAGGTGCTTGAGCAAAAGGTGCAAAAACTATAGCAAAATGAATGGCTAAATTCTGAGAGTACACCTTTCCCTTTCTTAATCACAATCGTCCTTTTATCTTAGGAGCTCCTGCTAATATACTGTAGACTGGTGGTCCTTATGAAAGTTTTTTTTAGAGAAGATGAATAATGGGAATTGTGATCTCATATTGCTTTTTGTTGAATTCATGGTATAACGTGTGCATGTGCAGCATTTTTATGATTGGAAAAATTGTAGATTGAAAATGTATATAATTAACTAATTACATTACATTAAATTACATTATCTTACTGGTATTTGGCATATACTCTGATCCACAGCAACAGAGATGGTGACACACACAGCTCTGTTTACAACTGCTTCTTTTTTATTTTGTTTTTCTCTCTTGCTTTTTTAATTAAATAAGAACACAATAAGTGTTCTTGCCAGAGTATCATCTTTCTACATTAAAATATGAGCAAATACCGTATATGTTTGACTGGGGAAGCTGTAATGAATTCTCAATATGTCTCTCATAGACTCTACCAAAATAGGAGTCATCTCCTTGCATGTTCCCTTAGACCAGCCAGATTGAGCAAGAGAGTGAATCACAAACAAACAAAGCACAAACCTGGTGAGCTCATACCAATAAATCAACTACTTGGCATTGTAAGATGAAACAAGGCCAAAATGAAGGCCACTGTAATTGATGGTAGGCATTATGAAGCTGGTTTAGTGAGTTAGGGTGCTGGTTTAGGGGGGTTAAACCACAGTACACTAGACACATGAAAAGGAGGCACAAACAATGCTGCAATCCTTGTTAATAGAATTTTTAATTCAAGTTTTTGTCTTCAGTTGTTTTCTGAGAATTTACTGTTATCAAAGAATGCCGTAATGTTAATATTATTTTAAAATATCTATTTGTTTTCTGACCAAAGCTGTGCCTCTTTGCTCTAAAAGTCAATGCTTAATATTACTTCATTTACTTACTTAATAATATTTTATGCAATAATAGAATAATAACCTCTTTACCCCAAACACAATAAATTATTACTTAAGACTTAAACTCTAAAGACAAATATTCTACTGGCTATTACTGATCCCAAAATATTTTAATCATTGTTTCCCTGCTGCCTTTCCATTTGAGAGTTAGGACACACTGGGTTAGAAAAATGCAGATATGTGTAATAGTAAGGGCTGATGTAATCTGTTACGTTTCCTGTGTTGTGCTTTACAAATGGAGGTCTGCTTCCCTGTAAAAAATATTATTCCCTTCCTGCTATGCAGACAGGGCAGGAAATGGAGGTTTCAGTTTCAAACAGTTTCAAGTCACCCTGAGGAATGCATTTAAACAGGCATATCATCTGCAACTTAACATTCTGCATGGTTACTGGATTACCTTCATGTTCATTTTTCCATATGTTTACAGACTGTATGTGAAGAGGAACAATGGACATGCCGTACAGTCTCACTGACCACCTCTCGCACAGGGTCTGAGAAGTGTGTTGATGAGAAGCAGGAAAAACATACAAGGTAATTTTTGTCCATATGCGGTTCCTGATTTACCAGCTGTTCTAAATGTACAGACTTTTATTGACTAAGAGGAGTATGTGTGTTCATCAGAAAACAAAGCTTTGTGTACTTTCAATTTATCCAGTGAAATGGTATGTTTAGCCACTTACTGACTCAACAGCACAGAAAGTTCCAAACACCTATTTAGGGTGAAATGCATCACCCACCTCCGTAAACTTCTTTTATAGCCCTCACACTAACATTAATAAATGGATTTCCCCTTAGAGTAACACTCTGCAGCCGGTTTAATGCAGAACAGCCCGACTTATAAGAAAGCAAGCCCTTTCTGCAAGCTTTTTTTTTTTTCCCATCGTCCCAAACACGTGCAAACACTGTCAGATGTGTATTGTATGACTGACTGGCTAATGGCTTCCATGTGTAATCTCCACAACATGTTCCCTGTGTCTCCGGCAGAGGCAGCAGTGATTTTGGTCAGGAAGTGGTTCCTACCCTCTGAGCTGTGCTTTTGAGGCAAAGTAAAAGAACAGAGGCCATGTCTGACTCTTAATGACAGACAGCCAATGTTGTCTGATTATTTATTCATGTTTGTGCACCTCCATGTATGAGGATCATTCTAGATGTGCAATGTACTCACTGCTTTTGTTGCACATTGGCATGCTTGTGTGCCAATACCATAAATGCAGTGAGCCCTTTTTTTCTCAATTACAGCAAAACCGCATGGTAACTTTTGAAGAAATTTTGCACAGTGGTAGATCCTTGAGGACAATAACTGGGCAGCAAATTTCACTCCAAATGACCACATGGTGGCGCTATAGTGGACAATTAAATGCAAAACTTTCTGAAAAATTATTACTCTTGCCCCGTTTTTCCTAGAAACATGAAACCAATGCCAATCGGTATGTAAAAAAAAAAAAATAGAACCCATAATGTCTGCCGTAGTGATTTTGGTACAAACTGGCCACTTGATGGCACTATAACTGTCATTTGAATATCCAGTATTCAAACAATCATAACTCTACCCCCTTTGAGGTAGAGACTTATATATGCCTTCCATGAAGTCTGAACTCAATTCAAACCCTTAGGAGTCATAATGTCCACCATTTTGAGTTTTCAACAAGTTTTGAAAAGCCTTTAAACAACATGTCCCCCTAGACAGTTTGACTTGTCTGTATGAAACTTTCACCATTTTGTTCATTGCAAAGTCGTCTAAAAAAGAAATGCATAGAAAGCTGATACTCTTAAAAACATGACCACAGTAAGCCAATAAAAATTGTGGTGTGGCTTAACACAAAATGCTAATAACTCCCTAGCAGTTTGACCTAAATTTATGAAGCCTGAAAACTATATTGGCACTCCCATCAAGAGCGCCAACCTAAAGTACTGGCCCAATTGAAACACATGGTGTCGCTATAGAGCAGAGTATTTTTAAAACAATTTATTAAGAAATGTACAAAATATCACTGTTATCTTTTAGAGATAAAACATATGCTATAATGATGAACTTCCTCATCCTGGAATATATATCTGTAGGCCTACCTTATTTGTTGCCGCCATCTTAAATTGCCATCATTTTGGAAATTCCACTGGCCATTTTCCTCTGTCCCCAGTTTTGCCCTAACCTTATAGGTGAGACATACGAAACTTGGTCCAGTGGTATAGGGTACCTCCATTTGGCCACTGTGTAATTTAGAAACAGATTGGCAATTTGCTAGGTGGCATATAAATTGCTGTGTGCTTGGACTCTGAGTATCGCTGTTTGCAACTATGTTTTTTTTCTTGATTTGGCTCAGTACTCCACAATTTTAGATGTGTAAACAATTCACATGAATTGTACATTCCCAGCTTTTTAAAAAGCCTTCAACAGGATATGATGTAAACACGCTTGGGAACATTAAAAAATAAGGTGCGTGGCTACATTCTGGATTGGCTGCGGGGGCTTAGTGGTGGAACAGTGCGTGCCGCTCTGTTGCAATAGGCGTGAGAATGCCAGAGCCTGCACCAGGAGCTGTGTAGAGTATTCGGTGTGGAAGGGGCAGATTCTTCGGAAGCTGTACAGAAAGAATCTCCATGCCTCTGACTCATTGCCGCTGTATGGAGGGACAAGGAGAGCTGGTCATCTCAGGTTACTCCTATGCTCAGAGAGAGTTTACTGCAGCATCCATGTTTAAGGAGAGATTGCAGCTTACCCACCCCTTCCATTAGTGTGACACCTATTTCCCTGAGACTCTGCTAAGAGATTACTAAGATTGTCTATAATGCTTATTGTGGAAGTAAGAAAACTCAAATACGTCTACTTGGAAATTTGGACAAACACGCCAGGAACTCATTCAATGACTAAATGATGAGACAAACTGGGAAGGAGTCATTTTACATGCATCAACATATTATGGTTTTTTTTTCCCCATGGCTGTTTAAATCACATCATTGTTTTGTGTCTGGGGCTTGACCTGCGTTTTTATGGGGGTCAGACACAAGCAGTGGCAAGTAAAGGGTACACACATGCACTGATGTGCATTGAAAATGCCTGAGAAAATGAAGTTAAAGTTTATTTCAAGAGTATTCTTGAGAATAAACTGGAATAGAGGTCTGGAAAAAATTAACATTCACAGTACTAAATATCAGAGGAAAGCAACTTGATGTATGTAGGGATAGGCATGGGGTGTGAGTTCTTTCCCAGAACAATGTATTACTGTACACTGAACACAATACAGGGAAGTGGTACAGGGATCTCTCTACTATTCCAATATGTGAAAACATTTCCAATGTGGTAGGCTATTGTTTTGTAAAGGCATGCGGTACAGATGAATTTAGTCACGTGATGACATTAAACCAAACCAGACTGTGTGCTGCACAGGACATTAACAATAACAGCTGGGAGCAGCTGTTTAACTGCTGCACTATTCAGTAAAATCTGGCTTTCCGAAGGCATCCAGCATGACAGAGACATCAGTTGGTCCTCAGAACGACTTCAGACATCTTTGACAAGCTTTTTGAAATCTTCACAAAGAGATGAATGAAGCCTTCTTCACAAAAATATTCAGTTAGATAATCAGTTAGAATGGTGTGTCATATTTAATGTGTCCGGTTATCTACGTATATGATTTTGGCCGATGTGGTGTGAATCAATGAGCGATCCACACAATTCAATTTATTTGAACTGTTGGTTGTAAATTCAGTGGTTCATTTGTAGTAAAAGTCTGTTTTGCATGAGAGTAGGGACTAGAAACACTGCATGTGTGTTAAATTACATGCACGTCAAGACAATAGAATTAGAATGATGTTCATGATTCTCCCTCTCAAGTTTAGTTCCCCCTGTAAGGTAACCAACCAGTGACAGGAGAAATCCAAAGCCATGCCGTAACCTGGTTTGAATCAGAAACATTGGTAAAAATGTATTAAAAAATTTCTGGTAATATTCTGTGTAAATATGCTGCTATGTTTTCTTCTGAAAAAGAAATTATCTTGATTTTAAACAGTGCCTTAATCTTTCCTTTCTACAGTTTCATAGTTGAGGAGTGCATACACCATTTCATGAGTGAACAGAAAACCAACTCTCGCCAATTACAACGTCTACTCCAAAACACAGACCAAAATCCTCTTAATCCTTTCCAGATGCACAATGAACTTTCTAAATTTCACTGGTCTGACCTATATGGGGGTGAATTAGGTGCTAGATGATGATATTCATTCTTCTGGTATAATGACTAAGAGAAGTCATTGGTGAATAATATGGTGAAGTGAAATGAAAATACATTTTGTCACATTTCTTGGAATTTAAAAGCAGCATTTTTGGTCATTTGGCATTTTCTTGATATCCGGAGTTTTGGAATGGTTCTTGTTTTTCTTCTTTTGGTAGACATTTATGCTATTATAAATAATTAGTCTTTATCTGGTATAATTTCTCAGATGGTTATGGCCATTTTTATTTCAGCTGCTTCAATATGCAGCCTATACACATGCTATAAGTGAGATAGAAGTCTGGGGCAACTGTGGTTGAAAAATAATTATGAGTGCATGTCATTATAATTGCTTAATTTTAATGTAACCTGTTCTGAGTTCCTTTCTGTGGTGTATATCACAATATTTTATGGATATTGTGAGATATTTGGTAAAAGGAGAGATGGCAAGCATTTGGAAGACCATTTGAGAAGGGAAAGAAACAGAGAGTAGCAGAATAGTTCTTTGAAACTACCAATGCAAATGTGTTTTCTGAACCAAATTCTGAGTGTCCAGGGTACTTGTATATTAAATATGTGTGAAATGGAGGTCGTGCACATGTGAAGTTTCGACTGAAGATGGAATTGTTGACAGAACCTGATAGAAATATATATATATATATATAAAATAAAATATATCTATAATATGGTATCCTGTTGAGTGTTGTGATTTAAGGCAAAATACATGTGCTCTATGAATAATAACACAGCCAAGGAAACAGATCTGTTTGGGTGGCATTCAAACCGCTTTTCATTGAGAATGGCATTAATTTGCATTTTGTCATTTTCTGGAGATTTGCATCTCCTATGTCATGGACAGCTGCAAGCAACTTTGACTCTGAGACAATTAGGAGTTTAAGGATTAAATGACAGAAAAGTTGCTTTCAGTCATGTAACAGGGATAGCGATGGAAATAGGCAAAGATGGCACCAGTTAACTGATAGTTAGTGGGTAGACACTGTTGGCTCCTTACTGTGGTAATGTAGCACTGGACAGGAAAGCATATCCTGTATTTAAAAGAGTATGCAGGACTTTTAATCAACACACCACATGGTACTTACTGTTTTAAGCTGGCTTTATAGAACACACATGCACCTGGAAGTTCAGCTACGTTAGTATTTTTTGTTCTTCACGCCAAGTCATGTGAGGTTTTGCTTTTAAAAAAAAAACATAAGCTGATGTACTGCTTAAGTGAAATTTCAGAAACAAAATAAGTTCAGAATAATTGGAAGCGTAAAGAAGAACAAAATGTTTTCTTTTAAGCACAAACACTTTGTCTACACTTTCGTTTGGCCCCCATAGTGGTTCTGGAAAACCATTCGGCATCTCAGGAGGGGAAAGCAGGACACCGTCCAGGCTGTTCTTAGCGAGAACGATAAAACTCTGAGCTCACCTGGAGGTATTGTCGGAAGCTGAAAGGAACACTTTGAGGGACTTCTGAATCCGACAGACATGCCCTCCATTCGGGAGTCCATCTCCGTGACTTCAGAAGGTGGAAGAGTTCAAGTATCATGGGGTCTTATTCACGAGTGAGGGAATAAGGGAAAACAGGAGATGGACCACAGTCTAGGTGCAGCGGCCGCAGTAATGTGGCCAATGTGTTGGACGGTGGTGGTAAAGAAAGAGCTCGGCCAAAAGGCAAAGCTCTCAATTAATCAGTCTTCATCCCTACTCTCACTTAGGGTCACAAGCTATGGGTACTGACCAAAAGAGTAAAGATCATGAATACAAGTGACTGAAATGGGATTTCTCCATAGGGTGGAAGGGCTTACCCTCCTTGATAGGGAGAGGAGCTCAGCTGTCCAAGAGGACCTCAAAGTATAGCCATTGCTCCCCCACATTGAAAGGAGTCTGTTGAGGTGGTTCAGACAACTGATAAGGATGTTTTCCTGGGTACCTCCCCCAGCCATCTGGGAGGAGACCCCTGGCCTGGGATTTCCTTGGGATCCCCCGGGATGAGTTGGAGGAAGTCGCTGGGGAGAGAGGCATCTAGGCTGCTCTGCTTGCCCTGTTGCCCCTGTTGCCCCTGCGGCCCTGATCTGGACTTAGAGGTTAGAAAATGGATGGAAGGACTTTGCCTAAACGTCACCCTGAAGTACATATCAGAAAAATTAAAGACAAGTTGCGGTTTTTTAGTTGATCACATCACCTCAAAAAACCCTGCAGTGGCAAGGAATACAGCAGATGAATCATCTGTATTTTATTGAACTAAGTCTAATAAAGAAAAAACATTACCTAGTAGCAATTAACAGCACCCCACAAAGTGGTTCCAGGACATCTATAAAGACATAATTTGCTTGACTCATACATTTTTGTGGATAAATTTAATCATTTCAAATGTTAGATAATGTGGTTTGGTGTACTCACAATGATCTAATGTTCTGTGAGAAAAGCACTGTGTATTTAAACTTTTAAACTTCTGGCCAAGATTTATTAGACATCATTTATATGACTGTGACCCTTTCAGGGAATGGCTATGAGCAGACCTCTGTCTCCCAGAGGTTTCAGTGTTGATATGTGAACAGTAGCACAGGTTAGTGCTCACTTAAAAACAAGCACCTCAGAAAGGGCCAAGGATATGTGCCCCAAATGGGGAGAAGGACCAGGCACATGTTAAGATCATTAACGAAAGCTCCATTTGGCCCCACAGGCTAATATGTTCTTGTTTTTCACTTGTCTTGTAATAATTCATTGATACATATCCTGTCATACTCCTACAGAAAATACGTTTAGTGCCCAGACTGACTCAGTTATGCAATACCAAAGAAAACATACTTTTCACAATCAGACAATGCCATATTAATTGATTCTGCAGGGGAAATAACAAAAGAGTGAGGCTAAGATATAGTATTTCCTGTGGGCTAGAGGTAACAGATACCAACAGAGCAGACAGGTTTTTATCACTGTGTAAACATGGAGGATGAAGTAATGCTACAGTCCATTTCTGTTTGTCTGTTTGCTTTAGAGAATGCTAATCCTGAAAGCCCATTCCATGCCCCTCTGCTACTGGAGCTGCACTACTGTGTTTGCTGAGTATAAAGGAGATTACTTTAATCGTTGGGGCAGCACATATGCAGGGGCCATTTGGCTTTACACAAAATCTAATGAGAGAGGGTTGGATGTGAAGATTATAATTTAGGTCTGAGACGCCCTCTTCCAGACTGGGCACTGGTGATGACGGTTGCTTAATTAAATGGTTTTATTTGTATCCCTTCTTGTAAATGATCTCTTAAAGTATGGCAAATTTCTTCAGCAAGAGACTAATTCTGATTGTGTGTTTATACTTTGTGATTATCACAAACAGATGTTTCTGTAGCTATGATGCTATGTTTTTGGTGCCACACGTAAAGTTAGTGCTGAAATATTACTGAAGCAAAAGAAATCATCTTTAGCCAGTAAGTGAATGCTACGATTATTCATATTCTAAGCTTAACACCTAATATTCGACACCACATCTGAACAGGAAGAATAGTAATAAGAGTAATATCACTTCCACTACGGCTCCTTGACTAGTCAATCTCATACTGAAATCTAAGTCTAAAAATAGCTGTGACTAAACCTTACGGTTTGGATGATCTCATTGACCACATCATAAGTGACCCAGTGATTTCAGCAAGACTCCAGAGCGGTGAGATCATGTGGTCTACAGGAACCTCATTCTAATATCACCAGTGCACAGGGAATCTCTGTCTGTCTGCAGCTTGCAGATAGGAGACGGCTTTACCAGCTGTTCAAAACCCACGACTTTTGGAGTTTACAGCATGTCCCAGAGATATGTTAATGCCGCTGTTCTATTTCCTTTCAAATCCCCTTGAAAGTACTTTGTGAACTGAACAGTGAATATGGGGAAAGGTTGTTTGCGATGTGTCTGTGCAGTATTTTTGGCTGGACCGCAACAGCGGGGCCAGCCCTACAAACGCGAATGTCTGTGACTGAGTCACTGAGTGATGAAGTTACACCATTGGTCGGCCGGAGAGGTCCAGCCATATACTAGGTTTTGACCTGGTCTTCTTGTGTTATATGTTATTGTTATTATTATTATGTTGATTGATGAATCTGCAGTGATAAATTAATAAAATTTATACTAATTTATACTGTATAGGACAGCTCACAGTGGGTCATACATGTTATAAGTTACAGTAGATCATTTTATACTGTCTAAATTATTGAGTTCCTGGGTCCTGGGTGTCAAATGTAGACTTTGTAATAATGGACCATTTGTACCTTTGTACCAGGATTGCCTATTATTTGGCATCACATGGATCCTGAATAACCAGATCTTTACTCTGAATAATAGAGAATTTAAAATGGATGCAAGGCATAAATAGTTTCATAAGCGCATTGCCCATGTTGTCATTGGAGTACCTGAGAATTATCTGGTTGATCATAGACTCACTACCCATTTAGCCATTCCTAAAGTCAGAATTCTCCTCTCTCTGAGTGCTCAGAGTATACTCTAAACCCACAGGTGTCAAACTCCAGTCCTGGAGGGCCGCAGTGTCCAGTTTTCGGGGTATTCTCGACACAAGTGGTTAATTTAACTGTAAGTCACTGATTGGCTAAAAAATCCACACACCCTGCTCTCAAGGCCTTACTTGGCAGCTGATTGAAAGAAAACCACAAAAACCAGCAGACACTGCAGCCCCCTGGAAATTCCCTAATTTGGATGGTATGGATTTATAAGATCTTTGTAGCGAGTTGGACGTTTTAATTAAGCATTCATCCACTTACAGTCAGGAACTAGGTAACTGATGTGAATCAAAGTAAATGTCCCCTTGCTGAAGCACAATTGTGTCTTAATACGAACACTGTTTACCGGCTCCTGCCACATTCCAGTGTACGTTGGTCGTTTTTTAAATTATGAAATGGTTGCATTCTCTTTGTCGTCAGAGAAATAAGTAAGCTTCTACAGAAAGTGGTTATATTGCGCAATAGATCAGTGTGGCTAGCTACAGCGCCTCCTTGCTATATCAAATATCCTAATGGATCAGACAATATCTATCTGAAAAAAAAATCACATTTTAAGCCAACCAAAAATCTGTAATGCAGAATCCAGAATAGACCCATTAGCCATTTATGCTGTGGTAAACCAAGCAAACTGTTCTCTCTTTTTTTTCAGCCCAAAGATTTGAGCAGCCAACCCGCCATATCCTCTTTTAAAATGTGTACATGTTTAATTTCCAATATGTTTCACAATTGGAATTATTGTGCTTAAATTTCAAATGTAATAAAAACATAATTAAATATATTTATTTATGGTAGAGTTGCTCATCCACAAGTACCCTACAGTCACATACGATGTCATCACAGGTAATATTGCATCCCCACCCACACAAACATATACACACTTATCACTCCCACACACACACACACACACACACATACACACACTAACACACACAGACACACACACACACACACACCCACACATACAGACATATGACAAAACAGAACAAATTAAAGACGAAACACAGGGTTCCTTAAAATTTATGGATGCTGGGTGATTTTGCGGCTCCACTCAATCTACAGAGCTTCGTAAATTGAGCTCCATATCTTGTGAAATTGTTTCTCTTTGTTACTGTCCTTCGACATTGTCCTTTCAATACTCAAGTAATATTCAATTAATGTTTTCCATTTTTGAAGTGTAGGTGCTTCTTTGTTTGTCCAGTTTTGCAATATTAGCTTCTTATAAACTAATGACGAAAAAAGAATTTGCCATCCAGTCTCTATCACTGACTTTTAAAAAAGAATTTAACACAAGTTGTAAACCACTAGAATGAATGGTTGAGTGCTGCTATGTGCTTCTCAAAGCAAAACTTTTTTTAAAATTTCGTCAGTTGTTTATAGAAGCTGTTTTAATTACAGCTCGGATATGAGCTGATTTTTATTATTTTTCTCCCCTGGAATACATGCTAACTAATGTGTGGCTATCGCATAAAACTGCCAGAGTATAATAAAATGCTGTTTCTCTGAAATTCATCAGATTTTTACACAGCTTACAATAACTGTATGAGGCAGGGCACACTGCTGGACAATATATTTATTTGTCTTTTTGTGCTTATAAGTGAAACAGCAATATAAATGTTGTGTGTTTTTTTTAGAGGACCAGGCACATGTTACAGACTGATATTAAATACAGATGTGTACAGCCGTATGTGTGTACCCCACTTTGACACTGCACTTGTGCCTTTTCATTAAATTAATCCCCTTCTACAATGTGTTACTTTAAAAAGCTACATAGAACTACATACATGTTTGATGTGTGTCTGGCAAAAGCATCAGTGGTAGATCAGCCTAATCATCGTAAATGTGTCAAGTAATACAGAAAGAAACCTGATGGAGCACAGTTTTGTGTTGGGGAGAAAACAGATAGAATTACATAATCCAAGCTTGAAAGCCTAGTTCCTCACCTTTTGGTGTCCCTGTATGACAGCCAACCTTGGAGTGAATGAAATGAATGACTCACTCTACAGTATATGACTTCTGCTGCTGCAGCACAGACTGTCAAACACCTTTTATGGGTTATTACATCATCTAGATACGGGAAAAGTCAGTTTTCCAGATGGCTTCTGTGAATCGGGGGGTTTGTTATATTAAACTTTTGCTGGAACTCTCATAGCGGGAAAGGAAGGCACGAGACCTGATGTCCAACCATAATAGTTTTTGACAACATTCGTCAACATTTAAGAGATACTCCAATGGATATCAATGAAGCGTGACTCAATCATTGATTTATCAGGATATTTTACTTTCTGCCCCATTCACATTGCATAGCGTTTTTGTTTTCTTTCTAAATCTTATGAGATTTTTAAATACCCTTTGAAAAGTGTTTCAAAGCTACTTTTAACATTATGCATCAAACAGTTTAGCTAACAAAATAGTAGCACAATAAGTAATACCCAAGTGCGGTATATAAACATTTTTAACTGTTTACTACTTCAGAAAGACATTTTCACAAAAATACAATTACTCTATATGTATAACTACTTAAGTGCTTAAGATGTGCACTGTGCAGACTCCTTCATTGAATGCACCTCTGTATTCATCTGAAGCAAACAGAAAAAAGTAATCAGCCCTGTATCCAATGATTAAATGTTATTCATTTTAAATACCTATTTACCCAGACAATGCACTGCAGGAAATAGCATCGCCAATCTTCTGCCAATCACCATAACAGCGCGTCTTCACTGGATAATAAAAAAATAGGTTGGCTCACATTTCACTGTACTACTAAATTTCACTGTACTACTAAATACTGAATGAAACAGTACTTTTAAACCATCATGAATGATCTATCTATATCATCAGTCCTCGTGCGGATTTTAAAATTCTAAGAATATACCATTAACAGATACCTGGTTCGGTTTGTGTCTTGATCAGCTTGCTATGGGATCCTCATTCCTAGACCTGCGGTGATGACTTGGATACAGTTCAGAATGACAGGACTCAGAACCCATGAAACTGTGGCATGGGTCAGGTCAACTGAAACTTTCCATATGTCTATGCTCAAGCAAATTTGTTAAATTCTAGTTTCGCTTTTTCATTCTTTTTTTTTTCTCACACAATATTATGAAATTGACAGTTCTTGAATTAAAGCTATTGCAAAAGTAATGTAAATGGTCAACATTTATTCTCATCTTAAATGAAATAATTAAAATCCAGTTTTGTTTTTTCTGTAGATGGATATCTACTTGAAAACGGGAGTACATCCATTCTGGAAGGTCTAAAAAGCTGTGACACCTGCAAGCTATCACAAGATGTTTTGGGATTTTGGATTGTTATCTACTGGTGACCTTGGTGACGTATCTAAAGTAATGATTTATGGCCTCATAAATATATGACATAAGCTTCCCGCAACTGTGGGAGATGTTCAGAAGAGGTCCATGTTGTAAATACTGATGGCTTTATTTGGAAATGCATTACATACCATATCAATTGCATCACTTTCACCAAAATTGTTATTCCATAAGGAGCCAATAATTTGGAATGATTCATCAGAGTACTTGGCCAGGAATGTCCTTTCCTCCATCTTCTGGGCAGATAATTCAACAACCATTCCAAGACCAGTGGTGAAGAATGAGCTATATGAGAACCAGGTATATTGAATTACTGGATACATGCCCTCTGGAAGTGAGTGTTTCGACCATCAACCGCAAATTTTCAGAAATACAGAATTATGGAGAAAAAAACAAACTTCAGACACACATATATGCAGAAATGAACGTATGCTGATCTGAAACCCCACTCTTCTCTGAAATTTGACTGGGTTTATTCAGAGTTTATACAGTAACTGTACCATTTAATGTAATTTAGACATACTGCTTGCTCTTTTAGCAATTGCACACATTGTTCATGAAAGCAATATAACCAAATCTTTCTTGTGACACTATTTTAGAAAAACACCCTGCTATATGTAGACAAAGGCCTTAATGTATAAAGTGAACCATTTCCCATCATCTTTGGTGGCCCAACAGTATCTCTTGTTCATGATTCATGCAAAGTTAAAGGCTACATGACTGTTTTTTCCAGTACTTTGATTTTTCACAGACTTGTGGAACTAGACTTCCATGTGCTGCTATCCTCCAGATAAACAAAGATGTCTGAGCTCAGCTAATAGCCTCATCTCTCTGGGGAGCCTGGGTTGCAGGTTATAAGGGGGAGTGTTTATGAGTGGAATACAGGCAAGGTGTTGAATAAATGGAGCAAGAAAATTCAACCCAAGCAGTCATATGTCTTACATTGTGTCTTATGCAATTTAGGTGATGTCCTGGCTGCAACGCTGTCTATAGATAACAAATAAGAAATATTTGAAATAAATCCTACTTTATTGTCCCATATCTATGACTTGGAAATTCATTCACAAGTCTCTGGTCTTAATCTCAATGACCATATAGCCTGCTGCAGTATGTTGTTCTGTGTAGAGGATGAAAAATAAGTCATATTTTTGATATTATTTTCACTGCAGCATATTTTTGCCCTCCAAGACAATTGTATTATATAAAAAATTCAAATAAACTTTTTTCTGGTGGGCCCAAAAACGCAGCTGGATATCAATACAAAAAGCAAAAACACTGCACAATAAGTCAGCCGTTAAAGTTTTTATGTTTAACTGTAAAACTGAACAAGCTGTGCATCGGCAGCCCACGTGTTTTACGCAACCCATAAGCAACGGAAAGAGTAAAGAAATGAACAAAAAAAAAGTGTGGTGTCCCACACATGTTCCCCCAGGAGCCAATGGGCTGAACATCCTTGGTCACACCTTCTCGGTGTGGGGGCCGTCTGATTAGGGCATAAACTCCCCCTGAGCCGCCACTCTGGAGCACGGTGGAGGAAACAGAGCAGCCCTGCACCCGGAAGCCCCAGGAGACACCTCGCTCTGAAGCCATGACTGCCTAGGCTCCTGCCTTTTATAAGCCAGCCAGCCAGACACCGGGAGTGTTTTATTCACAGCAGCTGTGCCACAGAGCGGCACTGCTATTTGGACTACAGAGGTTTTACTCAGTGAAGGTAAAGGGAAATGGGGTTGTGGACGAGGTTGTTATTCCTCTTGCAGATGCTGCTACAGCTGTACATAGGTGTACAAGCCGAAAGCTCAAGTGAGTATCTGCTCATTTTTTACTTTTTGCTCACATTTATTTTATTCTATATACTGCATGAAGTATACCTGCATTCTCTTTACACATATTACAAAGCACACGTTACAGGTTTTTTTGTCTGTCTAAAACATGCTCCAAAAAGTAGTGTTTTATAAAATACATTAATTTGCTTTAGAACATTTAAAGAGCATTTAAAGGCAAAATTGGCTCTGCGTTTAGACACCAGGTGAACCTAATTTGCTCTAGTTTCTAAGCTTGTAATAATTCTTACTGATGATCTATGAGTATGGAATTTGTCTGGTTTCACATTTCCAAACACAATATTTTCTTCTGATGTGACACAAGCCTCTTTGTGTTAGAAGAAAAATAGTTTTTTTTTTTTAACCCAAAATGAATATTTTTCAAGAGGAAATTATTTACCACAGACATTTGGTTAATTTCCCTCTCAATCACAGGCATGCAGGTTACATTTATAGTACGGAATATGGGACTCACCACAAAAGCATGATGACTCTAACAGACCCAATGATTGACAATATTGAATAGAACAGTATTGCATCCAACATAAACAGAAAAACAGCCATTTTATTTATAAAGTCTGTGATTACATTGGCTGATGCTAAAATAAACATAGTCCATGCACACATTTCAAATGAGAAAATTCTTCAAGGTAATTCAGTAGATGTTCAAGGGCTGTAGTGTACTGATTCATTCAGTTCTGAGAGGATTGTTATAGTACATGTGGCCAAGCATAACTAGACCTTTTCAGAGACTTTAGTGGTCCCTCTAGTGCTAATCTTCACCTGGTTTTGATTTAATCAAAAGCCACAGCAAAAGCCCACGCTTGGGAAGATTTATTGACAGTCTGCTATAATGCATGTACAAACAATTAGAGTGCCCACTGTTCTGTTCGAAAAGCACATCCAAGATCAAACCATTCATTAGTTCCTGGAGAATTTTTTTTAGTTAAATAATTATTCCCTCTGTTTCTGTATATATATATATATATATATATATATTCCTGTAGGGATTGAGGGATTGGTTTAAATTTCAGTATCCGTTGCGTTCAGTTCAGACTCTGCCACCTACTGCAACCACTTATGCAGTCTGATAGCGTCTAGTTTCAGAAGGTGATTTTATCACAAAAGAAACTGGAGTTGTCCCGTTTTTTTCCTTCTTTGAAGTCAATGAACCGTCTCAGACTTGTATTCAATTTTGAGGAACCTACTTGCCTTCTCTGGTGTGTTAGGGCAAACTTTTATGTTGGTTACACTTATCAAAGTGCACTAGTTCTCTCATTTCTGAAGGGTGAAGGAAAGATATTTTATTAGGGGTGGCAGGAGGAGGGGCAGAGGCAGCAAATAGACTTTGACAAATAATGACTTTGGGAGAGACTTTCGCAATCTCAACTGACTGCCGTCAAAGCAGAACCATCGAACAAAGCTTTTGGCTTTGCAGAGGGATGATTGTGTTTGTACTGTTTCATGGGGGGACCCGGTGTTTGATTCAAGTCACGTTTGGCCAAACAGCTCTGTCTGTCGCTGTAACATCCGTCCCCAGAACAACTGGGCACGGTAAGTTGGAGGTGCATGGACGCACCGACAAAGACTTTGTTTGACAGCCTGGCCACATGTGATTGCAGACATTCACACCATCACTATGGGACTTTCAGGCAAGCTGGCAACTATTGTGGTCTGAAACACTGATGTAGGAGGACTCAAAAGTTCATTGTGAAAGTACAAACATATCTCCCCCAGTCGAAGAGAGGGATCTGATCCTTGAAATTTGGCAGTGGAAGGCACATTCCTGAAGCATTTGCTACCAATTTGACCAGGGCAAAGTACCGTATGTTTTTTAAGTACCTGCAAAGATAAGTAAGTCAAACTGCGCATGTCAATGTGTGCACTTTCTGTTTAAATTGCGTCCTCTGTAGAGTATTTAGAGTATCTTACAATATTTAGACTATTGCCTCCCACAGATTTCTTTCCTTCATCGTCATATACATCAACAAACATTCTTTAGCCACTATCTCAAACAAACTGTTACATAAAACAGCCACATGTTTTTTTGGAGGAGCAAAAGCATACATATCCACATCTCTTTGAAGAACCAAACTGAAGTAAATTAAGCAAAAGGCCATTTGAGTTCAGAGAGCTAACTCAATAACACAGCACACAAAATGAAACCCAGACTAGCCTTCCCAGTAACCACCTAAGACAAGCTTCACTGACTCACTGAGTTTGTTCTGGACTGGTGCTTACTGGACTTCTTACCTTGCAGTTTATGACCTCCTGGCATCACCGGAGTGTTTGCCAGACTTGCTTCAGGGAGGACTGAAGGGTCAGTCTGTGAATGAGGCTTTTATTCTGACATCATTCAAGCTGCAGCCCAAGACTGGAACCACAGTGTTTGGCCTTTACAATCCCAGGGACAATGGAAAATATTTTGAGTTTACAGTTTTGGGGAAGCTCAACAGAGGTAGGTATACCATATCTGCATGCTTTTCCTTAGCATGCTAACTATAACCGGCAACTTCATTGTTACAAACACTTTTTATGGTGGATACCGGATGCAATTTTACTTTCACAGTTTTTGTGCAATTTTCATTATTCCGGGATTAAAATTTTGATCAATCTTCTAACAATAGAAAAACTCCTATCCTTTGGTGGTTGGATTTTCCAATTAAGGATAGATATGTATTCGGACACAGCAAGGGAATTCACGAGTAGTTCGCGGTGGCTCTCGTATTGGAGCCCTTCCACTGTTGACACCCCCCCCCACCCCCCCCACCCCCCCGTCTCCGTGACAGCGACTTTGCGGTACTTGAGGAGCGACGGACGGATGAGCACCGTCACCTTCAACAACGTGCCGCTGGCGGACGGGCGTCGCCACAGCCTCATGTTCCGCTTCAAGGGCATGCAGCACGGCTCCGTCGGCACGGAGCTGTACGTGGACTGCCGGCTCGTCGAGACCGTGGCGGACCTGCCCGCCGCCTTCCGGGGCCTCCCGTCAGGACCCCCTGCGGTGGAGCTCAGGTCCATGCAAAGGAGACCCCAAGTGAGTGAATAAAGCTACCGCATACGGTGTAAAGAAACAATCACAGCGATGCATGCTGAATATTGAGTGCTTAAGAATACATATGGTCCCAAATGGCAAAGCCACAAGGATGTGAGGTCCTTATATATTTTCACAGTTATATATTCTCAAAATCTAAGCACACGGACCTACCTTTGTTGTAGGAAAGGCAATGTTTTTCCAAAGGAGCATTTCAACACAGCTGATGTTCTGTTACTATGATTGAACTTCTGTCCAAATAGCCTGTAGAGAACTCAAGTATGATGGTGTTTTCCACTATGGAGGGAAGGGTGCAGATTCACAGTCTTTTCATGATTTTTCTCTTGGTAGGAGGAGCTGGAAGAACTGAAGCTTGTGATTGGAGATTCATTTGAAAATGTTGCTTCCTTACAAAACTGCTATTTTCAACAGAGTGACGCAGTACAAGTTTTGGGTAAGGTTTTAATGAAATTTCAATGAATTATTTGAACCTTTTTAACCAGTGGCAACATTTTAACATGCTGTCACAGATTTGGGATGCTTGTATCACAATCCTCTTGAAAAATACATGCAGACTATAACAATGCATGACACTTGGAATTTTTATTTTTGAACTTTATCCCAACATTATTAAACCAGCCTCTGCCATTATTTAGACATTTGGATATCAGCTATCCCAAGAGGTGCTTTCTTTTACTCCAGTTATATATGCCCTATATGATGGAGCTGCACTTTGGCTAATAGAACCCTTTCCTGCAGGTGTCAATACAAAGCAACTGTCCAATCAAATGCTTGAGCTCACCAAGGTCATTGCCGAACTAAAAGACATTATCACCCAGCAGGTAGTCTATTTTTATTGCCCTTAAGTTTTCCAATCCATCTTCACCAGGTCTTGATCTTTAAATGCCTTTCTTTTGTTTTGTTTTGGTTACAGGTCAAAGAGACTTCTTTCCTGAGGAATACCATTTCGGAATGTCAGGCCTGTGGTAAGATATATTAATTAACTTATAGCTCTCTATAAAGTAAATGGTATGCCTTTAAAATGTTATTAACTCCATAGATTAATGATGAAAATACACAGGGTCTTGTGATTTTTTTGTGGTATATTTTAAGGACTGGGCGGCACAGATAATGTATTGAAGCCAAGGTGTGCCCCTGGAGTGTGCTTCCGAGACGACATGTGCTTTGAGACAACAGATGGGGTAGAGTGTGGGCCTTGTCCTGATGGATACACTGGCGATGGATTCAGATGTGATGACGTGGATGAGGTAAGACCCTTGAACCAATCAGATGCTCAAACACTCAACAACAAAGAGACAGACAGGTGGCAACAAATTAATGATGTTCATCTGCCTTTCCAGATGGCTCAACATTGTTAATGACTGCACAATAAGGAACTGTGTGTTTTTTGCCATAATTTTACTTTGCTTGTTTACATGGTGCCATAATATGATCAAATTCTATCCAAATGACCACATTTTAAGAGTGCCAATATACCACAAAGTAAATTTTCATGTGAGTACATAGAAAATTTACTTTCTTATACCTGGACATAATATGATCACAGTTCAGTGTGAATAGACTTTGTTGTTTAAAACATATTTTTTAAAGATCTAATATTAGCAAGAGGCCCAACTTTCATTTTTAAAATAGTTTCTACTTCATATTTACCACAGACAGAATATAGGGTGACATTTGCAATGGCACAAGAAAATTTCAACCGTGTTAAATTGTTTTAATTATTTACTTTTGAAGCAGGAAAACAAAACCCAAATGATTGAATTAATTAAATGTATAATTTAAAAATGGAAATGGATAACATACTTATATTTTTAGTTCTATGATTTTTTTTCATAGCTGTCATTAATTTGTTTCTACATACATACTGTTAATATCCTTTGACTAATTTGGGTGGTGCTTTCTCTCTCTCCAAAACACACATACTGGCACAGAACAGCATACTTTCCACTAAATTATTCAAATTGTGAACTTTTTCTAAACAATGAGATAACTAATTATCTCATGAGATCACTTCATTGTTTTTGGATGAAAGAAAAACATTTTCCAATAATGCCCATTGACAACAGCACCTCACATTTCCAGGAGTGCTCCAGATGGTCTTGCCTCCCAGTGTCCAAACTGGAGCCAAACATGGAAATATAAATTGTTTACTCGAGAGTTCAGTCACTCAATACTTTTTATTTAATTGTGGTTACTTAGCATTCATCACTTACAGCCAGAGAGGGAATTTGCACAAAGCATAGGATTCTAAAGATAATAACAGCATTTTATTGTGGTTTCTCATCAGTAGCACTTATGATAAACAGAGCTCTGGCTTTCACTCAACTTGTCTGGCCAAATTTCCCATTGGAACGTGTAGCTTAGCAGTCTAAACTGAAACGGTCAATAGGGTTACCGTTAGATATCGCCTGACTGACTGCTTCTACACAGGTCAGTTCTCAGTAATCCATAGTGGTTACTTCAGTAATACTTTTTCTCCTTATGTTGCAATTGACTGGTCACGCAAGTCAAATTCAGATTAATCTATCACTATTAGTACAGCATAGACTTGATTGAGAGAGTGTTGGATGACTAAGCCTGTGAAGTCATAATGTTAATGGCGGAAACCTGAGGCAGCCTCTATCCCCTATTTGAAGACATTGAGATAATTATTACTTTCCAATTCTGATTTAATTTCATACAGAGGTCATTTGTAGTGGCTATTTTACGTAACCTCAGAGCGAGATCATAAAAACAACCAAAATAAATTTTCAGTTTTTATTTTTTATTTTTGTCAAAATATCCTTAATGACGTACATTCATCCCTCAATGTACGTCATTAAGGATATTTTGGAAGTTACAGTCAAGAGTCAAGGCACTTTTGGTCTCCCAAGATGGGGTATTACTTTGACTTCACCCTGATATTATGTTTAAATTTTATGCTACCTTTTATGTTTAGGGTCAAATATACCGCAAGCATAATATCAGGGTTAATGGATGCCAACCTGAATGTTCTAATATTCCACTATGCTAAAAGAGCAAAACCATGTGATGGAAATGATGAATTGCATTCTGGATTTGTGTCAGACTGGTAAACCCAACTGCGTCACTTTTCGTATTACTTTTCAACTGTATTGTGCTATAAAACAGAAAACGTTTCCATCAACAAGCTTTAACCTTAATATGTATCATTTGGAGGTTAGGTTTAGGATTGGGGGTTATGTTTAGGATTGCGTGATCTGACCCATGGATCAGGTGTTGGGGGTACAGAGCTTCCTGTGACTAAAAGCTGGCAATGTGTCACAGGCAGATTACATGTTCCTATTTGTCTTGATAGTGTTGGGTGGTCCATTTAAGGACCATAGAAAATGTATGAGGCACAGGCCCAGAAATTTGGTTAGTCTCACTGAGATTAAAATTCCATTCTGAGCTTTGTGCATCTGTTACGGTCATCTGCAAGGCGATACATCGCTGTCGTTTGTTTACAGTGCCAGTTTAACCCTTGCTTCCCTGGAGTGCGCTGTGTCAACACAGCCCCAGGCTTCAGGTGTGAGGCCTGCCCTCGAGGCTACACTGGGCAGATCCTCGAGGGGGTGGGCATCATCTACGCACAAACAAACAAACAGGTAAACCACCAAGTGCCAGCGTTTCAGCGTCCGGTTTGTGTCTGTACGCCAAAATAACGTGCATTCTTTTCTATACTGTGCATGTCAGCATACAGAAGTGTTAGGGAGTGGCACAGAGTTTGCATATGGTTGAGCATTCATTAATTAGTTCAATTGCCTTTCAAGCATCATTGATAATAGTAATTTGATAAAACATTCAGTGGAAAAGATCTGCACTACTTTCTCTGCATTTTATGTAATACTATTAAGTGAAAATAGTTTACATGAATAACTGACCGTAGAGAGGCAATGAGAAAATGTATAACTCCACTCAAAGTAGTCATTTTGGTATTCCTGTAATCTTGAGCAGTTTGAGAGGTTAGTTTGCTCACTGGTGTCCGTGCTGCATGCAGGAGTGCAACGATGTTGATGAGTGCCAGGGGCCCGACAACGGTGGGTGCGCGGCCAACTCCCTCTGTCACAACTCTATGGTAAGAGCGTGCCGCTTCTTCTGTTCATCTAGCTCTCCACCCGCTCAGCAGGACACATGCAGAACTTTGCTCTTTTGTTCTCTGTCACACTCAACCAGGGGAACCGGAAATGATTTCACATATCATTTGTCATGTTAGTGCCTGTGTGAACCATCCTTGTCTCCACATCCGTGTTTATGAGACCACAGCGAGTCATGATTAATTGTTATCATTAATTTAAGATTTGCTAGAAGGAGTCCAGGGAAGTTGGTGGATATTAAAGCTTTTATAGTTGCAGGTCCAGGCATTGCCATTGTGTCTGGGTCAGCAAGACTACATGTCCCACATTCTGGTGTCTTCCCAGGGATCATACCACTGCGGAAGCTGTAAAGATGGCTTCACAGGGGACCAGGTGAAGGGCTGCAAGCCAGAGAAGAGCTGTGGGAACAGCCTGCAGAATCCGTGTGACGTCAACGCGCAATGCATAATGGAGAGAGACGGCAGCATTAGCTGCATGGTGAGAATCGGTGCCTGGGGTGTGGAACCATACAGGTTATAAAGAAACCGCAGAGGTTCCTAACTGCTGACTTTATGTTTAGGAGACCTTACTGACTCTTTCATGGTTTTAAATTTTAGAATGGGAGCTGTGATCTCCTTTGTTGATCTGGAGGTCTTTGACAAATAATCATTTTATCCTTTTTGATTGTACGCATAATACCACGTGCAGGAATATCAGTGAAATGCAATTCTTTGGTCTCTTTGCGTGTCTCAGTGTGGAGTTGGCTGGGCTGGAAATGGATACTTGTGTGGCAAGGACACAGACATTGATGGCTATCCTGACGAGAAGCTCAAGTGCAAAGACCCAACCTGCAGAAAGGTGATATGAATTGTGTGGAATTTGTGCGTTAATCTGCATCTGCAACAGTGAAGGAGGAAAAATCTATTGGAAATTTTTGCATTGTATTTAATCTCTGTATCCTTTTCAGGACAATTGTATCTTCGTCCCCAACTCAGGACAGGAAGATGCAGACAGGGACGGGCAAGGGGATGCGTGTGATGGGGACGCGGATGGAGATGGAATTATAAACGAGCAGGTACCCCCAAACCCTGCCTTGTTTTCCAGGCCACAAGAGTTCCAAACCTCAATACAGTCTGACTCTCAATCCAACCCTCTTTCACCCAGGACAACTGCTATCTGAAGCCTAACGTAGATCAAAAGAACAGTGACAAGGACACCTATGGAGACGCCTGTGACAACTGCCGCTTGGTTGTGAACCCAGACCAGCGCGACACAGATGGTGATGGGAAGGGGGACGCGTGCGATGACGACATGGATGGGGACGGTGAGATAATGTAGTTCAGATCATAACCGACCACAAAAACGAAACACGATTCCTTTCAGATCAAGTGTTGTTTCATTGTATTGACTTTTAAAAGAAACTACATTTCTTTAACCAGGAACAAACAAGTCACGAGAAAGGGGTAACATTGAAATAGTGTCCCTGTCAGTATATGAGTTCTGTTAATCCAAGGGATATCAGAGAAGCAACTTGTTCAATTCACAATAAAGCATTCATAGAACAAACAGTGAAACTGAAATGAATAAAACTATTCAGGGAGATTTACATAGATCACGCTTTTGCATTTTTAGTATTACAGCTCAAGTGCCTATTTCAACGGCACACAGGGCCAAGTGTAGCTCTGCACTAAGAGTAGCTCTGCATGAACAATACCACACTGCTTTTAGGTTTTTGTTGAAGACTTTTAGTCCTTAGAATGGTTACAGAAGTGGAATAATTCATCACTCCCAAATGAATTGCTGTAGTAGTTCATTGTTAACATTTTAATAACATATTCTGATGTCTCTATTGGTGGTATTTCTTCCTGCAACATTTGGAGGAAATTACTATTCCAACACTCCATCAAGCTAAGAGATGTTAAAAAACCCCACAAAGGCCATTTGTCCACTGCCCGGTTTATGTTATGTTAACCTTTTGGCTGAAATAAATAGCAGCCATGCTGGTCTAAGTGACTCCATTTGTTTTCATTGGGGGTGATAAATGATGTGGAATTTATACACTAACAGTCTGTCTGTCTCAAAAATATGCTCTTTCCAATTAAGCTGTTTACAAAATGAGAAAGCCAGGGCCCATGATCAAACCCTGTAATATAAAATAATTATAAATTACAAAAATGTAATGTAACATTTTTTTTTTTACATGGGATGAAATGTGTTCCGATTTCATAAGTGATTAATGTCACAAAACTTTCAAAAGGTTCTAGGAAAGTTATTTACCCTGTACTGGTTCAATTTCTAAATTAAACTACAAGGATATTCTTAAAGACCTTACAAGACTGTGGTGGGAGTTTCTTTAAGACATTCCCTCTAAACATTTAACAACCAGGTTATTTATTGATCTGTTAATTATTTTTTAAATCAAAGTCTTTTAAAATAAATGTATGTTCTAATATTAGACAGGTAGACAACCAGTTTGATTCTCATGTGCAACTTGGCCATTATACCTTTCAGCAAGGTACTTAGCCTTACTTACTGTAGTAATTAGTCAGTTGTATGAATGGATAACATGTCCCTGTTTCTTGGATAAAGACGTCTGCTGAATAAGGAAATAATAATAGATCAGTTAAATTAATAATTAAATATAATTTCTTACGGATTAAAAAAAAAAAATATATATATATATATATACATTTGTATTTCTCTCTTTGACATCTTGTCTATGCTTCCAGATGCATGACAGAACCTCTCACTATCTGTCTCTGTTCTTGAAGCTGCAGTATTTATTCTTATCTGTATCTAGAGCTAAGTGGTTGAAGACCAGTGGAAAATAACATCTGTGAAAACACTGCAAATGAGCATTGAGTGCAACAGCGCCACCTAATGGAATTGTGACACAACAGTACATAGATATGGCGGCTTTTGCCTCAAATCAAATGTATACGTTTCCTCATCTCTGTAATTATAGTAGTGGAAGTACTATATAGAGATGCAAATAGATAAGTTTATTAGTTTCCTTGATTTCTGTCAACCTATAGGCCTGAAGAATTTCCTGGATAACTGCCAGAGGGTCCCCAACCGTGACCAGCGGGACAGAGACAATGATGGAGTCGGGGATGCTTGTGACAGTTGCCCCGACATTCCCAATCCCAACCAGGTACTGTTAGCCTGGGGTCACCCTTCATTACAGGCATTTTAATCCTATGTGAAATGTTGTTTAGTTTCACTTGCCGTCCTTGATTTCAAAGACATTCATGGTATTGAACTGAAGTGCTTTCAAATGTTCATAAATGATGTGATTTTAAAAAAAATGCCTGTTTTTCTTTCACTGTAGTCGGATATTGACAACGACCTTATTGGAGACTCATGTGACACGAACCAAGACAGGTACTGCTAACCAAATTCAACCGTTCAACAGAACAAACGCTGTGCCCAGAAGTACCATGTGGAATAATTGTATCCGCCAATCACTTCCTGCCGCTGGCCCATCAGCTTGACTGTTTTCTTTTCTCGTTTGTCACAGAGACGGCGACGGGCACCAGGACTCCAACGACAACTGTCCCGACGTCATCAACAGCTCACAGCTGGACACGGACAAAGACGGCATGGGGGATGAATGTGATGACGATGACGACAATGACAACATCCCTGACTTCCTCCCGCCTGGACCTGACAACTGCAGACTGGTGCCCAACCCTGACCAGATTGATGATAATGGTGTGAAATATAATTTTTTACCTGACAAGTGTATGAACCTGGGCCAATGTTAATCATGTTAGTGGTAATTAAAATCCATTAAGTGAGCAAAAACATGAAAATACAAAAAGACGAGTTGGTGGTCTCCAACCCTGGTCCTGGAGAGCTACAGGGTCTGCCGGTTTTCATAGTGACTCTGCACTTCATGAATCAATTAGAGCAATTGATTACACAGTTAACTCAACTTACCTGATGTCTTGGGTCTCAATTGGGTGCTGGTGAAAACCAAAAAAAGGTGAAAACAAAAACCATAAGACCCTGTAGCTCTCCAAGACCAGGGTAGGAGACCACTGGTCTACATGGTCCACAAAAAACCATGTCTGGCCAATTTATCTCTGCCTATATTTTGTAGCCCTGACTGGTGCTTTTTTGAACAGGTGATGGGGTGGGAGATATCTGTGAATCAGACTTCGACCAGGATAAGGTGATCGACCGAATCGACATCTGCCCTGAGAATGCAGAGGTCACCCTGACTGACTTCAGGGCCTATCAGACTGTAGTGCTGGACCCCGAGGGGGATGCCCAGATTGACCCCAACTGGGTTGTCCTCAATCAGGTGACTCATATCCACACTCTGCCTATAAAATTTACACAAGGAATATTTTAAAAGCAGAGCATATTATGAGAAATCCCAGTGTGCATTATAAGTATTATGAAAAGCGTGACATTGAATATATTTGGAACTGTGTCTTTAGTTATAAATTGATAAATTGCCAGCCGACCTGTCTTTTACTCTCAAATTCTGAGATTATATTTGAATATTCCCCACGCTACCACATTGCTTAAATGTGACCTTTAAATGTCTATTTTTATGCATTTTTTTTGCATCATTAAATATTTTCTTCCTCTTTCAAGATTACCAATCCTTGTAGTCCAGACTTGGAACATCAACATGCATATTGCTGCTGTAATTGTTTGCAATTACTATACCTTGCAAATGCATATCATGCAGTGAATCAATTATCCACTATATAAACCATGTAATCTCTCATCAGGGTATGGAGATTGTACAGACAATGAACAGTGATCCTGGACTTGCTGTAGGTATGACTGATCTTATTTCCAACATCAGGCATTGAGGCTAAAATGTAATGAGATGAATATTTTGCTCTCAGGAAACCAACTTTTCCAAAGTAACCTAAGAAACATGCGTTCCTGTATGGAGACTGAGTAGTTTTGTCTGACCAGACTGCTCACTGCTGTCCAGGTTACACAGCCTTCAGTGGGGTGGACTTTGAGGGCACCTTCCACGTGAACACGGTGACGGACGATGACTACGCTGGCTTCATCTTTGGGTACCAGGACTCCTCCAGCTTCTATGTGGTGATGTGGAAGCAAACGGAACAGACCTACTGGCAGGCCACACCCTTCAGAGCTGTGGCAGAACCTGGCATTCAGCTCAAGGTATAGTCATAGCTTAACATTAATTAAAAGTGCCTGATCTTTCTTCTCCGGTTTCTGCTGCTAGTAGTCCGCAGCGTTTTTAAGTTGTGGTCTTGGTGTCTCTGTCTCAGCAGCGACTTACTCTTAACTTAGGGAGAGAGACCAGGGTGATAGCTAGGGGGTAAAAATGTGGACAAAGCTGTGTGAGGGTTACAGGATGATCACACTTCTGGAAAGTGATTTTTCAGAGATGGTTAGTCTGCCACCATTGCCGGCTCGTTGAGTGAATAGAGGGCAAGAACATTAATCTCGAAGGCCAGCTTGCTGGATTCCACAGTTTACAATTGGTAGAGTTCCAGGAACTTAGTAGCATGTCCTTTAAGGAACTAGTGTGCACACCAGAGCTAGGAAGGGGGGAGACTCCAGAGCAGGCAGGGAGAGATAGTTGGGTGATAGTTTCAGTAATATGATGAGGGGAATGTGCAACATGTGCAAAGAGAAAAGTACCTCACCCTTAATGACTCACCTAATCTGCATGGAGTGCCTCATCCCTCTTTTCCACTCAGGCTGTGAAATCACAGTCCGGACCAGGAGAACATCTGAGGAACTCCCTCTGGCACACGGGAGACACCGATGACCAGGTGCGGCTGCTGTGGAAGGACCCGCGTAATGTGGGCTGGAAGGACAAGGTCTCCTACCGCTGGTACCTCCAGCACAGGCCCCAGGTCGGGTACATCCGGTAAGATCAACACAAAGCACTGCCCTTGCAATACCTTGATTCTTGAGGCTAATGAGGAATGAAAAAGGTGCAGGAATGAGGGGGTAAAATTAGGGCAGGTGTTTCAAATATGGACACAAGGTTTTAAAGTCTGTGTGAGGCAAGCATATTATGCCAAAGGAATTATAGCATGTTGTTTACAGGTTTGAGGTCCTATAATCTAAGACCAGTAGAGACACACTGAACTAAATTGATTCAGCTAAACATGTGTAAACGTGCTGTTAACTAAACATGTGTAAATCCTACATGTGACTGTTTGGAACAGTGCCCGATTCTATGAAGGCACAGAGCTGGTGGCAGATTCTGGGGTGACCATTGACACAACCATGCGAGGAGGCCGGCTGGGTGTGTTCTGTTTCTCTCAGGAAAATATAATCTGGTCCAACCTTCGGTACCGGTGCAATGGTGAGTGATGTCAACTGATATTAGAGGCTGGCTGTTGGATCTGACAATTTTGATTGAACCACAACATGGTTCCTCTTTGAGAAAGGAGTGGAGACTTTAATTTCCGTTTATTAACGGTTGAATGATGTGAAAATGTACCCTAGATTGCAGGCTTCATGCACAGCACCTAGATCACAAAAGGAGCACTGAATAGCAGCAAAGGGGGTTCAGCATATTTAAATGGATTTTCTGTTCCTGCCCTGTCCACAGACACCATCCCTGACGACTTCCAAGCATTCAATGTGCAGCACACTGACGAACCTCTTTAAGCAGATACAGAAGAGTAACGATGAAGCAATGGGACCAAAAGGGATACATCCTGCACAAACTCCCTGTGGAAGGACATAAGCACAGTACGCATTAGGAAAATAGTTTTTGTGCACAGATCCAACTGTGCGTTTCACATTTGCCGTCTTAAATAAAAAGATGTATGTAATTCACTTTCCAAACTTAATTTCAATCTGAATTCACGTAACAGAAAAAGTATTCATACAATGTATATCAGTATTGTTTAAAAAATCTGACACTTGTCTTTGAAATGTTTTTTTATTGAAATTTTAAATAAAAAAAAGCTATTAAAACATTTGCAATGGAGTTGCTCATAAGTTATTCACTTTTTTTATAAAGGTTCCCACATGTTTGGCTCTTGATCTTAAAAACAAGAATGTTATTTATAAAAAAACAAAACAATTTAGGAATTCAAAACATATAAAAGTTGCAATTTACAAAACTTGAAGGGCATTTCAGCAATCAAACGAGGCAAGGGCTTGAGTTTACAGCTGGTTAACCACACTATAGCAACCTCTATCATGTAGAACAAATTCGGAATACACATAGCACCCCTTTCTGGTCATCCAAAGAATGAAATTCAGAAACACAAAAAGAAGAAAAAAATCTAATAAAGTTTACAGTACCTTAGTGTATAACCCAAGCCAGGCCAAGTCTTTTTTTGGCTCATTACAAAATGAGGCAAACGGTAAGTCTACGTTATGTATTTAATAACTGCAAGCATTACTATTCCAGAGTCATTTTAAAATAACTTATGTTCCAGGCTGACTTATGTTGTACAAAGTTCCCTGACAAGCTGTGTTTGTAAAAGTGGAGGTGCTAACTTTAAGCTGCTGTACAGGGTCTACTGTACAGACAGAGAGCTGGGATAAAGTAAACACAATGCTGTTAAAAGCAATGTTGGGGCAGTGTGCATTCTAAATGTTGTTTGGTGAAACCTATAATTTAAGTGCTGATGCATCAACCAAACATTACACTCGATTCCCTTAAGTGAGCAGATTTTAAAATAAAATAAAAATCACCATTATCCTACTAGTTGTATGCAATGGTGTTGCTGTCGATTAAAGTATTAGCAGAGGAAGACTGTTGCTTCAGTCATTTTGAAGCTAATTCCACACTGACAACTCTGAATAGCATGAATGCACAAATAACCCAATGTTTTCTAGAAGGATTCACTACCAGCAGAGAAACTAACAGCTGCAGAGAAAGGCCACAATGAGGGACGGCTGTTAGTATACTACTAGAGTGTACCTGGGGTTAGGTATATCTGTATAAAATAAACACTTGCATAGTAGCTATTGCAGAGGGATGGAACAAGCAAAGGATCTGCCAAATTTTTACCAATTTTATACTACAAACTGTCCAAAGTGAACACTTGCACATAAAATACAAGAAACACTATATATCACTTCACAGGTCATATAATATCATGTACATAAAATGATTTGGATGCTCTGATAGACACAAAACAGTACATCAGCTACAGCATAAACAGCTGGAGCCCAGACAGAACTGAAATGACCACTGAATGGCAGACATCTAAAATGGCTGCTACGAGTTTCTCAAGTAGAGGTGAAGATGAGGATGCTAGCTCCAGTCATCGAAGACTTGTGTGTAAGCAACACAGTGTTAGCAATCATGGAATGACTGACCAGCTTGTGACTGCCAACCTCAATCACAATGGAAACAACACTTACTCACATCATCATCCAATGTCTAGAAGCAGCTTTAAAGTGGCTTTAACAATAAGATGCTAGAATGCTTATATATACACCTTTCTAGTTTCCTCTCAAGTCATTCCTATGTTAATTCGCAACATATAAAATAGATATTTTATCACTAGAACAGTGTTTGATTATGACAGGATACAGGATAGGATATAACATTAGGATGTAACATTCCTGCTATGTTTCTTCTGAGATGACAAAGTTGTAATGATCTGCACAAATAGATCATGAAAGTCCTGTATAATGCAATGTCAGTTGTTTGTTAATATGGAAGTACTGGCAATTAACATTATTTTTCCCTTCTAAAGAAGTTAAAAAATAAATACAAAGTGAACAGGGATTTGTTTGTTATTTCATCAGTGATAGGAAATCATGAATTTCAAAAACCTGAGAAAGTGATCCCATATACACGTTATGTTTTCTGTATGTTGTCAGAATAAAAGTCTTAGCTCAAGCTGAACAATCAAAAGTCTCTTAAAGGTTAAGTAAATTGAATTTTACCGCCATATGATATTGCAATGAAGTACAAAAGTCACTGGTAAATTCACCATCGAAAGATGTTGCAGAGAGCAGAAATACAACCACTAAATTCAAAACCAACACAAACTCATAAATCTTTGGAGAGGAGACCAAAAATAAATGAAATGAGCTAGTGAAACATGCAGCAACAAATAGTTACAAAATAAAGATTTCTGGTGTTTAAGAAATTTGATGAAGTCTGTAATGCACCAGGCACTGTTATGAGGCAGCCAAGTGAACATGCATGCAAATGTCAAGCGGCCATTTTCCTTCATTTAGCGTGGCCGATGCATTGCTTATCCAAACTCACTAATGTTATTTTCCATCTTTGGCAAGTGATCTCACTGTCACTTAAATGGTCTGGTTTATAATAGTGAGATGGTTCATTAAATAATGAAAACCTATACTTCAACTTCCACCTTAACAAATAAAAGTAAACATGAAACTGGAAACAAACACTAATTAAAAAATAAAAGGCACCTACTCTTTACATGATCAGTACAAAAATGAGAAAGTTTAACAAGATATTATCGACAGTGATGTCAGCAATTACGAAATAAGAAATATCATTTCATTTAGTATTCTATTTTAACTGAAACACAAGTTGTATCAGTCCAATTTGATATAAAAAAGAGTACACATTTGCACACTTCAATTGATACGAGATCAAAATGTCCCAAAATAAGTAAACTATCAAAGCTTGAGTAGGACACTAGCTTGTTAAATTGCATAGAACAATATTATACAATTCCGTACTTATAACAATAATACTTGCATAATATTATACACAAAGACACACTGTAACAGACAGGTGACTACAGGCTTGTGGCTTTTAACATCTGCTGTACTTTGTAACAAACCATAGTTTGATAACCACTCCAGAACATCAATGGTACATTAAAAACAGAAACAAGTGAATATGATCATCAACAACATCAGTCATGCGTTAAAGAAAATAACATCTTGTCCCATTTCTGAAGGTGGGACACCTACAAACACACCTACAAATGTGGTTTTTGAGCTCCTCCTGTGTTAGTCCCATTGAAGCATAATGATGTAGTACATTATTTTAAAGCATAGGCTGATATGAGCAAGGGGGAGTTTTGGTCCAACCCCTAAAGCCCCTTAAACTTAAAGCAATGCTTTGTTTCATAACTACCTGAAAAAAACCAATATATACCAATAATACTGTTTGTATATATATAAAAAAAACATGGATACAAAACTATAACTACTGGGTGGAAACAGAAGCTATCATGATGCGTCCACACTGACAAAAATATTCCATGAGGCTACAGCTAGCAGGCAGTAAGGATGCTGAAGCAATTCCCAAATATGCTAAATTAAATACACAAGCATGCTGCTTTGGTAATACAGCACATTACATTTAAGGCATTGAGCAGATACTCTTATCCAGAGCAAATTAGACAACCTAAATTTTACATTTATACAGCTGGATATGTACTGAAGCAATACAGGTTAAGTACCTTGCTGGAGGGTACAAGTGACCCACCTGGGAATCAAATGTGCGACCTTTGAGTTACAAGTTACAAGTCTTGTTCCCTAACCATTGCACTATACTGCCACCACTCATATATACAGTATATATAATTTTCACAAAAATAGCACAAAAAGCCAAAGCTCCAATATAATTTTAAAGTGTTTGAATGCATGCTAAATCACAGCTCTGTGGCCCATGATAGTTTTAAGTTTGACACTGACAGTTAAGACTAAATCACTCTTAAGATGAATGGACATGACCCCCTTATTCAGCAGATGAGATTAGAAACAAAACAACACAAACAAAAAAAAAGTTTTAAACGCACAGGCTTTCTACATCGTTCATAAGCACCCCTGGGATGCTCTATCCCTTTTAGGCCTCTGTTCCTTCAAACCTCCTTGGACAGAGTATTGGAAGCACCAGGGTCAACATGTATAGCAGGAGACACACCCAACAGGAAATCATCTTGATCCAGAACACCGACCAGCTGCCCTCCAGCAGCTTCTCAATCTTGGCATTATCGTAACTGCGAAGACATGCAACAGGACACTCAGACGCACTGAACAGCGCAGCTACATTTCACAATAAGAAATAACACTACAGTTTGGATCAGGCCTAATCATTCATCTCAGAGAGGTCTCACTTATTAATGAACACAATGCAGTTAAAACAAATACTGTACCTAAACCTCTTTACTTGATACAAGACATCATCTATAGTGAAAACACTTCCACATCAAGGGACTTATTGTTGCATGCCTAGGACTGTACATCACCATGTTACTGTAGCCTGATAGATACTAACATTAGAAGTTTGTACGGTATTTTTTTGATGATAGTCATTATTTGTTTAAAAAAAACAAAAAAAAACAAAGAAAAAACTTGAGCATTAGGCCCACTCTTAAACCTAAAACACTGAGTTGACAGCCGGTATGTTTAGAGTAGGGAGTATGGTGGTGGCATCAGCCATTTCAGATACTTACTGGAACCAGTTGGTGACCGTCATCATGACATACAGTGACCCCAGGAAGAAGACAAAGTGAAAAAAGGAGTAGCTATAAATGGTTCCTCCCTTCTCGTCGTAAATAACAGCCTGTCCCCCTCTCTTCAACTCTTCCTGCTCTTCACATTCTGATGAAAACAGTTGGACAATATTATTGGTCTGGGGCCTGACAAGAAGATCAGTCCCACTCTCTGGCCAGCAGAGGGCACAAATATACATGCTGACAAATCAGACCTCAAGAGGGCCCAGTCATGCATAAATAATGCTTCATGGAGACATATTTGGAAATATCACCGGAGAAATCAAAGTACAATTTACATTTATTAAGGAATAAATGAATCCCTTCCATTTAAAAGACTTGGTGCCTGAATAACCATTTACCCTACTGAATAATAAAACAAATAAATAACGATTTTAATTGACCAATTATGACATTGATTTAGTTATTAGCCATTTCTCCTCGCAGTTGATTTTCTCCTGGATTGAAACTAATTTTTTGTTTTTTATCTGAAATGTATCTTCAGCAAATATTTATGTGTATCAGGCATTATCTTTGATGCTGCCAATGCACTAGCACAGGCCAAGGTCACAACAGCGTTGCTAGGCAGCACCCTGGAGCCAATGCAGAACTGTATGCCAGTAGGTTAAACATTACTTTAGACTTAGTTGTCAACATTTTCAGTCTAGGAAGGGGATAGAAAATAACTCCCTCCCCAAATAAGAAGTGATAATTAAGGACAACTGCATTTAAGAGCTGAGAATGGCATGGTAATGGTGAAACAGCAGACATGTCAACTGTGTATAAAGTTAGTACTTCCCTTTGTACTTAAATAAAGCATTTAAACTGACAGCTTGGCCTCTCTGGCCGGACTGCATCACAATTACAAATGCAGCTCAAATTATGTTTTCAGTTAAAGGATTAGTAAGGGAAACTTTTCTATCTATATGTAATATTTGTTGTATGTTTTTCATTAATTCATAGATGTTTTAGGAAATGTTCTTTGCATGCTCTAAAACCATTTTTCAGTCTGGTCATACTATTGAGTGGGTGTCATAATATTCCTTTTGCATCTTCAGCCAAAACTGTGATAAATCATTGATATAAACAGCAGAACAAGAACAAGATTAACCTGTAATACAAACACAGCAAGAAAATTTTATTTAAACTAATAAACAAACAGATTTTTTAAATAATCAACTCAAACAAATAAACCATTACATTACATTACATTACAGGCATTTGGCAGACGCTCTTATCCAGAGCGACGTACAACAAAGTGTATAACCATAACCAGGAACAAGTATGACGAAACCCCTAGAGAGAAGTACCGGTCCAAGTACAGGGAACAACCGCATAGTTCAACCTGGACCCTGGTGGTTAAACTGATTAACACTAACAACGAGAACGGCAACAACGCAATCTATGGAAAAATAAAAATAAATAAAAATACAAGTAGTCGTTAAGACTGGCGCATCAACTAAGTCACCTATTAAACAGCTGCCTAGTTACAACCCTAAGTTTAGTCATTTACAGGGGGGGAAGGGATGGGGAGAGGTGCAGCCTGAAGAGGTGGGTCTTCAGTCGTCGTTTGAAATTGTTCACAGTCTCAGCTGTTCTGACCTCCACAGGGAGGTCATTCCACCATCGTGGGGCCAGAACAGAGAGGAGACGTGTTCTGGAAGTGCAGGTGCGAAGAGGGGGAGGTGCTAGGCGTCCTGAGGTAGCAGAACGGAGGGATCTGGCTGGCATGTAGGGTTTGAATATCTTTTGAAGGTATGCTGGGGCTGATCCCTTGACTGCCTGGTATGCTAGAACCAATGTTTTGAATTTGATGCGAGCTATAACAGGCAGCCAGTGGAGGGTAGTGAGCAGGGGAGTTACGTGGGAGTGTCTGGGGAGGTTGAAGACCAGACGAGCCGCAGCATTCTGAATGAGCTGCAGGGGTCTGGTGGCAGATGCCGGTAGTCCAGCCAGAAGAGAGTTGCAGTAGTCCAGGCGGGATAGAACCATTGCTTGGACCAGGAGCTGGGTTGAGTAGGTGGTGAGAAAGGGGCGGATTCTGCGGATGTTGTATAGGAAAAATCTGCATGCCCGGGTTACTGCTGCAATGTTGTTGGAGAGGGACAGCCTGTTGTCCATCATCACTCCGAGATTCTTGGCGCAGGGTGATGATGTCACTACGGTGTCCCCTAAGGAAATGGAAAAGTCGAGGAGGGGAGAGGATAGAGCAGGAATAAAGATTAGCTCCGTCTTTCCCGGGTTGAGCTTCAGGTGGTGATTGTCCATCCAGCTCTGTATGTCCCTCAGGCAAGCGGAGATGCGGGCGGGGACCTGTGTGTCCGATGGGGAGAAGGAGAGAAAGAGTTGCGTGTCGTCGGCATAGGAATGATAGGACAAGCCATGGGCAGATATTACAGGGCCAAGGGATCTGGTGTACATGGAGAAGAGAAGGGGACCAAGGACTGAGCCCTGGGGAACTCCGGTGGTGAGGGGACGGGGTGGTGATACCTTACCCGCCCAGGCAACCTGGAAGGAGCGGTCAGAGAGGTAGGACTCAATCCAGTCAAGGACTGTGCCGCGGATCCCTGTTGCTGCCAGGGAGGACAGGAGGGTAGAGTGGTCCACAGTGTCAAATGCAGCGGAGAGGTCTAGGAGAATCAGGACAGAGGAGAGGGAGGCTGCTCGTGCGGCATGGAGTGACTCACTGACCGAGAGGAGTGCAGTCTCGGTCGAGTGGCCAGGCCTGAAGCCAGACTGGTGGGGATCAAGCAGGTTGTTCTCAGAGAAATAAGCAGAGAGCTGGTTAGATGCAGCACGTTCGAGTGTTTTGGATAGGAAAGGGAGGAGAGATACCGGGCGGTAGTTTTGAATGACTGAAGGATCTAGTGTGGGTTTCTTCAGCAGCGGGGTGATGTGGGCCTTCTTGAAGGATGAGGGGAAACATCCAGAAGATAGGGATGAGTTCACGAGGGAGGCGACAAAAGGGAGGATGTCTGGTGTGATTGCTTGAAGGAGAGATGAGGGGATAGGGTCGAGGGCGCAGGTGGTAGGGCGGTGGGTGAGCAGAAGCTGGGAGACTTCAGTGTCTGAGAGGAGAGAAAATGTGGAGAAACAGGGGGCGGAGGACGCAGAGGGGGCGGAGGACGCAGAGGGGGCGGAGGACGCAGAGGGGGCGGAGGACGCAGAGGGGGCGGAGGACGCAGAGGGGGCGGAGGACGCAGAGGGGGCGGAGGACGCAGAGGGGGCAAAGGAGGTGCGGATGTCTGCAATCTTTTCGTCAAAGAATGCTGCAAAGTCATCTGCAGTGAAGGAAGACTGGGGTGGAGGAGGTGGCACGCTGAGGAGAGAAGAGAAAATAGAGAAAAGTTGACTAGGGTTAGAAATGGAGTTATGAATTTTGGTTTGGTAGAATTTTGCCTTAGCGGCAGTGACAGAAGAAGAGAACTCTTTCAGGAGAGACTGATAGGCTGAGAGGTCAGATGGGTCCCTGGATTTGGCCCACTTCCTCTCAGCAGCGCGGAGGGTGGCCCTGGAGGTGCGCAGGATGTCAGACATCCATGGACTGGGAGGGGATGAACGTGCTGGCCTAGGGACGAAGGGGCATAGGGAGTCGAGTGCTGAGGAGAGAGATGACGTCAGGGTGGAGGATGCAGAGTTAGTGGGGAGCTTGGAAAATGATTGAAGAGTGGGGAGGGAGGCAGTCACTCTGTGAGCAAGAGAAGAGGGTGATAGGGAGCGGAGGTTACGGCGGACAGTGACAGTGGGGATGGGAGGGGGAGAGGGAGGGTGTGGAGAGAGGGGGAGGGAGAAGGAGATGAAATGATGGTCAGACGTATGCAGGGGGGTAACCGTAAGATTGGAGCTGGAGCAGGTCCTCAGGAAGATCAGGTCTAGGAGGTTGCCTGCCTTGTGGGTTGGAGGAGAGTGTTGTAGGGAGAGGTCAAAGGAGTGAAGTAGTGGTAGGAAGGCAGCAGACTGGGAGGCTTCTAGGTGGATGTTAAAATCTCCGAGGAGGATCAGCGGGGTGCCGTCCTCAGGGAAGGAGCTGAGCAGGGTGTCTAGCTCATCCAGGAAGCTTCCCAGGGGTCCCGGGGGGCGATAAATAACAATAATATAAAGGTTAGCAGGGTAGGTGATAGAGACAGGATGGAATTCAAAAGTGGATATGGACAGGTCAGGGAGGGGGAGAACAGAGAATTTCCAGGTGGGGGAGATCAGTAGACCAGTACCACCACCACGACCAGATCGCCGGGGGGTGTGGGAGAAGGAGTAGGAGGATGAGAGGGCAGCAGGAGTGGCAGAGTTGTCTGGTGTGATCCAGGTCTCTGTGAGGGCAAGGAACTGCAGGGATTGGAGGGAGGCATAGGCAGAAATGAAGTCTGCCTTGCGCGTAGCAGACTGGCAGTTCCATAGTCCCCCTGTGACCGTGAAGTTCTCACAGGGGGTCAGCGGGGGGTAGCAGAGATTAGAGGGGTTCCGTTGTCGGGGGGGGCCACGTCGCTGGAAGCGCCTTCTGAGGGGGAGAGCACAGACTGGAATGGGGAACTGGCTCATAAACTAGGAGGGAGCGACGCTAGCGTCGCTCCGAATGTACCTAATTAGCAGCTGAAAAGCTGAGTCGAATAACGCACTGATTACAGAGGTTAACAGTTTGTGATAGTGCAATAAGTGCAATAATCGCAATCTATCAATTCTAAGAATCAAACAATCTAAAAACAAAGACACCTAACGCAACCTAAAACCAAAGACCAGTTTCCACACAGGGAAAAGTTTAAAATCTAACGCGGTATGCAATTAGTAAATGAACGCAGATACTTATCCACTCTAGCAGGACGGATTTCAGCAGTTCTACGCACCTGGACGAATTATACACTTACTGCCTAAACTGGGAGTTAGCAGGGCTAATAAGGCGTCGCTCCGAATGTACCTAATTAGCAGCTGAAAAGCTGAGTCGAATAACGCACTGATTACAGAGGTTAACAGTTTGTGATAGTGCAATAAGTGCAATAATCGCAATCTATCAATTCTAAGAATCAAACAATCTAAAAACAAAGACACCTAACGCAACCTAAAACCAAAGACCAGTTTCCACACAGGGAAAAGTTTAAAATCTAACGCGGTATGCAATTAGTAAATGAACGCAGATACTTATCCACTCTAGCAGGACGGATTTCAGCAGTTCTACGCACCTGGACGAATTATACACTTACTGCCTAAACTGGGAGTTAGCAGGGCTAATAAGGCGTCGCTCCGAATGTACCTAATTAGCAGCTGAAAAGCTGAGTCGAATAACGCACTGATTACAGAGGTTAACAGTTTGTGATAGTGCAATAAGTGCAATAATCGCAATCTATCAATTCTAAGAATCAAACAATCTAAAAACAAAGACACCTAACGCAACCTAAAACCAAAGACCAGTTTCCACACAGGGAAAAGTTTAAAATCTAACGCGGTATGCAATTAGTAAATGAACGCAGATACTTATCCACTCTAGCAGGACGGATTTCAGCAGTTCTACGCACCTGGACGAATTATACACTTACTGCCTAAACTGGGAGTTAGCAGGGCTAATAAGGCGTCGCTCCGAATGTACCTAATTAGCAGCTGAAAAGCTGAGTCGAATAACGCACTGATTACAGAGGTTAACAGTTTGTGATAGTGCAATAAGTGCAATAATCGCAATCTATCAATTCTAAGAATCAAACAATCTAAAAACAAAGACACCTAACGCAACCTAAAACCAAAGACCAGTTTCCACACAGGGAAAAGTTTAAAATCTAACGCGGTATGCAATTAGTAAATGAACGCAGATACTTATCCACTCTAGCAGGACGGATTTCAGCAGTTCTACGCACCTGGACGAATTATACACTTACTGCCTAAACTGGGAGTTAGCAGGGCTAATAAGGCGTCGCTCCGAATGTACCTAATTAGCAGCTGAAAAGCTGAGTCGAATAACGCACTGATTACAGAGGTTAACAGTTTGTGATAGTGCAATAAGTGCAATAATCGCAATCTATCAATTCTAAGAATCAAACAATCTAAAAACAAAGACACCTAACGCAACCTAAAACCAAAGACCAGTTTCCACACAGGGAAAAGTTTAAAATCTAACGCGGTATGCAATTAGTAAATGAACGCAGATACTTATCCACTCTAGCAGGACGGATTTCAGCAGTTCTACGCACCTGGACGAATTATACACTTACTGCCTAAACTGGGAGTTAGCAGGGCTAATAAGGCGTCGCTCCGAATGTACCTAATTAGCAGCTGAAAAGCTGAGTCGAATAACGCACTGATTACAGAGGTTAACAGTTTGTGATAGTGCAATAAGTGCAATAATCGCAATCTATCAATTCTAAGAATCAAACAATCTAAAAACAAAGACACCTAACGCAACCTAAAACCAAAGACCAGTTTCCACACAGGGAAAAGTTTAAAATCTAACGCGGTATGCAATTAGTAAATGAACGCAGATACTTATCCACTCTAGCAGGACGGATTTCAGCAGTTCTACGCACCTGGACGAATTATACACTTACTGCCTAAACTGGGAGTTAGCAGGGCTAATAAGGCGTCGCTCCGAATGTACCTAATTAGCAGCTGAAAAGCTGAGTCGAATAACGCACTGATTACAGAGGTTAACAGTTTGTGATAGTGCAATAAGTGCAATAATCGCAATCTATCAATTCTAAGAATCAAACAATCTAAAAACAAAGACACCTAACGCAACCTAAAACCAAAGACCAGTTTCCACACAGGGAAAAGTTTAAAATCTAACGCGGTATGCAATTAGTAAATGAACGCAGATACTTATCCACTCTAGCAGGACGGATTTCAGCAGTTCTACGCACCTGGACGAATTATACACTTACTGCCTAAACTGGGAGTTAGCAGGGCTAATAAGGCGTCGCTCCGAATGTACCTAATTAGCAGCTGAAAAGCTGAGTCGAATAACGCACTGATTACAGAGGTTAACAGTTTGTGATAGTGCAATAAGTGCAATAATCGCAATCTATCAATTCTAAGAATCAAACAATCTAAAAACAAAGACACCTAACGCAACCTAAAACCAAAGACCAGTTTCCACACAGGGAAAAGTTTAAAATCTAACGCGGTATGCAATTAGTAAATGAACGCAGATACTTATCCACTCTAGCAGGACGGATTTCAGCAGTTCTACGCACCTGGACGAATTATACACTTACTGCCTAAACTGGGAGTTAGCAGGGCTAATAAGGCGTCGCTCCGAATGTACCTAATTAGCAGCTGAAAAGCTGAGTCGAATAACGCACTGATTACAGAGGTTAACAGTTTGTGATAGTGCAATAAGTGCAATAATCGCAATCTATCAATTCTAAGAATCAAACAATCTAAAAACAAAGACACCTAACGCAACCTAAAACCAAAGACCAGTTTCCACACAGGGAAAAGTTTAAAATCTAACGCGGTATGCAATTAGTAAATGAACGCAGATACTTATCCACTCTAGCAGGACGGATTTCAGCAGTTCTACGCACCTGGACGAATTATACACTTACTGCCTAAACTGGGAGTTAGCAGGGCTAATAAGGCGTCGCTCCGAATGTACCTAATTAGCAGCTGAAAAGCTGAGTCGAATAACGCACTGATTACAGAGGTTAACAGTTTGTGATAGTGCAATAAGTGCAATAATCGCAATCTATCAATTCTAAGAATCAAACAATCTAAAAACAAAGACACCTAACGCAACCTAAAACCAAAGACCAGTTTCCACACAGGGAAAAGTTTAAAATCTAACGCGGTATGCAATTAGTAAATGAACGCAGATACTTATCCACTCTAGCAGGACGGATTTCAGCAGTTCTACGCACCTGGACGAATTATACACTTACCACTCTGGAACCTGGAAATAGTACACTCACCGTCCTCATCTTGCCCAAAGCAGAAACAACAACGAGCTCTCTGTAAGATGAACAAGGGAGAACATTACAATAATGAAAAAATATGATGTGAAAAACAACGATTAAATTGGGATGGCAGGTATGCCATCCAGCCAAGTTACGCCTTGCACATATGCAGACATACACATATTGATGGCAACTTCAAGATAAATGTAAGATGAAGGATACCACCCGTTTCACAAAAAACAAAGTTGGCAATGTTTGCACTACTGATCAAGACTAGGCAAGGTCTCGTAGAGTGGGCTTTTATTCATAAAATAAATCCCAGTGAACACGAGTTTGCATGATGAAGCTATTTGTTTGATTGAGGAAGTTCCATGCTCTTGATGTGGTGTGCTGCATACCTCGTTCTCTGGAGATGTGCTCCTGAACACTTGCAGAGCAGTAGAGCTGGTTCTAGTTGTGGACATCAAACTGTAAGGAACACGTACACGGAGAGACACACGCAAGCACGCACATACACAGAATTGATCCTTTAATACACCGCAACATGAACAATTGGAAGTGAACACTGTGAATGACTACTGTATAAGCTCTTATTCAGATTGTCGTACAAATGTGGAGAGCATCTGTGCTTGTCTCAGGAAAACAAAAGTGCGATATTACCAGGAATGCACTGAAGGCCCATTTATAATCAAGTGTAATGTTAGCTGAACAACCCAAGTATTAGTACTGTAAAATCTGATTGTATTAAGATATGTTCAGACAAAAACATTTTTATAAAACAGTAATGAATGCCAAGTGGACCAATTTAGAAAGATTCCACTAGAGGTAGGAGCTCAGCAGACTGAACGTTTTAACACTTGTGACCACATATTTCCAAGATTACACTGTAACTGATTTCACTCCATCCCTTAATCTCACAGAGCGATAAAAAGTTTCATTTTGTTTTAGAATCTTTCTTGCTTATCCATATTGCACCCTGAACGGCATGGAATAACCTATTCCGCAACTTATCTTCAGGCTTTCACGGCAGCAGCAGCAGCCGCAAAAACAAAACCATAAAACATTAGCCTTCTACAGTACGCATGCATGTGCATGTATGTAATATGTATGCAAACATATCCTACCAGGAGTACAGCACGCAGCCTAACAGAATGACCGTGCCGACGCCCGTTACTATCTTGTTGTCAGACTGGGCGCCAGAGTTAAAAGGGAAGGTGCAGACAGTGCGATTTATGCCATTTTCTATCAGTGCTGAAAGAGAGGAGAAGCACAAGCAAGATTAATGGCAGGGGTAAGGAACAAAGCACAACAGAGAGCATTTCCATCTGAATGCTGCAACCGCTAATTTATATGGACTGCTTTTCACAGAAAAGGCAACAGTACAGATATATGCGAAGTAAACATGAAAAACGTCAAGGGAATTGGGGGGAGGGCTAGATTCCTTTTTTTGTCACTAAACAGACTCCTCCCTTACAAATACCAAAGAGCTCCCCCTTTCTCCCTTAGGAATGTGGTTTTCCCTTAACTTTAAGGTGTCACTTTTTCACATATGCGGAATTGCTCACAAAATATTACGGCTTTGAGATTTACATACATTTGCAAAAATGAAAAACATGCCTAACAAAGAATCCATTACAAAATGGTTTATTCATTTAAATGAATTCTCATTTATAGTGACGACCTTGGGAATCAAGGGGGGTAGGAAATGAGAGGAACAACTTGTGACGGAGAATGTTTAGATGAACAGGGCCATGTTTTTAAGAACTTGACAAGAACAAAAGGGTTAAAACCTCTACACATTTTATGGGACCCTAGGGATCAATAATGTTGGCTTAAGATCTTCATTTTAAAAGCAGCACCTTCTACAGAAGAGGCCCCATTTTGTATTGCTCACGAAGAGTGTCTCCTATTTTTGTTTTGGTCAGTCAATCCACTCACTTTCAATAGGCTTGCTTGAGAGTGCAGAGAAGGTCAGGTACATGACGTACACACTGATGACTCCAGACTGCAACAGGCCAGAGGTAGGCTTCACTGAAGAAAGGAATGCAAAGCCCAGCTTTTATAGTAGTCACAATTAGCATATGTCAGAATTTGCAACATTATTTTACAATGGACTTGCTACTCACACCTTACTCAAGCGCCAATTAACAAATTATTGAGTGCAGCTCATATATACTCTACATTTACTAGTGGAGCTACACAGACTGGATGTGACAGAGCAGACCAGCTGGCTACACTGCTCACGGCTTACATCTCTGGATGCAGGGCGAGATAGCCAGCAGGGATGTGAACAGGCACAGGCTGCCGTTGAGCCCCAGGAAGATCTTATTGAGGTTGCAGGCCTTTGGGTGGGTGTAGAAGTAGGCCATGAAGGCCAGGGCTCCCACAGCCACAGTGAGCAGCACAAGGGTGACCAGGGCCAGCGCAGCATACCACAGCTTGTTGTACTCCACGCCTGAAGTCCTGCAGGCAGGCAGAGGGCACAGTCAGTTTACAGCAATTCAGTAGAACTGAAGGGTGTACCAGGCACTTCAGTTTTGTGATGTACACCGCCCACAGTAAATATAGCCGTGTACAGAACGTGAAAGGCAGTGAGAGCTACTGTATGTTCCATAAGATGCTGGAAAATGTAGCACATGCAGAGGAAAATAAATGATGCAATAGATGCATATGCAAAATAACTTGCTGATGAATTCTAGAATTCAATAACACAATAGAGTCAGTTTGTGCACTGGTGCACTTTACACGTTTCATTCCACAACACATTTCATCATCGCAGTTATCTCATCAAGTCAATAATGGCCTGCTTCTTTTCAGATTGAATTCATAGTTTAATTCTGTGTGTTGGACATGTGTTGATTTCATGTCTCCTCATTAACAGTTGTGAAATATTGGCCTAGAAAAAAACCCTGTGCGTACTGTATATATAAATGCTTCCACCACCCAAACGTATAATTTTAGCTGCACATTAAGGCACATTTGAGCTGCCCATCATTTGATGTGCTTTATCCATAAAGCCATCACTCAGCACAGAAGACACTCAGCCCAGAAGACATCTGGCATTTGTATCACTTCCCCCTTAAGCTGAATTAACAAGTGCTGCCTGTACACAAAGAACCTATTAATCTCTGCCGAAGGGCAAATCTATTAGCTCTCTATTTTCTATTTTTCTATTGTCTGTGTACAGTATGCTCATGTGACTGTGGGGATCTCTGAGAGTATCAGACAGATTGCGATCTGACAGATTGTGGCAGCCCAATTCTTGGTGCTGTCCATCATATTTGGACCCTTTTAGACTCTTGACTCTCTCAACCTAAAATCTCTCTCTTATTCTGTAGAGATACACAAAAAGCTTGTTGCTATTGTACTGCACCCGCATGCTTTGCAAATGGCTTTCAGGGGAGATGTTTTTTTTTCTAAGCTTATCTGTGGCCTAGTAGCCAGAATTTCTGTTGGATGTATGAGCCCTGAAAGCATGGAACTAACCCAAGCCTGTGTGCTTGCTCAGCTCGGGTCATTACTGTTATGCAACTGCTTAGCTTGCCTTTTTGGCACCGCTTGTCATTTTTTTCCCCTAAAAGAATTTGCCCTTGGTTTTTGCAGCATGCTGCAGAAACGTACTTCCGAATGTGCCTTTTTCTATCTACATGTTTCGTTTATGCATCACATCACATTGTAGCCAGAGTATTGCCAATGCTCATGAATTCCACCGAGTTCGGTTCTTGGTTGCGTTATTGAAATTTTGGCACAAACACATCTCCTGTCACCTGCTTAAGACACAATGTTTTGCAGAACACTGAAGGTTTTGCCTCAAATATTAAGATATTAATTTTTAGAACAACAAACAGAACTCTTGTTTCTCATAGAACAGAATGAGTGAGGTACTTCACTTTGCATCAATACAACTCCAGCTGCTCTACCAGATTGTAGAATGTGCAAGGAAATATCTGGAAGTCCCCAAAGCAACATCCTAAACTAAGCAAATAAGCTGCATAATGTAACAAACCATTTAAAATACATACATTTCCTCCATCTAACCGGAAAGGTTCAAGCAAATTAATGCAACAAGACAGCATAAAACACATCCCTTGAGGTAATTTAGCAGATGTCTGTGCAACACAGAACATCTGACATTTTTCATTTGGAACAAATAGAGCCATACTGCATGCATAACACTACCCAGATGTTAAGAAATGTTTATGTTATAACTATTTACAAGCCAGCCAGTGACTGCACAATTGCACAACCATTTCTGCCAGGATAAAGCGAGGCAAGTTAAAGCTTTACTCTTAAGCAGCCTTCACAGGACAAGCATCAACGCTGAACACGGCCCTTAAATTCCTTAGTAACGCTAAGCTTGGCGTAGCACACGCAATGCCGAGGTGTGGTTCTCAAAGTTCAACTGTTTAAGCTTCCTTGTTTGAAGCTGATCTTTTGTAGCGAGTCCAATCACATCACTGCTTTGTATGAAGCAGATGTAAAAATGGAAGAACATTTTGTGATGAACCCAGGATTTTTAGTTTCACAACATGAGTTCTGAATATGGCCTTATACCGCAGACAACCTACTACTATCACCACTTGTTTCAGTTTTGATCCTTCTCATCTGTAGTCGCAGCCTTACTTGGCATTAAATGCAGCGTTTGATTCTTGTCATGTGAAAATAGCTTTAGATGCCCACCTCACCCCAAGCCCCCCTCCCACCAAAAAAAAGGAAAAATGGTTCTCTTTTTAAACAGAAACATTGAGCAGCAATGTGAAATGGTGGCTTTTCAGATGTTTGTGGAAAACAGCCTTGACGGTTAACAGCATTCCACAAACTCACAAACAGCACATCTGAAATCCGTAGCCTCATGAGTTGAGAAGTTGGCCTTACCAGTTTTGGTTCCATCTATGTGCAAAATCGACTAAAAGCATGAGCTGGATAAGCAGGAAAAGAAATCCTCCAGCTGCACCCACATAGCGCCACACTGAAACACAATGGAGAGAGAGAGAAGGCAGGAGAAAATTATGTCAAAAGAGCATTCAGAAATCACTCACTTGTGCTAAACTAAAATATACTGCAGAGTATCTGGACCATCAGTTATGTGTGTGTGTCTCTGTTTGTATTTAAACACTTGCAAAAGGTAAGGGAGTAGCCAAGTATAATGATGCAGACCCCAGGTATTTATAGATGGTATAAATTACAGAAAAGGCTACATGAAGTACAGCAAAGGCAACAATTCCTACACATGACATAATAGCTGTCCCTCTATACACAAGCATAAGTCTCATATGCCTCCACTTCATCTGAAAAATGTAACAGACTGTACAATAATGAAGCTAAAAAGCTATAAAGTTCGGGGGCTTCAAGATTTTTAATGAGATTCTGAGCTTATTTCACTGCAGTCCGCCTTAACCCACCTATTTTCTTTGCTTGCATGTTTTTCTTCAAACTTCAAAAACCAAACTCAAAACTGAAAAACAATTCTGTTGATACCTGACTTACTGTACTGAGATCATAGCAGGCAAGTATTGGATTGGCCTGAGCATATTTTATTTTATGATATGAAGACTGAAACATACTTACTTACAGCAGGTCAAATAAGAGTAAAATGAGGCCTATACATATAAAAGCACAGCAAATGCACAAGAATTACAAAGTTTATAAGTACTGTATATGGGAAAACCCCTCAGAACTGGATTTTGGATTGATAAAATCCCAAATTTAACTCGGAAAGGAAAACACTGGATCTTAATATGCATCTTTTTTGTGAAATGAGGATGCATGCTGCTCTCATATATGAATTGTTACAAGAGAGGTGAAACAGAAAAAAGGCAGTGTTGTTTTCTTAAACAGTTATCTCTGGTAAAGCACTCAAGCTCAGAAAATCAGAAGGAGTTCATGAAAGTCAGAGAATATCACTCTTAAAATAAATTTAGAAATGCACACAAGTTCATTCTTTTGAAAGAAAATGCTGTCTGGAATCCGTTTTGTTTCACAGAATGAATAATCATCCTGCAGTGGGAAAAAATCCATGCATTGAAATGTCAATCTTAAGACTCAAGAGCCATTAGTCATGACTCCTCTGATAATTAGTCCATTATCTGAATTACAATCTTGAGTTATCTAGGGAAATCTTCCCCTGGCTAAGTGAAATAAGTCAGCTATTAATCACTCAGCCTTTGCCCCCCAGCTAGCCTTCCTCTTTCACGTCAGAGCTTTTCCGTTTCATAACTACAGCAGTTAAATTACAGTCCTCAGCAGTCCTTAGCCTCAAACGTTTTTGAATGCGAGCCAAAGGCACTTCATTAAGGCAAATAACAGCCGACTTACACGATTCGGCCATGAACAACCCATTTACAATTAGGACTCATAAATAGGAAGGTCTGCATCTTTCTTTGAGTCTCTCTCAAAGCCGGGTTAAACCGTTCAAATATCATACAGAAAAGCCCCATGGCCTACAAGAGTGAGTGACGTCCCAACTTTCAGGAAAATATCTTTCCTTGTTCAGATAAACCTTTAAAGGACCAAACTGTTCAACACAGCAGGTATAGATCTTGAATATAGAAGTGATACTGGAGGCAGTTATAGGCTTATGCTTCCTCCAGTTCTAGTCAAATTCAGTATATCAAAAGGCAACAGAAAATAAATTAGTATTATATAATTTTAAGAAGACATGGGAAGATAAGTACTTCATACAAAAAAACTTATTTTGGAGGAAGATTAAAAAAGCAGCTGTTATTCTGTTCCACCAAGTCCTTTATGCAGTTGGGAATCTGAAGTCAGAGTGAAGCCCTTAATGGAGGCCAGGCAGCATAGGCCTTTTTCTTCAAACAAATTATCAAAGGAGACCACACCTTCAAGGAATTTGTCCTGATCTGGAAGAAAGAATCCACCAGCACAGCATCCAATCAAAGCCAGGAATTTGAAGAACCAGAAACTGTATAAAAATACACCAAAGAGACATATATAAATAAATAGCAAGAATATAAATAATTAACACATATAAATAATACCATGGATACAAAAATAAACAGTATAATACACCAAAGCCATACACAAAAAATATGTTTGTGTATTATAGGGAATAGTAACATACTACCTTGAGCATAAAGACAATGTTCTGGAGATTTAGTCATTTTCCATCATTTACATCATTGACATGCATATAAATCCATCCCTTTCAACAAATTTGGAATTAATTAATTGGAAATGTAGCGGAGATGGTGATGTAAATTTTGGTACAGCAATGCAGGACCAGATTTGAGAAATAAGACACGTCTGGAACACACCCAAAGTGTATGCTCAGTGGGGGTGCCTGTGGGAATTCTGTGGTCAGATATCTGAGCTGAGTTTAAAAAAATAAAAAAAAAACACTGAGGTGATGGTTGCCAAGGAATGGCTGAGTGGTTTCTGTTGCCGGGGTCACATACCCATTATGGACGGCTGCCCGGCACCCCGTGCTGGTGCGCACCCTTAAAGTGAAGACTGCAAAGATGAAGAAAAAACAGGCCGCGCCAAAGCAGACCTTGTACACCGCAGAGTACCCCACCAGCTTCTCACAGTTCTCACCAGCATTGAGCTTATCACACATGTCCGTGTAGAACGGAATCTGCGAGTCAGAAGAAAACAAGAGAAGTGTGTCAGGATTAAATGCAGCTGCTTTCTGAATCGTACTGATCATAAGACATTTTGACATTTCCATACGACAGACTGATTGTCCTGACTAGGATGATATATTTATAACATCGTCAAAAAATTAAACTTCATCTTAAACATGGTGCACATGTGTATTCCATAGTGCTTTTATGCTTTCTATAAATGTACATTCCAACAAAATTATCCCATGTTAATAAGAGAAAGCCCTGAATACAAATTCATAAACAAGGAATTCATAATCATCCCACTGTAGACAATCTATTATTTATTCTTCTACCTTTTGCTCCCATATCAAACTTTTTTGTACTATGAAAAAATTGTACTATGCTTGTTTTTGGGTGTAGCACTGCAATGCAGCCCACACCCATGCAGGGAGCTCAGTCATGAAGCACATTATTCCTCTAATACACTTACTTCTTTGTCATACCCACATGGGATGCAACAGAAGAGCTAGTAACAATCAGAGGAGAGGCACTTTTCTCACATATTACAACAGTTAATATCAAACCCTAACGGTTAGACATGGGTGATTATGTAACTGAATTGCCTTGAGAATCCTCAGCCAAACCTACTGTAAAGCCCACCCTATCCTGACAGGGCAGAGCCATCTGCTTCCTACTGACAGAAACCCCCCGTCATAGTCAGCTAATGACCCAGCCCAGATGGGAACTACAGCAGTGACGCCTAGGCAACGGGGCTAAGTTTGTGCTTATGGCAGGGGTCTCTTGGGTCGCCAAATGGGAAAAGAAAAACAACTATAAGTCAGGAGCTCACAGTTTCCAGAGTATATGGTTAAGTTAGAGTCTTGATCTGTCTTCCTATCTGTTCATCAGTGACAATTGTGTATTTTGAAGGAGCATGCTATTTCATTAAGGGCAATCCATGTAGTGCACCGTGGACACATTAGGGAAAAAACAGAAAGCATGAAAATGAACAATGTGTCTCTGAACAAAGGAAGCTAGGGAATTTGAAATTAATGTAGAATTTATGGGAAAACTTGTTTTTAAAACACTGGTTTACTTCTATCGATCTTTCTATTCATAGAAAATGTTGCTGCCGTTAATGGCCGAGACAAATCAAACGATAATTCTGGTTTCACCCAGCTGCCGTTAAAAGAAGAGCACGTCTTTCTTTTGGCACATTGCCTCACGTCTGTCGCGTGACGTGGCGCGACGGACGGCCCACTCACGTGATCCCGCATCGCCCTCTCCACCGTCGGTGACATCATGATGACGCAGACGGCGGTGGTCAGCAGGAAGAAGAGGGCGTACATGAAGCGCGTGCTGGTGGACTGCCTGATCTTGGGGCAGCAGTCGCAGCACAGGGAGCAGGCGGCCGAGCCGCAGCAGCAGGCCATCTAAGGAGCAAGCACAGCGCAGATGAGCTCACGCACGGCATCGCATTCGCCGCGCGGGGGCCCCGGACGTGACTTCCGTACCCATCACCAGCAGCGATAATTACACCAACTACCAGTACAGACAAAAGAACCACGTAGTCATGTTCACGTGTCGCACCACCGTGAGTCAACAGCACAGAGACGCATTTACTCCCAGAGTATTTCCCGCCTCATGTCATTAGCGGCACTCTGAAAACCCTGCGGCGATTAGTCACAGCCGTAATGTAGCACATGACCTTGAGTGGCGCTAAGAGATTGGACCCAAACTCATTACTTATCACCACATAGCCGTCTAGGCGATTCATCATCCACGCAAAGCCGTTTCCTGAAGAACGAAGCAATAGTGAAAAACCCGGTGTAACAATAGCTGTGTGCAACTGTGCATATCTGCGGATGAACTTAAATACAATAAATCACCTATGGCCTCATCCTCTCCACTCTGGATTTGAATAACAAATGAGCACGGGGGAATGCAGTGTGTGGGAATCTTGCATGCCTGTCCGTGCCCTCCTGAATAGACGGAGACTGCTGCAGTGGTGGAACGGGTAAACAAGCACGTCATCTTTAAAGAATATCTGACGGGCTCATGGCAGGATGACCCTTCAGTGGGTCACCGCCTCCACTGTCAGCCAGTACCCCACCCCCGCCCAGCACATAGCAGTCAAGGCCCCACAAAAGGGCCCTCTCTGCCTCTGTCTGCCCGCCTTTGTGTTCTGCAGCTGGCCCACAAGCTCTGCCCTCCCCGTGCTTGGCACAAAGACATGACCGTCTCACACACAATGAGCTGGCTATTGTCCCGGCGCCCCCTGGCCCAGAGGTCGTCGTGTGGTCGAGTGCAGGAGTGCGGCTCGCCTTCCTTTCCCTGAAAGATCTGCTCTTCAGCACGGAAGTGACAGTGTGGCCTTTCCCTAAAATTCATTTAAGGTCATAGGACTGGATGAGAACAGAGATTCTTGTTTCAATTGCAAGTCATCTGAATAGATCCACAAGGATTTTTATTTTTTGTGGGCAACTGATCAGGATTTAAGATGATCATCCTAGGCAAATTTCATTTGATTATAGCATCAAGTTTCACATCAATCTTCACAGCTTTATGTAGATTCAATGCAATATGACAGTACTATAATAAGATTAATGGTGAATATCAGAACATAAAGACAGGAAATTTAGAAGCTACGCATTGACAATTAAATAGTTCACACAAAAGCTTTAGTTCCCTGCTCTATCCTGATATGCAGGTAAAATAACACAACCTCAACTTAGCAGTCATTGATTTAGTACAGTGATCAAAATGGTTATTGTTATTGTTTAGATGTGGATGTGGTTCATGTCATATGTGGATACCTCAGTTCTATTGGGATATTTGATGCTGGAGATCTTGTGAAGGGGAATAATAAATAATAATTGTAAAGTAAGCACAATGATATCATCTGTCTTTAGAAGGCATGACAACCTGATCTATTTTTGTCTCTTCAGAAATGGTCTGTGTCTGATATCTGAACAAAACATGAAAAATCTATAATTCTGAGAAATATCTGAGAGTACAGCTGATCTTGGATTCACTTCAGAAGATGGAGGACAATAGGACCCATTAAAGGAGGACCCATTAAATTAACATTACAATGTTGTGGTGGGACTAAAAACAAAACAAAACAACAACAAAAAACGTTCTATTGTTTTAGGTAGCTGAATGTAAGGCAAAATATGAGCAGTCCAACCATTAGAAAACAGCTGTTAAACTGAAATTGGTTTGTGGGAATAATCCCAGGCAATCAGCATCTAAGGCACCTGCCTTCTTTTGAAACCTTTTAACATCAGTGAACCTCTGTCCACTAATTCTATTAACACTCGCTCGGGGAGGTAGCACAGCTCAAGCAAAGCATTGTAATTAATCAATGTTTCAGTTTTACACAGAGAGCAGTGGGTACTGTGCAAATAGAGGCCTCAGGCAGTGCCAAACATTTGGGTTCCCCCAATCAAGTCCAAGTCAACATCTCCCTCCCTCTCTCTTATCCCCAACAATCATGGTGATTTAACTGGTTTCTACAGGGCTACTGTTTTGGTGATGACAAGAAAAAGAATGGTAGTACCCTAGCACTTACTACAGCAGATATTTACACCATTTCAGTTTATACTCTAGTAGAGATGAGATATGAGACTTCAGTTAGTCTCCCTCCCATAAAAGTTCTGTACCCATCCTGAAATTAACAAAATGTCCATACACAACTATGCCTGACTGTCACTCTTCAAAAAAAAAAAAAAAGAATAGACATGAGGCAGATATACGTAAGCTACTGCTTCTTTTTCATCTAACAGTCCACAAGCTGAGCTGCACGGTTACTGAAATTGAGGAGTACTCTTCATGAGCATTTGGCACCGGCAACTTGACTAGAGGTCCCATAACTGACTATTATGAGACTAGAACAATCCTGATGATTAGTACCCTCCCTCTCTGGGTAATGTACAGGGGTGCCAGCCAGGGCACAGTTGGCATCTGATAACAGATCACAGGGTGCATTACTAAACTGTACCCCCAGTATAATACCAGGATAAATTAGCCAGCAGCTGCCACGAGGGGACATTTTTTTAAACATGGTCTCCCAAGCTATAGTTTTGCTCAACTTATCATTTCCACACATACCACCATAACACTCCTTCAGTCAGATATGCACTGTACTGGAAAAACAAAGGAAAAATAAAGCATTTTAGGATGTATTAAAATGCATCAACTAGCCATTATTCAAAACATCTGAACAGCTGCATACTTGCCAACATTGTGTTGGAATTTCATCACATTTTCATATAGAAAATTATAGTGAGTAATTTTCTAAATTACTTTTAATGTTCACAGTGTTGTTAAAACTAGAAAATATACTGCGGCAGGGCCTTGGATATGGTTCATACTGCAACAAGAAAAACCAACGGTTTGGAAAAAAGTCCATTAAATTTTTATTTCTCCTTTTTGGAACCTATTATTTTTTTAAACTCAGTAATACACATTGATGTTATTGATCAAACTTCCATTTATAACACACAATCACATTTCACCGGGTCATACCACTCACAATCATTGCAAATTAAATATAATGGATGCCTTCCTGCTCCTACATTTATCTAAAATATCAAGGAAAAATTATGCTTGCCATAATTTTATTTATGTAGTATTCATCACTGTGGACGCTTTCAGTATACAGTGGAACCTGGTTGCAACTTTCATGATGATGATGATTCTCTTGGTTGCTCTCAAATAAATTAACTCATAGAGATAAGATCTCATAGGAGAAATCTTAGAGATAAATCTTAATATATCAACAGCTTACACTCTTTGGGAGGCAACACTCCACTCTCAAAATGATGGAAGTAAAACAGCTAAATTTTATCTCCTAGGACCATGTAGACTATTATTAATATAATAATGTATATTGTGACGAGGGTCCCTACTTGAGAAACATTATTAAAAACGAAATATCTAAATGTCACAGTGAAACATTTCACAAACCTGGGGTATGATGAGGACTGTTAAAATGTGCTGTTTAGATTTTGCTATGCTCCATGGTGCACCGGGATAGGCTTTACGGCCTCTGCTGTAAATCTTACAAGCATGAGTATTCATTCAAGATTCGCTACTTTCATTGTGGAGGAAAGTCAACCAAATCCTTTCACCTCAGTTGTAAAATTGGCAAGCACTCATTCCTACCAACTAAAGCAATGTTTCTGCATGTGCTGAAGACATCTGGATACAATAACTCCACCTGATGTCATGGAAAAGCAGCACTGAGCTTTGGAATTTACAGACTCATATTAACTTCCATTGTTCAGTGGGTCCTGTTTACGTGTTTAGGGGCGGCACTTTATTTAGCTGCAACAGAAGCACAGAAATGCTTTTTTGGACAAAAGCAACAACACAAAAGATGGTACACATAAAGCATTTGAGAAGCATTCAATTTACAGTGAACTAATTTCACATACCTTTAAATAAATCGGAACTATCTTTTCTTTTCCAACTATGCTATTTCAGGATTAGGAATCAGTTATCATAATTTATGATCACACTCTTACGTTATATGGTCGTTCAGTTGTAAACTACCGTAGTATTACACTAAAGAATTACTTAGAAATAGGCTACGCGTAGCCGTGCATAAGCTACTGAAATAGGCTAGTACAATACATTTACTCTAAGTTCTCCATTTACCCCTCTCTGGTTTGAAAACACGGAGATATGCTTATGTAATTAGTGGACAGGGGGAGCGCTTTATTTCTGAGTTGTCACTCCTGGCTGTAGCCTACACATCACGCAAAAAGTGGGTTGGGCCATTAGCTTAATGTTTGGCTAAGGCTAGCCTGCTAGCCTTCCCCCTGCTACTACGGGAGCTCTCATGAAGTCGTTCACAAAGAAAATTCCTGAATTTTACTTGCCACTAATAGGTTATTTAATTTATGAAATACTACTTGTGCCCGTGCAAATACTATATTTCCCACTCAACTGTAAGCCTTGGATCCAGGCAATCGGTAGCCACAACTGATAACTAAACAACTGTCTGATAAACTAATTTAAAAAACACGGATTTCGACATGATATTAATCTACGATACTCTTACGGCTGGAATCACAGTGCCTTACCAGTAGATGAAACTCACGAAAACTGATACATTTAGGCTACATCTAAACATGGGCTAGCCTAAGACATTGAACTACGAAGGATTCAAAACCGTAATTTAACAACTGATGACACCAGCTAATTAATAGCATTAGATTGTATTTTGAATGCAAGATTATGCATGCGATGTGGAGACACGGTGACGCATTTAAATCGGGACAGCGTACGTTACTGATAAACCACAAACGACGAAGAAACAGTTCTGCTTACCTGAGAAACACAGCACGGGGTAGACATTTCGAACCTCGTAAAGCGGCCACTAGAATTTCCAAGTCAACTCTTTCCACTCTTGGAAGGAAAATTCTCCTCGCCTTCCTCATTAAACCCAGTTCAAGCTACACACCCAGATGTATTGTGTTCGTGTTTGTCATAAAATATATTGTGGTCTCTGATCTTTGGAAGACGTGACGGCGCACGCAGCGTTCTTCTCCAGAGCTATGTAAACGCTGGATCTTCCTAGTCTGTAGGCTACAGGGTGGAAGTATGCAGGGCGCTACACTGTTGTTTGAGATCAGTGATTTGTAATTTGCTGACGTTTTAAAATCACGACGGAAAATTAATGTGAAAGCAATCCGACGATAACCCGGTTTTACTTTTTACAGCTTTGACAGCTTTAGGCTACCTATTGTTCCAGGAGTGCTGTTGTCAATTGGTAGGCTATATGATATGCAGTTATTACATATTTGAGAGCAGTACACTTTAATTAGAATGACAAAATCATTTTAAATAAAATCCAGATAGCTTTAGGCCTTCATAAAAGAAACAACTAGTTTAAGAAAAGGGGGGCAGTGCCTCATGAAAAACTTCACCAGATCCTTGAAGAACATAACATCATAAAGACTGCTTTGTTGCAAAAAATTCTACAGGATTGTTAAGATTGTGATGTGTAAAACGAGCCCTGAATGCATTTTAGAAGGTACTTCACAAACTAATTGCAATGCTGCCCCCATCATGCAAATATGCACTGTGTGTAGGGCCCTGTCTCACATAAAAGGGCACTGCCATGGGTTATAAGCAGTGTTCAAAATAAGTGCAAATGGCACCAAGTATACTGCTAAAGTTAGTTTTTCAGGGTATAATACTCAGACTGAGTATTATTATTATTATACATTTGTCATTATACATCATGAATCTGCATCATGTCTTAACTTCAAAATGGTTTCCTACACTACCCATTTTTTCCACAAGATTTGTGCTGTGGCTTTAGTGAAATGTGTAGGCGTGGAGCAGGTGTGCCAACTCTCTTTCATACACACGATCGGGCCGTCCACGGAAGAAAAAGAAGACAGAATGACAGAAATGGACATGGCACATTCAATGCCATGCTGTGACTGGTACATGGGTGAGGGAGTGGGAGTGACCACTATGAATCCTTTGGTCCATTGCAAACAGTGACATGTTTTCAGAATTAAGCAGCTTAATAATACTTGGAATCAGACTTGAACCACACAATGTTAATGCCTTTGTGCTTTTTAGATCCCTTTTGTTATGGTAACATGTCATTTGGTCTTCAGTAAATATGATATATGCCAGCTGTTTTTGGGTCAATAATGAACAGTTATAAATGCTTTTTAAACTTTATTGTGTTCAATTGTCAATGTGTTGATGACTGTTAAGAAATGCAGAAGAGTACTGTGTGCTATTGTTTTTAATTTACCGTTTACCATAAATATCCAGTTTTGTTAAACAATTAACAAGATTACATATGTGTGCTAATTTCTCACATTCTAATGAAGGCCACCTTTCCATATCTCACTGAAGACAAATTACAGCACCTCTTTTTGAATCTCAATATCATCAGAGCAGACATTTTATTTTTACCCAAAGAAAACTAAAGTGTGCCCTCTAGTGATGAATTCAGGGCACACCAAGGGCAGAATTATACTAGTGAGATAATACACATTAATATTAAACGTAATTATTTGAAGAATCATCAGGTAATCAACACACAAACAAGCTCAGAAGGTATAACACTGACATACATACTACTTTGGAGTTACGTGAATTGCATGTTCTTGCTTTTGAAAAACGAATGTCCTTTCCCTGCAATTGTAAAACTGGAAAGTTGTTATAAAGCTCTACAAATATCTAAAATCTCCTTCAGCACAATACAAAAACTATTGGGCCAACTGAAAACATACAAGATCATGTTAAAAAGCCACAGATAGTTAACTATCTCTTTAAGGAGATGGGCAAAGAAATGGGCTCATATGTACAACACCAGAAAGAATCAGGTGGGCAACATTTTTTAATCTCATAATATTTTCCATGGACTAGATTATATATTATCAAAAGGCATTTAGTTGTGGCTTAACATTTAAGCACCGGTAAGCAAAAACTTAAGAGACAAAATATAATATAATCTAAGCCATCAACTAAGTAATCTGGATTTTAAACCTGCAGCAAACATCTGGAAAAATACTTGAGCAAGTGAAATTCAATCATGGGGGATGAAGTAATCGGTGTGTTCCAGTTATGCATTCCATTTTTCAGCATGGCCCAGTAGACGATCCAGCAGTCAGAAGTAATACAAGTGAATGCAAGTCCAAGGCACCTATTTGTACCACAAACTGGATGCAATTTAAGTCTGCTAAAATCCCACACAGGGAGTGTCCAATAGTCAGTGACAATCTCTGCATAGATTCCTCCTCAAGAATTGTATACTGCCTCAGAGATAAGCAACAGAGAATAACATGCCAAGAGCACACACATTGTGTATAAATGCCTACACAGCTAAAGCTGACTGTTAAAAAAAAAAAAAAAAAACATTCAAATGTTCATTAAAAATAGAAACATTTTGCCTGATAAATCTATCATAATCAATGAATTGAAGACCAAAGAGTAATATTGTTGGCATGAACATAGCAGCAGCAACTAAACAGCTTGCTATATTTAGGCTTCATTTGAGATTTATGTTTTTTTGTGTGTATACAACTGCACACTATACATCTTGCTTTTGTGCTTTTTTATACTATATTACTATATTAATCCTATACCTTTCAGACAGTTAAATGTGCAAGAAACCATTATTTACGGGATTCCAGGAAGACAGTGTAATCACTTTCTCACAGATGAATCAAGAAAGTTTAGCTCGCAAAAAACTGCACAATAATCTATAGCCTGTTTTTTTCGCATATGTCAGTGGCTGAATAATAAAAAGGATAGTTCTGGTCCTACTTTGTGTTTGTTTAGTAAGTGTGCCAGCCAAGGCATCAAAATCATAATGTGCAGTAGGAATTTGGCTTGCCAAGTCATTGTAATATTTAAATTGTGCTATTATGCACAATAATCAGCATTTAAAATGTTCCAGTGGTCTATGTTCTGGCATGCCAGTTATCTTGCAAATAAAGTATGTAATGATTTATAGTGCTTCATATGCATTAGTTAAAAAAGATAAGCTGCACCTGTGATTTATTGATTTATTTAAGAACTAAAATAACGGCCTTCTATTCATACCTTAAAGGTTTCCTAACAACCCTTTGGTTTTTTTAGTAACAGATTGAGAGTCACCACTAGAATCTCAGCCAGGGGAAGACAATACTACTCATGCCAGACGACCCATGGATTAATGCTTCAATCACTGTCAATGGGCCCTCAGTGTCTCCCTCCCACTCAGCTAATAATCTTGGTGTGGCTGAAGATGACCAGCTGAGCATCTCTGAACATAAATTAACGTCACAATTTAATGTCTGGATTGCTTCCTGGGTTAATTAATTAATTCAAGGTGGGACTATTACAGGTCTCATCACCTGCACACTCACAGGGAAAATATATTACATATACAACATCACTGTGCAGGTGGAGCTCTTGTGCTCTTGGCAACAGGATTGTCTCCTTGCAACATTAGAGACTTGAATCTACAATTCATAATTTGTGAATTATAGGCTTTTAAAGTAGCCTATTGTTTTGTAGAAGACGTGTAATGGTGAAAGCTATGGCACTGAAATACAATCCTTTGTTTCATGCAATCAATAAATATAACCAATCAAACTGCCAATCTATCAACCAAAACATTTTGTATTGTGCCCTTCTCAACGTACCACAGAGTAATGGCCTTAAAATGCAGCATATTCATTTTCTCTAAAATAGAGTGACAACATTCAAACTTCAAACAAAATCTTGGCCCTTCAACTTGGACAGTATGATGCAGATTTGGTGAAAATGTAATGGAAACAACAAACGTGAAATGTATACGTTATTCACACCATATTGCTAAGCAGAAAAAAGAGTGGGCAATCACTTTCCTACTATTTGTTGTTTACTCATTCCACAGCATCATGCCTCCCCACCTCAACAGGAAGTGGTTGGCTTAGGTTTTGCTCTCAGAAGAACATCCATTTCCTGTGACTTCGATAAAAATTTGTGAGTTTGCTCTTTTAACTTTTTCCCTAAATGCTACTGAATTTCTGAAAGGACACATAATCAAAATAAAGTTCTACATTGAAATACAAAATCAGATATTCTGAAAAACATCACTATGTATGATTCTTATTCATTTGTGTTATGAATTCAGATGGTCTTCGCTTGTAATATGTCTACTACTTATTTTATAGCCATTTTAACAGCTTCCTTGCCTGGAGCAATTTTGTGGACCTGTGTCAAATTAGACACAGATTATTCACCTGTGAAATTCTGAGCACAGCTGAAATTGCTTATAAATGGAGCAGACGGAGGGCCTTCTTTTGGGGCTACAAACATAGCTGCCAATCACAAGCCACAATTAAATAGCACAGGCGTAAGAATTGGTTTTGGTATTGTAATAGTGCTGGCACATGCACCTCAAGATTTCTAATTAATAGCTTATAATGTGTGGGACATATGTCCAGTACCCTGGACTATCAAAGCACTTGTCCCATTGTCTATATCTGTTGGTTGGACCACCATGATGAATCATTTTTTTCTCACTCATAATTATTTTTACTGGTGGAGCACCATTACTCTTCAACAGGTGGATGCATTCTGGATTGCATACCTGATATATTATCACAAGTTTACTACCTTAGCAATCCAAACATTTGAAGCAATTACGTTAAAACCACTTCAACCATTGTTGTGTTTTAAACTTAATCGACTGATTAACTAACTTGTATGTGATGCACCTGTGTTCATGAGTGTATATGTCACTGTATGCTTTATGCTGCATGGTACAAATGTGAAGAAGCATTCACATCCTTTCATTTCAGTTAATTAAGTTGTTAGTGCAATAAGGCATGTTTTAAAAATATTTGTTGCTTTAAAAAAGCCACTAATAGTGGTAGACTCTTACATTTTCTGACATTTTCTGACTATTTTCTTGCTGCAATCAGCACCTCATACAAATAAATATCTTGTACCCTTTATTTTAACTGTAATTTGCTGTTTGCAAAGTGATCCTGTTTACGGAATGCTGTGAATTTATTTATTTTATTTAACCATTATTTAGCCAGGAAAACCCCATTGAGATTTAAATCTCTTTTGCAAGGGGGACCTGACATGAAACACAAAGACTTACCCAACAAGACTTACACCTAGCAAAATGTACAAACATCAAATGTGGAATGGGACAGAGGTGTAACAATAATTAAAAGTAGAGAAGAGGTTAAAAGCAGGAGTCATGGTCACAGAGTCATGAATTGCATGTTTAAAATTCCACAATTGAAATTAATGTGTCAAGTTTAAAATTCTTTTTCAGATTGTTCCAGCTGTAAGGTACAAAATATCTGAAACCCATCTTACCGAATTCAGTAGAGGGATGAGGGACTTTAAAGGGTACCACGTCCCTAGAGCGAAGGTGATAACTATGTGAATTTCTAATTCAGACAGCTGAGGTAGGAAAGGAGTAGACCAATTATTGTTTTGTAGATGAATATGTACCAGTGGGTCAATCTGCACAGATGTAAAGAAGTTAACCCATTCATATAGGAGACAATGCTGTGAATGTGATTCACTTTTTTCCAGCAACAGCAGAAATATTCAAAATGCATTTTGCAGGGTGTCAGCATAACTGAGTTATCCCTTTTTACACATCAATCCGGCATTTGATGTGGGTATCTTCCCTGAACTTTGACCTTTTCAAAATGTAGATCCTTCTTTTTGGTTACTTGTTTTTCAAACACCACCCTTTACCATAGTCGTCAATGATATGACAAGTTAATCCTGGTCGTACATAAGGAATCAGTGTTTTAAGTGTTTTTTGTACTGAAAAACTCTGATTGACATCATATTAATAATCACATTTTCCACTTGTTAATTCATGCCAGAGAACTACAGGCTTGCTCAGAACAATCCATGCTCACTACAATATCTCAGAGAATACACTACATTAGTCTGCTTTTAAGTTTATATTTGTTTCTTTGTATTCATTTTTACAACAACATCAACCGCTGATTCTCGTTTGATATGTGCCTAAGTTAAATTAATAACAACTGGCATACTGGGGAACAAACTAAATTGTCAATAAATGGATTGTGGAATGCATTTATTCTTCATTTCAGTTCGAACTACTGAGTTGGAAAAAGATTGTATGGTGATGAAGACATAGAATGATAAATATATATCCATGGAAAAATGCAGTTTGATCCCAAAGGTTCATAATAAGTCAGACTAACTGTTCCCGTGCACGTCTACTCCCATCAAAAGACGTTACTTTTTTTTTTTTTTTTACCAATGCAGCAGTTATATGGCAAATAATGTTGCAAACTTTACAATTCTTCTTCTTTTCTACTACCCCCAAATCAAAATATTGCTACTACAATGTTAATAGGTCCACAGCACATGGGAACACCCTTTTTTTAAGAAAGGAAAACATTTTAAAGCATGTTTGCAACCTGACAGAAACAAAAACATTGTGTTTTCACAATAAGAAAGGTTTTTAAACTTGTTATTTGCCTTACTGTGATGTCATATTGGCAGTCTCTATGTCTTAAGAAAAGACACCTTTTATTCAGCTCTTCTTTTACCTTTTGCCAGTGATTTAATATGATGAAAAACAGACATTTTCCCCAGAGTAGAAGGCTGTATCTCAGATTACTCGACCCTAGGCCAGGAGGCTACAGTCTGTTGCATACTCTTTAAATTTTACAATAGGAGGTGCATATTTAATTGGTTCAATCAAGCAATTAATATGAATTTTGTTGGTTGAATAGTATGACCACCACCAAGAACGTCTGCTGGTATGTTATCTGTATGATGTGAAGTTTCTGTACACTGATATGATTATTTGAGGATAAGAAATGTAATTCGGAACTCTTCCATCAGAGGAGGCTGTTAGAATCATTCTCAAACAGCATGGCGAAAACAGAAAAGCTTTTTATGATAAACGTTCGGTCTGGAACTGACGGAAAATAGCTTGCAGTTACTTGGGTAATGACTAAAATCATAATGGGTGACACACAGTGTGAAGTTATTGGTCTACTTGATAATCAGTGGTGTTCTGACTTTCTGTCCTGCACTTATATGGGTAGTAGCCTAATAAGGTAATGTGCATGTGCGTAATGAATGAGGCAAAGTTTCAGTCATTAATAAAAATATACACAGGTCTTGTTGTCTCGTTCATTAGGCAAATGTCAAGGTGTTGTTACCTTTACTTTATTACCTGTAAGTGCAGGAAATGTCTTAATTGAATGTGGATATGGATTAAGATCGAACAGTAATGTAGTCTTTTGACAGTATTGAATAAATGTTCGCTGAAAAACGTGTAGGCTATAGTAACAAAAATGCAGAAAACGGAATAGGTAGTGTTATTACACTATTAGTGTAACACGCAATCGCTGAGGCGAGGTGTTTCTCGTTGGTGACAGTTAGGGGCGACAGTGAGTCTGTGCACCGGTACTAGAGCTCAAAGCACTGCTCTCTCTGAGATCATTCTCAGAAACTGCTGCAGGACAAGTCAGTGAGCCAGTCAGTCTTCTGATCATCCAGTCGTCTCTCACGCTCTATAAAAGCATCAGGACAGTTCAAGTGCGATTTATGATTTATTAATGCTCGTTTCCATTTTTTTCTTCTCTCTTCAGTTCAGGATTATTAATTTTTTAAAAATATTTTGGAAAAAATGTGGCTTGTTTCCCCCCCTCTCCCGGGTTATGCATTTTGAGAGGGAAATTAGCCATGGAGGTCTCTGAATGACCAGCAACAAGGCATGTGGGATAGTTTTCGCTACCAAGCCAACGTCTGTTTTCATTGGGAAGCGTTGAAATTAATCCACATTTGTTCTGGAATTCGAAAATGTGGTCGATTTATAGTTTTCCTATTTTTTGTTACTTTTTGCATTGTAATTTAAGTCAGCTTTCATCAGACGCCATTTTCGCCTTTTATTTTGTTTAAAGCATCGTTCTATTTGACACATTACCAGAAGGACGTCATGCAGTTGGTGCTACTGTAACTCGCCAGCTAACATTAGCTAATCTAAATGGATTTTAAATAATAGCTATCTTTTGTGGAGACCAAACGATTCGAAAGAACATCACGGCATTGCACTGGATTATGGGCAAGTATCTCTGATTAACTTTGTCTTTTATTTAGGATTTCCGAAACTTGTGATTTAGCCGGCTACTTTTACAATAAAAGAGAGGTGATAATATCTGGTTTAACTGCTCACATTAGCGGCTAGTCTATCCCGTCAAACTACCTTGGTACGTCAGTAGGCTACGCGAAAGCAACCGCTATCTGGGTAGTCGCAGCTGAGCTAACTTTTTCGTTCACTAAACTCACGTTGGCTAGTTAGTTGTAGTTGCATGTCGTGCGATTGTGACAAAACACATTGGCCAAACAAGAATCAGTGTACGTTTTAATAGGTGGCTTCCGTTAAGATAGCTTTTTATTGCTTACGAAAACAGCAGACTGAGTATATAGGAGAATAGCAGCGTACACCTTTCAGCGTCACACGAATGGAAGTTTAAGTTGCAAGTTCGTCGGATTTGGTTGTCTTCCAAGTTAGACGAGAAACAGGTTAGCTCATTGCATTATTATTAAAAAAAACTGTCTGCACACAACTGCTATGTCTTGTTGATAGGTCTGTGGTGTGGACGGAAGGAAAATACGAGAAAAATCTAGCAAACACTGCAATGTGCAAGACCCTCCGTATAGTAGACTAGAGATGAAAAACCACGGCCACTCAGATCCAGCAAGCTAGTTTGACATTCGAACAGATTTGCTACTAACTATCTACGGTGTTACATAGGATATTGGTTTGTTATTTAGTGTCACTGGTGAGATAACACTTAAACGATTTAAGTGTGCTATGCCAGGGATCTAGCGATTTAATGCTCACCACTTCGGACCTTGAAAATCCACGATTAAAACCACCACATTAACTAGTCTGTATAACAAGATGCATGCACATCGACGATACCCAATAGCCTGTTCCTCAAGTGATTACACACTCCATTGCACATGATTGGGCTGTGGTGCCCAATCATGTGTCATGGAGGGCCGAGATTATGCAGGTTTTCATTCCAACCAACCACTTCACCTGCTGATTTCACTAATTGGTTCCTCCTCTCTGATTGAAGGTGTGTTAATTAGTGAAATCAGCAGGTGTGGTGATTGGTTGGAATGAAAACCTGCATGCTCTCGGCCCTCCATGGCACATGATGTAGGACTACTTGTTGCAAGAGACACCATTTAGGATTCAAATGGGGAAAAAATACAAATGTCATTTGTAACCATTTGCTTTACTGTCAAATGATAAAATGTTACAATTGTTACACATTTAAGTAAATCATTTGTATTTGTAACTTGTATTTTGAAATATTAACCTAAATTGCAAATTAACCACACAGCCTCTGGCACAGAGGTGGCCAACTCTGGTCTTGGGGAGCTGCAGGGTCTGCTGGTTTTTGTTTTCACCTTAAATACAACAACCACTTAGACCAGGTGAGGTGAGTTAACTGTAATTGACTGCTTTAATTGATCGATTATGTGGTGAGTAAAAACAAAAAGCAGCAGACCCTGCAGCTCTCCAGGACCTGGACTGGCTACCCCTGTTCCGGAGGCACAACAGTGTTAAAGGTGCTGTGGAGTTTCTTGAAGTCAGTTTTCTTGCTTTAGCCCACAAACCTCATAATGCCCCTGTACCAGCCATTGTAATGCCATCGAGTTTTCAGGATCTTCTATGAATACACACAGTCTCCTATCATTGTGCACAAAAACTATATGAGCTAATTGAAAACATACACTTATACTGAATAAAATAATTAAGAAGAAAGTGACTACTGTCAGGTTTTTTTTTGTTTTGTTCTAGGTATACTCCTGTGAGGGGGTCAGAGAGCCTATTTTCAGATCTATAAATCAAAGCTGTCTTGTGCCACAGATGACTTGCATCACACCATACATAAACATCACTAGTAGACACAGTAGTAGCTATATTCTATCTCTGAGGAATGGGTAAAAAAAATGTAGACAATCGGTACACTCGTAACGATTCTGATCATAGAACAGTTGCTAGTAGTAAAACCTTCTTTCATTCTTACTTATCTACAGCAGTTGTGGATTACAAAATACCACAGAAGGTCAGTGGTTCTTGTGAACCAGCAATTATAGGCTACCTAGATGGGTACTCTGCTAATCCCCTAATGCCTCCCAGCATTACAGGAGTTTCACATGACTAAAGTGGCGTACCGTCTTACATTTAACATCAGTCTTTTCTAAATTACTGGTCTGTCAGTCATAGAAGTGTGTGAAATACACAATTTAGCAGAGACAGGGAAGCATGCTGTGTCAGACATCACAGGATATAGCCTAGGCTATACATGATTGCTGTATCTCTTTATCTTAATGAACCCTGATCTCATTGTTTTGCATGGCTGCAGAACACCAAGATGCACACTATTTGAGAGAGGGGAAGATTGGAGGGGTTGAGTATGCTGTGCTACTGGAGGAACACCAGCAGCAGTAGCGTGCACTGATTATTATTTGTTAATTAATATAATCTAATTGTATTGTAATTGTACAAGTGTCTTGCTTTATTTAGCCTAAGCCTTTTCCCATGCATTCCAGAAATTGTGTGTTTAAATAATTTGCATTTGCAGCTTGGGTTTCCAGGAATGTTGCCAAATCTTGGGTAAAGGAAAGAGGAGGGATGGCCGAGGACAAAAAAGATTGTTGGCAACTTTTCAAAACATAATACTATGCATCCCTACCTGCAAAGGGCTTGTGGGGGCACATTATACTCTTTGTTACAGCCATTTCATGTTCTCAGCTGCATTTTGTGGCTAACCACTCTGTGGCTACATTTGTCTGCTATTTAAAGGCAGCTCTCCATTAAATGCTTATTTTAGAAACCAGAAAAGTGAAAGCATATAGTTAGCATAAGACTGGTGAGAACTTGAGGCAGTAGGCAGTGGGTCTCTTCAGCCTGCCGCTGTGCACTTGAGACAAATGCATGTATATTTGCTTTATTTTTTATTTCTTCAAAAGCTCTCAAATTTTACTTCTTTTCAAGGTGTCCACCATTAAGTGGAAGTGAAGAAAAGTATCTTAACCACACCAGAATTCCTGAAATGTTCCTCTCATGGATGATAGATAGCTTTCCATCCTGGGCCAATCGTACAGACACTAAAACTGAAATGTTAGAATCTAAGAACTCCTTTTTAAGGATCATCTAGCAAAGCATCCAAAATTAAGCACTTCATTTGGCCAGTGCCAATGATTACGCATTTGTCACAAAGTAGTCTGTTTATTGACTGATGAAGGAGAGGAGTGAAGGTTTGATGATAAGGTCAAGTCCAGGTGCACACTTCAGCAACATCGGTCAGCAAGTCACCAGATCTAATCCCAGGATTTGGAGAAGCGAAGAAAATCTTAGGTTGCATGTTAGCGCAATTTAGCATAGTACTGTTCTTTATCCGTTTGTACCTACCAACATGGCCAGCAGCAGTGCATGAATTTATGGTGTAACTAATGACTCTTAAAACCTCATCCATTGAAACTAGCAAAAATATGTAAGTAGTAAATGGCATTTCTTTGTTTGGTTGTTGCATAGCCAACTGGTCTCACTGAATACGGTACTTGGATTTGTTTGGAATATCTCCATTTCCCAGTGAGTTATGTGCGCTCGAGTAAAATGTAAAATGCCAGAATTTCTGTTTCCAGATGGAATTAAAGACCAGTTAGTGAGCCTGAAGTTGGAAGACTTCAGTACACAATACTAAGGTTTACAGAACTATACCCCCAGAGGAAGAAGGGTGGGATTGAAGTTGGAATTAAATCTCTATGACAGCCCCCATAAATCTGTGTAAGGTGGCTCCAGATGTTTTTTACACAAGCCATGATCATTATGAGTCAAAACGATGATGGTATTATTTAAACTGAGATCAGTCATTTTTTCTTGTCAAGGCCAATTTTTCACTTACGGTTGACGTTTGCTCGACCATTGCTCAAGGGGATGTTTTTTTTAAAGAGGACTTTATGAACTCAGCCAACATAAGGACTAAGTTTGTTTTCTTAGCAAAAGTTAAAGTCACAGGTTGTATGGGGTGTATTTGTGGTGTTCTGAGTGGGATGACCCTGTATTGCTATGGAACTAACGGCTCATTTTGTATTGAGAGAGTTATTTTGTACAGATTATTTTTTGTGAAACACTGAAAGTATTGTGCAACAATTGGTCCTCTTGCTGCAAACAAATGGGCAGTTCTGCTTCTGAGAAAGCCACACAGGCCTAGAGATGTAAGTCTAGAATGTGATAATATTGACATGATTTGCTCAACCTCCATGTGGAGGTTTTGATATCTAAGATATCATATCTTCAGTCACATGGAGATGGAGCAAATCATATAAAAAAACATGTGTTGGATATATGCTGTAATTGATGGAAATTATTTTGATTTGCTCGTCATGGGTGGGGCAAGTCATTTGGGGAATGGTGTTTGCCTGACTGATAAAGGTGCAATGCAGTAACAGTACAGTAACTGCAGCCTGAGCAGGTAAGCTGTGTGGAGCTTTCTCAACATGAATGAAACAGTACCTGTTTTGTAAAATTCACAGAGAGGAAAGTGCTCAAGAAAGTCTGTTTAATAAGTTTGTGTAATCACTTTGCAAATGCATTCTTTTTCTTAGGTCAAAAAGATACATTTCACGGTGTATTAGGTTATGTAATTTTGCTTTGTTTGGGGTTTATGTTTATCTGCCTATCTTTACCTTGAGGTCTGGCCCACTTTAACTGATAATAAAATGGAGCAGATGGCTCTGATTATACAAACGTTTTATAATATACTAAATTCAATATTTTATACTTGAGAATATCTTCAATATCTGTAGTGCAGGTCGGCTATATGGTTAGACAAAAATAGTCTATATTGTATTGGGCTACAAAATATGTGCTCATTCCTATTATAAACTTAAAAGCAGTGTCACAGAATGCTTCTGGATGAAAACAAGTTGGAGGGAGCTGAGTCAGCAATGGTTAATGCTGAGAATTCTGATGAACAGCTGTCATCAGTGGTGGAACTGAAGTTGTTCAGTTGTCATCTGTCAGTTTCAGCCAGAAATAATGCTGATAACATGCTGACTGCAGGGCAACACCGTTTCAGTGGGACGAGCAATGGAGAAGGTCACTGAGCAGGGCAGCCAACATCTTGGCAGGTCAATACAAGACAATGAGGAGCAAACATCAAAAATCTGGGGAAAGGTTGTTGTCAGTAAAACGAACAGTTGTCAAATGCTTATTATTGTTCTCGTCCACAAAAGAATCTGGGAGCCTGCCACTCATTTAAGTTCGAATAATTTTGATGGCAACAGCTGCATTTGTTTTCAACTTTTATTTTCTTGCAACTAAATACTTTTTCCAAGGTCAAAAAACCCTTCATCTGATTTGGAAGATACAGACACCAGAATACAATTAAATTTATTTGGTCTGTAGTGGAAGACGATTTTGAGAGGCAATGGCAAACTGAAGACAAAAAACAATGACAAGAGTCATCTAGGAAAAAGTGCATGTTGTGGTTTAACCCTCTTTTGGTCTTTTTTTAGAGCAAGCTTCATAAATCTTACGCGAGTAGTTTCATCACAGGATTACAGAGGACAGATGAGTCAACTATGCAAAGGGCAAATATCTGGCATGCCTAGCTATACAGATGCATGGTTGTGGTTATTGGACTGTGGTTTTGGAAAGTTGCTTTGTTTTAAATTTAAGTAGTAGCATATAATCATGAATATTTTATACTTATTGTTGGCTTAAATTTATGTGGTTGTCACCCAAAGAAATGACCAGAAATATTTTTGTTTATGTTCGCAATGATGGTCACCATCACCTTGAATAAATATTTCCCAGGTGAACTTTTGAATGTTCATTTACATGACCAGATTTGCCACTAAAATTAGGACACTGGTCATTGTTTCTATTTATTTATTGAGTAAACATGCTTTGATTCATTAATATACAGTATGGCCAACATAAGTAAGCTAAATTCAGAGTAAATTACTGCCCCCTTTCATGGGCACTGTGCTGATACTACACTGCATGCATTTTTCAGTATTTTATATAGCATCACAAGCATGGTGGGAGTTGGCCTCATGAATAAGCAAAACAAATACCCCTGGAGATGGGGCATGGAAGGAATATGATGTATGCAATCTTGTGACATGATTCACATCTTCAAGTTGACTGCTATAAATTGCAGAAAAGTCTGAAAAAATATTACTTGCACTCTCCCTGCTTTTAAGGAGTTCAGGCATTTGTTGTAATAGATGGTAACATTATTTATAGAATACTTAAAATTAGAAGATAAATTATTGCTGTTGACAATTTAACAGCCAGGCAAAGAAAGTCAGTATTGGTGAAGAGAAGCATTATTGAACAGTAGGCCCAAACATAAAAGTATTTTCAGTGCAATGTTTCCATTCAGCCACACAGTTGATGCTATGTTCAGCAAGACCACTAAATGAATGGATTTCTTGTTTCAGAACCAACATCAGTTTCCAGTTCCACTACAGATAATCGCACCTGCTTGCCTCTGAACACTGAAAATTACTAGGAAAAATGTTTGACCCTCTATTTATGTGCTTTTTTTACCATAATTTTCTGTCCTTTTAAAAGCCATTTTGAGCACTTAGGTACCTTCCCGAGCACTTGTTTAAAGAAGGAACTTCATACTTGTAAACTTTGATTTAATTACCTGCCTTCCACCTCCTATGTTGTGTTGCCAAACTCATTATGCAGGAGGCAGCCTAATAATTTGGTTTTAGGTTTCATATTTTCCCAAGCGTATAAGGTTTGATTTGTTGTATTTTAAGCTTTTATTGTAAACGTGACTCTGAAGGTTAAAATTAATATTTAAAAAATAAGAAAAAAAAAACTTATCAGAAGCCTTGGTGGTTGCCAAGTCTCAGAATAATTATAGTAGAATAAGTAATTCCATTTTCCAAGTTGGCAGCTGCTAACACGTTGCTTTTTAATTCCAACGCCAACTGTTCTGTATTGATATGTTGAGGCCTAATTGGCCTTTCTGAACCTGTAACTCTGCAAAAGTCACAGATTTAGCCTGTACGTTCACACAGCTGCTCGTTAGCTCACTTTCAGGGTATGCCTGGGATCAGTCTTCTGAACACCAGGCAAATGAGGTGCCTGATAATGTAATTATGGTCTTGCCTGGTGACTGGCTGTGTGCTAAATTCCAGCCAAGAAAGGTTGTACAAGTAATGGATTTCATGCTGAAACCTGGACATTTTCCTTTTGTTCCTGTGGTTTTGGTGAAAGCAGATTAGTTTAAACCTCTTTACTTCAGACCTCTTTATTAGCCAATTATGTCATTCTGAAACTATTGTGCAAGAGCACATATTGTGATAATAGTCTGTATCACATAGGTGGTATGATATTGAGGTGTATTGAAAATGAAATCCTTTTGTCATTATTCATTAATGCTGCTTTGAATGTTCACTTTTTTTTCTTTTTAGCTCCAAAGCAAACCAAATGAAAACATGTTCCAATATTGATGAAATTTCAGAAAAGCGATTCATTTTTCACTGTATCTTCTCAACCTAATCTCTGTTACTCTTCTTTCCTCTCCAGTTTCACCTTGGGAGATGTCTATTCCAATGGGATTAATAAAATTCCTGGAGCAATCGTAGATAACAAAAGTTTCACTCACTGGGATTGCTTTTCTGTTCACTTGTGCTTGTGTACCCTGCTCCTGGAATAGAGCATTGGACACATGGAGCAAAGGGAATTTGCCAGCTTTGCGCAGCCAAATGGAGACAAGGCTGAACTTAGCGTCAACGCCAATGGTGGTTCTCTCCCGGTGGGTTCGATGGACCCGCGGCCTGTCCTGGCAGAGGGTTTCCCCATGGCAGGGGAGCGAGTGGAACCCGAAAGGGAGGATGAGCTTGGTTTGGGTGGGGACGAGTACGCCCTCTCGAACCAGGACGGCATTGAGGAGCAGGAGTTCTCCATTAAGGAGGCTAGCTTTGCGCAGGGCAGCCTCAAGCTTAAGATCCAGACCACCAAGAGGGCCAAGAAGCCCCCCAAGAGCCTGGAGAACTACATCTGTCCCCCGGAGATTCGGGTCACCATCAAGCAGCCTGGGGAGCAGAGAGCGGTGAGGCAGGGCAAGACTAACCCGGGCGGCAAGGAGGAGGAAGATGCCGCTCCGAAAAAGAAGGTAAATTCCGACGATAATCCAGTCTGTCTGAATTGTATGTACTGTAAAAGTGAATTCTACAATTCCTTTAAAGATAAAATGTGTATTCGGTTAACTGGAATATTCTTAAGCTTCCGTGAGTGTAGAAAATCTGCGTCAGGCATGTTTGATGTTTAAATTTTTGAATGGGTTTAATGTAATTTTTCCATGCTACACTTTTTATGCATATGCTATTAGCACAGTTCAATATCCACCATAATAAATACGACCACCATACAGTCCGCTGCATTGATGGTAATAATGTGGTAATTGAATATATCTGTCACAGGAAAAAGAATTATGCATTGTTCTAGTACTCATTCTTTATTTAGTCGTACTGTGTGGAATTTGAATTTGTATCCACTTTCGCTGTGTTCTAAATGTTGTTGTTATAGGCAGAGTGAATTCTGGTGACTTAATATTTGGTGTAGAAGTCTTTATTCAGTTACAGTTGAATAAATATTTTTAGAAATGATTCAGGAAAGCCAACTGAGAATTCTTAAATTGTTATTACAGAGGTGGAACAAATCTCTTACCCATTCATTCCCTGCTTATAAGTGAGTTGTGCTTGTGAAATATCACATGCTCAGTGTCTACCTTGCATTGTATTTCAGCTGATAATGCAACCCAAAAAGGTTTTGTACTGTGCCAGGCACATGCAGTCTCCATGCATTTTGAGATTTGCAAGTCCATTGGCCGTCATCAATGGGTGGATACACTGATGGAATTATGTCAGTCACTGTATTACAGTATGTGTGTTTAACTATTACAAGGGAACTATTGCCCTCCCCTTCTCCACCCCCACCCACCCTGCAATGACAAAGAAAATCATTAATAAATGATTAATTCAAAAAAATATATACAAAAAAGGAACAGAGCTTGGCATTTCTAAGGACCTTTTGGTAGTACTTTTGACTGTTTTTCCTGCAGGTATGCAAATAGAGTAAGGCTGTCAAAAGTGCCATGAAATTGAGTTCGAATATTAGCTTTTGTAATTAGTTAGAGTTTGAATATTCGAATATCATTTGCATATAATTCACAAAAATAAGCTGCTTATTGTCGGGCGCAATATGCACGTGACACTCCCTCTAAACTGGCCTGCGCGTTATTTTCCACAAGCGGGCAGTAGAATAGAGGACATCGGTGAACTTTCATACTAGGTTACTACATATGGGACCTCGTTTATAAAACGTATTTTAGATCAACTGTGTGGCATGTATGTAGAAAATCACGTCAAAGCAGTGATTTATAAAATTTCAACATGACTCGATTTGACCATGGAAACGGTTGTGGCTCTATGTCAGGTCTTCACTTGACATATGCACATGCAAGTTAATTTTATAAATGAGCCCCCTGCCGTTTCTATAGCCTAATGCGCCAATGAATAAAGCACTTTCTCGTGGATGTAATTTGCCACAACTCTGCATTTATTAATCACAATAATAGGGGAATGATTGTTTATAGGAAATCCCTGTTCATTTCTTAACACAAAAACTATTCAAACAGCTAATACTTGTAGCCTAAAATAACATAAATTACTTACTCTGTTTAGTTTGTTTAACTTCTTTCATCATCCAATTTTATCAAAATCTTCAGAACAGAAAGGAAACATAGCCTACCATGGGAACATTATATAGCCTAAATTGTTAGCTGACCAGATCTGTTGAACGAAGTGAAAAAAGAGACTGGCTCGTGAGGCTAGCTGACCAGTAACGTTAGGTGTCTATGAGCTGAAAGTATCACTGGAGGTTACTGGCAAGGAAAACCAGACGATCCACTTGCCCTGGGTCCAGGGCAGAATGTTTTTTGTTGACAGAGGAAGTAACGTTAGCACAGGAAATGAACTTTGCGTGCATGAACATGATTTGCCGTATGAAAAGCCTGTATATTCATGTTAATTACAAAATGTGGGATCCAAAACTAATATTCGAATGATCAAATTTAGGTTCAAACTATATATAGGCCTAAAACAAAGATCTTCGAATATTTTTCGAACTTCGAATATTTTTTGACAGCCCTAAAATAGAGTAACTTTTCCTTGCAAAATTATTCTTTGCAGTAGCATCAGTGCAATTCACAGGTTCTGTGATACCCCTGTAGAGAGCAGCAATAAGCACCTACAAATGTGTGCCCCAACAGACACATTGTTGCTCTTTTGTTGTTTATTCCTTCTGACAGCATAGAGAGAGATAATACAGGATTATGTGAGAAAATTAAGGAGCAGGATCACGATACCACAACCTGACCCTGTCATTTCATATAATTAGGGAGAATATGCTGGCTTGCAGAAGAATTCAAGTGCCAGCATCAGCAAGTTTCAGGAAAAACAGAAGGGCTCAAATTCATTCATTGACCTCAGCTGTTAACTAGTGGGATTCTTCAATATAGGAGTCTCAAAAGGCCGTGGAGGTTTGTGTCACATGATGCACAATTGGAATTTTCACCATATGCCAGGCCTAGCGCTATTAGTAGTTACTGGTATGTAGCCTAATTCTTTCAGTTATACTGTATATAACATTTCCTTCACACATGCTTAGAGTAATAAAACCTGTTAGGCCCGGTCAAATGGACTTAATTTTGCTCTTACGTTTATGTTGGCCATAAAAAAACTGTCTGTATTACCCATAGATAAGTATGATAAATAATGAACGGTTACAATACACAGTTTCCCCTCACTAGCGGGCAAATTTCCTCCTCATTATTGTCTCGGCAAGATTTTTTTTTCTGCAAAAATGTGGCAGCACTGGGCAGGCAACGATGTTGGGATGCTACAGCTGCCCGGTGTCCATGCATAATGTGGACCTGAGACAGTTTTACCAGTCATAACGTGCTGGCTTTTCCCTGCATACAATCAGAAAAGTAGGTCACAGCAACTCTTGAATTTTAAATGTATTGCCTGTCAAGAATACATAATCACTCAGTGAAAATATGTATTAATGGCCACCTTGCAGTCTATATGTACATTTATATAAATGGTTGCACAAGTAATCAACATAAATTGCTTAAAATAGCCTAAAAAAATATTGTATTGAATAAATAAGCAGAAATGTGTATGGATAAGTGTTATGAAGGATATAGCCTAATTAAATCAAAGCATAGCTTTCTAAAAAACAAAACCTTGCCCCATTGATCCCGAAGAAAGAAAGCACTTTATTTCACTTAAACTAGTATTTTCTTTGCAGCTTTACCTCATGTAAATAAATCCCCCCGCCCCCCAGACTCCACCAATGACATTAGAACCATGTCTGTTGCATTGTTCATCCTCTGTGCAGAGGCAGACATTTTTTGGCAGGATCAAGGCCAAAATCACCCTTGCATTTCTTGTACTCCTTGTATATCTTATAAATCCATGCAGCAATTCCTGTAACACTGGGCAAGCAATTAAGACGTACTCATGCATAACAAATTTCTTTCATGGCTCATTTTTGGCATACAGTGCCTTCCTACTATACAGCAAAATAACAAGTGTCACTCTACAGTTACCCTACTTTTGGAGGGCACTCTGTGGACACCCCTTCTATTTGGTGGGTTTGGCTACTTTAGCCACACCCATTGCTAACAGGTGCGAAAAGTCAAGCATACAGCCATGCAGTCTCCATAGACAAACATTGGCAGTACAGTGGGTCATACCGATGAGCTCAGTGACTTTCAGCGTGGCACTGTCATAGGATGCCACCTTTCCAACAAGTGAGTTTGTCAAACTTCTGCCCTGCTGTAGTTGCCCTAGTCAACTGTAAGTGCTGTAATTGTGAAGTGGAAATGTCTAGGAGCAACAACAGCTCAGCCGTGATGCAGTAGGCTACGCTCACAGAACGAAAATGCTGAGGACTGAAGTGCGCAGATGTGAATGCACACTGTGCAATGAACGTCTGTGCAAGCAGAAAATATGTAAGTTGTTGGGAAGGAAACCATGAGTATCCTTCTTTAATCAAAACCGTGCCCCGCTGACCCTGAAGTGTGTTTACTCTTGATTACTTTACAATCAAGCATAATTGAGAATGGGTGTTTTTCTGTGCTCACCAGGACTGACGGAGGAGATTGTTGTGGTGGGATAGGCCTACAAACATGATTGGCCATTCCTACGTTTTTACAAAAAAAAAAACATTGAATGTGATGTAATGCAGGAGTTTGGCCTTCATGATCATGTATCCATTAGCAACTTGTAGGCATAATTTGGAGGAAACTGGAAACATTGAGTCTTGTTGTCTTTGGCAGTGAAACATGAAACTTTACCAGGAGGTGAAGTAGTGTGCTGGCCCAATTGTATCAGGGGCCAGCCAAAAGCTTTGGAATTAATTGCACTACGGTATTGCCTGTTGGGCATCTGAGGGACGCTAAATGACTAAAAGATTGTTTATTTTTTCTTTTCTGTCACTTTTCCAGGCTTTTATTTTTTGTATTGTTTATAGCCTATATGCAGGTTATTTTACATTCTTTGTACTCTAGAGTAAAATATAATGATATATGCTACAATGCACAAGTAGCCTATTTCTTTAATATCCAGATAATTGAACATTTTTTAAATGAATATTTTTCGGAAGACATCAAGAATAGAGTAATTTAAAATTCACATTGTTTAGAAATTTCTTCTCTATGCTTGCATAATCAGTCGGCTATAGCTTACCTGAGAATTATTGCTCTGGAATAATTTTATCTGTGATAGTTGATACTGGGCCAGGGAATACCATGCAGTACAGATTTCAGAGAGAGAATGCTTTTTTGCCCCTTTTTGTGCCATAACCAGATGTGTTTTCTGATTTGTGCAAGTGGGGAGGAACAGGTTAAATAAAGGAGAAACTGCATTTGGATTAAATGCTGCCGTTGTGCTGTAATGATTGGAGAGTCTGGCACACAGCAGATGGACTCCTTCTATGTCTCATTGTGTCTGGGTCTCTCTCTTTTTTCATTTTGGCTGAACTAATAGGCCAGATGGTGGTGAAGAGGCAAGGCCAACAAGTGAGGCTCGGCATATGGGGAGCCTGTTTAAAATGGGACCCTGCTGCGGTGGGGGTTGGGGATACTGTGTGGCACAATGGGAGGAAATTAGGAAAAGGACTTGACTTTAACGCGGAAGGTGCAAACTGATTTCTGTCATGATGGGAATATTCTGAATGTTTTCTGGAAAATGAAAACAAATGCAAAGACTGGGGCTACGAAAACGGCATGGCACATTTATCAAATAGTGTGCTGGTTTGAATAGGAGGAAATTCTAAGTGGGGATGGGCGTGTCCAACTCACATTTTTTTCCCCAAACACCTACTGGATCTGTTCTGTATTGCATACCAGATAAAGCTTTTGGCACTTGTGGCAACGTAACTGTCATGCTGTTCTTTTTCAGCATTTAAACCTGCAACAGGAGCATTTGGTTTCCGAGTTAAAAATAAAAAATCCTGTAACTGAAGTATATATGGATACAGTTTATTATTATTATTATTATTATTATTATTAGGGGTCCAAGCACAAAGTACTGGAACTCTATTGTGTTCCGATTTTTATTGTTAGTTTTCTCCCCTAAAAGTGTTTTCATAGTAAAGTGTATACAATTGTAGATCATACAGCAACCAGACTTTGCTTCTAGGTTCCTACAGTCATCCACTACTCAGGTTAGAAAAATTACAGCGATCGGCCACTTGGTGGTGCTGTAGCAAGGCACAGCACATTTTGGCCTATAACCTTTGAACCGTTTGTGGTACACTTAAATTGATGATGCACCATATTGGATTTTGCGCCATTTTTAATTTTTGTAAAACCTTAAAAATCTATCTAATAAGAAATATAAGAAAAGTTTCTGCATTAAAGTACATGGCCGCAGTAAGCCAATGAATTTTGTGGGCTTGACCTCTATTGATATGACGAGCTCTAACTACAGTGTCCAATCATCATAAACCCTGAGAACTGAGATCTATAGTCCATTAGGCTTAAACCTGTCAGGTTTGGTATAGATCTGTCGATAGGTGGCACTATAATTACCAAATGGTCATAACTCCTAAAACAATTAGCCAGTCATATTTTGTATGCTGTATGTTGGTCAAGGGTCCTATGAAAATGTATAAGGACAAGTTGATTACTTAAACAAGATGGCTGCCCTCCGCCAAACAAATATCAGCAGCCGTTATACTTACTTAGCTATCATCAGGCATCATGAAACCTTGCGTGATTGTGTGATAGGATGTGTCTGTCTAAATGTAATAAAATATTTATAGCTCAAAAATATGACCACCATAAGCCAATCAAATTTCAGCCGTATGGTACTTGGACCCCGTAATTGCCGCTTGCGGCTATTAATATTATTGTTATTATTATATTTGCTATTTCACTCCCAAACAGATGGCTAAAAATGTTTTATAAATTCTTGTGGTACCTGTAGCAAATTATTTTGACCAGGGTGACCCCTTTGCTGTTGTTCTTGTTTTCACATGATTGACAAAACAAGAAACACCCTGATTAATAAATGTCTCTTGGTGGTGGCAGTTGGCAAGCTGGCTTTGTAGGGGTGCATCTCTGCCAAGTGGCTTAGGGGAGAAGGATTTGAATCATGAGCCTAAAATATATTGAACACAAATAAACCTAATAAATGTCTATAATTGGATAATGTTTTCTTAGGAGTTAAAATGTATGGTATGTTATGTCATTTTAAGATTATTTTGTGATTCAGGACTGGTTTGCCATTTTTTCTGTAAATTGGATTCTGTCAGGACATAATGTCTTGATTCTATAATGATGTCAAACCCACAGCAGCACTCACTGACATGGGATTCTACACATTTGTTATATGGAAATGCTGGCTGTCTCTTTGTCTGTTTCACTTTAAGACCTTCCTTTCTCAATCCATGTGTCCATTCATCCAAACCTTTGGTCTTCCATTGGACCATGTGGTAAAACTGAGTTCTATAGGAGTCTGTTAGTTGTAATATCATAAGTATCCTACACATTTTTTGTTATTAGGAATTCCACATATAATTATATTATTATATTATAATCTATATTAATTTTAATTGTAGTGAATGGAGTACATATATACAGTAGGCTACATGTTAAGTGGCTGCTTTTATGTTGCAGTGGACATAGACTAATATTCAACCTCAGTAGCTAGCCTATAGAGTATTAAAAAATACAACCACATATTTTGGTGGTTGGCTTTGTGAATGGATGTGAACAAACTGTCTCGTCCTTTAGAAAGGTTTAATCCCCCCATGTGAAACGCATAGGCTACAGATAAAAGCCATCATGGGTTTCATTTATGACCAGAAAGAAATGGCATGTATACTAGTGGCTGCACCATGTCATTTCTGGTGCAGGAGTAGTTTCTTTTTTCTTTCTTTTTTTTTTGTATTTTGTTTTTGTGCATTCATTGGGCCTCAATGAAGCCATCTCAATTTTGCCTCTATGCTACTGACTGGCTGCAAGCTGTGCTTGCCTTTGTAGTGAGTACAACACAGCCGGAAGGGCTTTTTTGTGGGAATTATTGGTGGAGAGGGAGGGGAGGAGGAGGGTGTTTGGGGGTGAGTTTGCAGGGGGCATGTGCAGAGCTTGTTACAGTGTGATTTACTACCATTGAAACAGCAGCTGTCCCCCTGTGTCTGTCTCACTCGAGCCACCCCCCTCCCAAAACTGGCCTGGCCCATGCAGCTGAAGGTATTACTATCAAACAGGAAGCAGTGCAGGTCACAAGACAAAGGCTTTGTGTACTTTACCTAACCCATGCGCTTTACATCTTCGTTCTACAATATGTGGTATTTGACAGATAGTTAAAGCATTGCTGTTTTGTTCCTTAGAAAAAATCACTGAGCAGGGAAATACTCTCTGGCAATCAAATTTTTAGCTGTCTTCTTTTGTAATAAAATTAGTTTGTATAGCCTACTTTATTAAAAAGAGGAAAACCTTTTTCACCTGAACATTTTCTCACTGTTTTATGTTTAAAACGAACAGCAGCCAGCCCACTGTTTTTGCATATAGCCTAGTTTTTGCTTTATTCAGACAGGTAGAAAGCAGAGAGGGTGTGCGCATTTGTATGTGTGGGTGTGCGTGCTAATCTGGTGGTATGGGAAGTTAAAAGTTTTAATGGTCATAAACTTAGGTGGTGTGCTAGGAGACCACAGGCTGTGCATGTAGTTATTTGACTATACAATACAATACTTCTTTTAATTAAATACAGCAATTTTAGCATCCAGTCTGAGTGCCTGAGATTCTTCCTTTTAGTTCTAGCCTTACTTCTAGCCATTTGGAAAGTCATTTAAATTTTTGACAAGTTCCATTTACCAGTGTGCAGATTTCAGGAGTTAAACAGCACCAAATGAGTGTCCAGACATCCAACACTTCGGTATGCCCAGGTGGAACAATGATTATAAAAGGATACTGTTTACAGCAGTTAAAGGGATATAAATACTTCTCTAACCTACACCTTGAGCTGTAACAGGATAGCTGTCGATTTGAAGAGAATGCAAATGTCAAGTCACTAATAAATGATTCAGTATGTTCCAGGGTTATGTCACTTGTGTGTTCCAGAGTTGCATCATTAAAATACACAGCAGCAGATACTGAGAAAAAGAGGATGATCACAATTATGCATCGCTTTTAGCCCTATAAAAACATTTTTCATCCTGCTCAGCCTCCCTTCATGACAGTACTGCCAACACACAGACTAAACCATTCTTCACTGTAGCTAATGCTCTCACTGCTGTGTCTGGGGGAAAATTAATTGTTTGTGAAAATACTTCCCTATAAGAGAAATGTACTGCAATAGCAAGAAATGTCAAGTACAACATATTGAATTAGAGCAGAGTTTTCTGGAAGTTAGACAAAATCCACTATTTCCTCATGGAAAAGCATTACATTCCCTCCAGGTGGTATTTCAGAGGTACTGTAAAACTAGCATGCTCTCTAATCAAATCCTAAACTGGTCAATCTGGACTATGGACTAGAGTTCAAATGGGTGATGCACAGTTGGTCATAGTGTTGCCTGAGAGCTTCTCGTTCTGGTTAGAGTCTGAACACTTTTAGTCTGGTTTTAGTCTGATCTTCTTGTCAGTGTAATTTGTTTTGTCTGGATTACTGTCTCATATCTTATGAAAAGCCTTCAAATTCAATTTAAGCGTTTTAACGATTTGCTCTCCTTCTCATGCAGTCCTTACGCAAACAACCTTTGACAGCCGTGTATCTCTCTACTTTTGGAGAGCTTAATATCTCACAGTCACTCAGTACTGACGGTACATGAAAATGAGCCTTTTTTCTTTTTACCGCCTGATTCTTTCTTAAAAATGCACCCTGAGGAATCAGGATCAAAATTAATGTCTTTGGAATCATATTTTGTGACATTTCATGGGTAAATTAAGAACACATCCAGTAAGGACCTATTAAAATTTGAAGTGAAATATTTTTGAAATGCATATTCCAGTACTGTGCTGTACAATCTAACTTCTTTAAAATGTACTTTGGAGCATGATAAAAAATCTTAATTACGAATCTCTTAAAGAACATAGCTACTAGAAACTGTATCTTTAATTAGTAAAGTAGAGCAATGATTGAGGGTTGTCATTGTTATTAAATTTCTACTTCACAGAAACACTGGACTGCATTTGTGTGGCAAATGCAGTCCAATGTAGCTACATCTTCACTGTTGTGACCCGATAAACTAGCCGGTTCTTCTTTTGTGGTTCAGTTGTTTTTCCTTTCGCCCAATGCTTTTATCCCAGCTGCTCCTGTCCACAATCGGGGCTAGCCAATCATGAGAGACTGATAGGCATCAGATTTTCTCGATAAAGATTATGAACCGTTTACAATTCTGGTTCAGAAAGCAGAAAACAACATAGTTCTTCTTGGATAAATGTCTGCTCTCTTGCTAACAGTGTAAACTATGCTGGGATTAGCCAGCTTTAATGTTCATAGCTTGTTTGCATTGTAACATTGCGGCACCTTAGCCAAGGTAAGGACATTTCCTGGCTCAGAATTGGGCTAATAGTTGGTGACTGCGTGATAGCGACTGGGGTGGCTTTAAAATCTTTGTCCATGAAGTTTTTTTTATTTTTAGTTTTAATTGAAAAGCCACTCATGAAGCCATTTAAAGCAAACCTGTACAGATAATAAAGCATCACAACGACTTGCCATTCTTTCCGTCTCACCCCTCTTATTCCCTCCATTATGCGCACAGGATTTAATTGCCTCCAGAGTGCATAAATCATGTCACCATTTAAGTCAACAGCCGTATTACTGCAACGTATTATGTAACTCCATGTTTCCATCTGAAGTACAGCAAGTTTGAAAGAAAGTCTGGAAACTCCTGCGTTTGGGCATCATAGGACACTTGGTAATCCCTTAGTTTAGTAGCTCCTGGTAGTAATGCTTAGTAACACTCCATAATCCCTTAGCAACTTCTGGTATTCCCTGAATGGATAAAAGTTATTTCAGTGTTTTCACCTGCGTAACCAAAAGATTCAGTTCGGTTTGCTCAGGTTCTCAGTCAAGACACCCAAGAAGTCAGATTACTGTTTCAGTGCCAGATAAATACTTGACGAATGCGGGTGGGTTCGCCATCCAGACTTTAGCTCTGTGTGTTTGTCAAGAGAAGTGGGCTGGAGGATGGTAGGCCCACTAAGATGTAGGCCTATGTTTCTGAATGTTTTCACCAGAGAACACATTGCTCATTGTCTTTTGCTTCCTCATTCACTAATTGAAGTAACTTGCAATTATTCACAAGAAAACTCTGAAATAAGCAAATTATTTCAACAGACAACTTCAACTTCATTTTACGCTTTGAAAAGTATACAGATATCATTCAAAAGCTGTTATTGCGAAACATGCACAATAACTTTTCTCCTAGCATTCAGTGTGTATTAGGCTATAGCCTATATCGTTACAACAACGTAAATACACTTCGTAAAGAAATGAAAATTCAGCATGATTTTATTTATTTAATGAATTCACACAACTCTTTCAAATATTTTCATTCTAGGGATGTTGATTACAATGAAGCTAGCCTATATTTATTGTGCATCAAAATGTTTCGGGTTGCCAAATGCAGATTTTGTTAAACGCTTAGTTTTCTTAGTTGTTGTTTTTTCTACGCAGTTTTGAACTATTACCAATATGGCCTCCGACCTGTCCACTGTAGTAGACAGTTATTTTGGTGTTTGAAGAAACTTCAGAAAAGCCCTTGAAAACCTTCAATAATTTACTTTGCACTCAGTAATTCTGGCTGTATAGGCAGTTCATTTGTATTTCCTTTATGCAGCTTAACAAATAACTGAGGACTAAAAACATTTTCGTTTTTTCTTTCACATCTGGGTAAAGGCTTTCTTGGGTGTGGTGGAGTGGGGATTACATGAAAAAGATCCTCCTATACATTAAAAAAGCACCTAGTTACTATTTAAATGGATATGAAGTCAAGTGAAGTGCTTATGAAGTGAATACATCACTGCGCTACTTTGGATGTAGCCTATGTGGTGCTACATATAGCCTAGGTTTAACAGTCATGTTCTGTGATAAATAATATTAAGCATAAGGGAATCACCATTCCATATCAATTCAATACCCGACAGCTAACCTACTGTAAATAGTATAAATCACGATGGGGATTATATGTCGCATAACCTCCCCCTCATAGGCAAAGAAATGAATCCCCTTCACGAGCTGGACTACCAAGGCTCTGCACCCAGGACTTTTTCCTGGGTGTTTGGAATGTCCTCACAGTGTCATTTGATCAGCAGCTTCTCTGCCTGCAAAGACACCTCAGCAAATTGGCTATTATGATAGTGAAAAATGAAACCTAAAGGGCTCTTTGGTTCTTTGCTTGGATTTGACCTTCTCTGGCTCTTGGCGGGCTGTTATAGTGATATTGTAATAACCACAGCCAATGATCACAAATGCTTAGAAACCTGTGCGCTTCTATTTGGCTTGAGGCATTTTTCGCAGTCTGCAGACTGTAGCTTGGAATAACTGTCTGTGCTTTGGGTTATTTGAATGCTCAAGAGGACCTTGTACAGAAACATTATTTGTATTTCCATGCTTCCATTTTTATGTGTAGTGTTTTCCTCAACAGCTATGAAAAACTCTATATAGCCCTCTGAATGTTGCCTTGTTTGTTTATTCGAAGCAACCGAATGGTAAGCTAAAATGTGAAATTAAATTTCGATGTTTTAAGCTGAAATCTCTGTGAGAACATTAGTCATGAATCATTCAAAACAAGATGATTTAAAAATCAGTTACATGCAGGACTGTAATGGATATCCTCTTGGCCTGCCTGCAGTTCCTTTGATTGTTCTTTCAGTGAGTTCCTCTGCAGTTACTTATCTGTACTGGTTGTGCAACTGTTTTCCCACACTGTAGTGTCTGCCTGAAGGACCAGCATTTATACTAACCACATACTTGCATGCAATGGGTTCTTTGCTAGCCAGAGTAGGGCCGTGAGCAATTGGAGACATCCTCTTGTGCATTGAGTGGTTTCATTTCTTCCCAGTCTATGTCTGTGTGTTCTTGCAACAATTATTTGGTGACAATGACCATGTTCATTCTGTCATGACAAAATTATCATTTTGTGTCATTGTTTGAAATTGTAATGCAATGCATGTTTGCTTTTAGTAGTATTCTGAATACAAGAATAACAACCTTGAATACCAAGTTATTGCCAAATGTTTTTTCCCCTCATGAAAGCTTGAAAGTAGAGCAGTGTAACTCAGGTGATGTACTGTATATAGGCTATGCCTTTAAAAAGGAAGTTGACCATCGTACGAGCTGCACCACATGGTCTCACCCAGTTTGAAGGCCTATGTTTCTTGCAATATGTAGGAACAGACAATGTAAAATGATAAATTATGACACCTGTCACACGCCGGTGTGACACCCCTGGGAGGGAGATGCGGCTGTTCCAGGAGTGGACCATCGGTTGGCGCGTGGAGAGAGAGAGAGAGCACGCACCCAAACCAACACAAAATAAAATCAACAAACACCTTCATCCTTCCTCCTCACTAAAACTGGAACAACAAACTAAAATAACAAAGACAAGGGAAAGTAAAAACCCAGCAACAGCTTTTCAGATCATCGCTGGTCTCAGCTGGCCAACTTTTCAGAAAAAAATATTTCAAGAAATAATGGAAAGCTGGCCAGTTTTTTTTTTTATATGTGTGATTTCATTCAACTTTCAATGACACAAAACCTGCTGAACTGAAAGTTCAAGATACTAAAACCGCTAATTTAATGATCCCGATTATAGCCTTGCATTACTGAGACCTTTCACCCTATTACTGGTGAATGTGGAAAGCCATATCTAGGGGGAACTGGGGTCATGCTCCCATGTGCAAATAAGCTGCCAATTAAACTCTGAAGTGGAACCCAAGTGTAAGACCCCCAGAGCTAAGCAATAATGTCTCTAAGAATCTTTCGCGAAAAGGAAAAAGCCTACAAGTGGTTTCTAGTGTACAGATTATATTTAAAAATTCAGACATTGCTTAAAACAGCTGCTGCTTTTCGAACGTACTCATCGATATACATAAACATGCAAGGATTACATGATCAGAAACATATGGGCGTTAGTGGAGATATGCTGTGGTTTCACCTTAGCTCAGTTGTCCTGACCATTGGTATTGTTCACATCTTTGGTCTTACTTTTAGATTTTAATGTATATGACTTTTGCTGTTACTTGTCAGTATGTTTATTATATATATATATATATATATATATATATGTTTGATTTATTTGAGGTATATTCATATTGTTAGTCAGGTGTTTTAATTAATATTTAAAAAATGTGACATTAATTAAACAGTAACTTTATGAATTACAGTTCTTGCTCTCTAATATAACAAAAATGTAGTTTTGTCAATGAACACCAACCTGGCATGAAATTAACATAATTATATTAAAATTAACATTTGCTCATGGAAATTCATTCACTGTGTGCAATGAATGACTCGTAAAGGTCAATAAACAGCCAAACAGCCAAGTTTCTGTTTTGTAAAAACGTGATTCAGCCAATTGAAACATTTGACGTTTATGGGCAAGTAATAACAGGGGGGTTCATAGTGTGAGGTCAGTTGATGGAAGTCATCCTTCTGCTTCTATGACCTCGAGAGAAGCTGTAGTTGGCAGCTGACAGGCATGTCAGGGGCAAGGTGGATGCAAACACGGAGATGTGTGCTCAGAGTCGTCTCATGGCCTCTGACATGGTTGATATGATCCGGAGATTACAACAAACTTAATGTTGCTTCACTTTGTTACATAGCAGGGGGACCAGTGATCAGTAATCCAGGATCTTCCTTTCTAAAGTACTCAAAGGTGCCTGCTCCAGAAACCAGTGAGAACAGACACTGTAAGATCTACTGTAACTGCAGCACTGGAATGGTCAGAATTCAATACCAAGCTATAGGGTGCATCACTATAGGCACAGTGGTTTTGAGTGCAGTTGACATTGAATAAGATCCAAGGCTGGAGCCAGCGTGAAAGTTGCGTAGACCAGAAAAATCGTGTGCAGCTGCATCACTGCTGGCGTGTCAATGAATATGAAATGGTGGTTTGTAGTAAGCGGTCATCTGTTCAAATTTGTGGGTCTTTAGAACACCTCCATCCTTCTAGTTTCTTCCCAGAGTTGAGGATATTTTTGGTGAGAGTTGTTCTATTGCTCTAAAAAGCACAGGACTGTACTGTGTGTAACTGTGAGAGTTCCTTGGGCATGCCTGTAATGGATGAGTGGGGGTACTGTATATTTAGGTTAGTGTCTACTAAGGCATTTACTGGCACAGCTGCAGGAAGACCTAAAATGTGTTGCATAGTAATTGAGAAAATACAGTTGAGCCAGTCCAATTTCACGGTTAGGCACCTATGAGCCGAATCCATGAGCTAGATTCACATTACCGTTGTTTCATCGTACATGTTTGGAATAAGAAATGACTGCGATACATTTAGAGCCTTGTAGTTTTTTGGATTGAAAGTGGATCCTGCTTTGTTTTTTCTGCTTTCCTGTTCTCTTTTATAAAGCCAAGACATTTTAGGGGCTTTATAGTTTTCATTTCACATAATATTTTCAGTTGTGTGCATTCTGAGATTTCAAATTAGTTTTCCCCTTTTCACTACTTCAATTATTTCCTGGTAAAACACAGCATTATATCCCATGACAGGATGTTTTGATTATATTGACTTTGTAATATTGACTGTGGTTTCTCATGAGCTAATTATAACCAAACAGGTAGCATGCTAAATGCATGGTTTGTCCCTGGGAAAAGATGTTCAGACAAAACACCCCTTACTTTGCACTTCAGTGGGAGTCATGCAGTCCACTGAGCTTTCAAAATGGGTGTACCATTGATACCTTTTCTCATAATGCAATTCGGGTACTTTTAAGTCCTTTGAAGGAACAGATGCTGCTTCGGACACAGAGCTTGTGCTGATCTACTGATCTGTATGTCATTTGGATGGACTGAAATCAATACCCCATCATGCTGTGAGGCACCAAAATTATTTAAACATTAGCAAACCTCCACAGTTTTCACCCTGGTGCCATAAATACACTGAAGACAAAATACAGTGTTTGCTTTGAGATATTAGCAGACCATATGTAAATATCTGGAATTATCTTTGCTACAGTGTAAATCTAAGGAAATATTAAGTTGTGATTTTTCTGTGGATTGCCTGAGAAATCAACTGCTTCTGGCAGTAGGCTGCATTGTATTAGGGTCTCTCCCGCCCTTGAAAATCCTAGAAATTCCTTTAAATATTTTCAAACTGGAAAGACTTGGCAAGTGGGCAAAAATTGTCATGCATGTTCTTGAGAAATTAAAAAAAAAATGTATTTATATATATATATATATATATAAAGAGAATGAATTATTGCTTTCGTATAACATTTAATAACTTGTTAAATTGGTGTAGACATATATCAGGTGACTAACTGATGTCATTAAGTATTTATCCCAAGTTCGTTAGCTGAATACCTACTACAGCTCCTAAATCCTATGGCCAAAAGTCATTGGTGGCTGGGATTCACTGGCAGGAGCTTTTGCAAGTGTATGACACTGCATTTAATCTGAAAGTAATGTGTCTCAGGAACCACTTGTGCCACGATTCAGTGGCAGTATAAAAGTATTTTAAAAAATCTTCCATGTATTTATTGGTAGCTACAGTTACAGACACAAACCTCAAATTTGTAGTTACAAAGTTCCAACTGTCATTCTCGTTGGTGTGTTCCTTGCGTTTCCTTTTCTGAATCTCCCGACCGAGAACTTATTGTGCTGTGTGCTCATTCAGCTGCAGCGATGGCTTGCATCATGTGGGTAGATCATTTAGCAGCCTGTGTGAAATCGGAGCTGTTACTGACTTTAAAACACAGTGGTAAGACAATTGCATAATAATGGCTTGCCTGAAGCACAGTGGAAATAGAGAAAATACAGTGGTTGGACCTTAAATGCCATACACTACAACCCACTGAAGCCAGGCCAACGTTATACAAATTGAATAAAACTATTTTCCAGAACCACTACGCATTCACAATGCGAGTTTCTGTTAATGGAATTGATGTTTTTAATTGAAAAATAAAATCTTTGTCTAATTTGAATTTTTTTGCTTTAGAAACTTGTTTGAAGTGTTTCCTCCGTTTATTGAGGACAGTTTGGAAAGCCAAAAAGAATAATTTCTCAAGGATATAAAAACACATTGGCCATAAACTACCTCCTGCAGTACTGCTGTAATCAGGCTGTTAATTGCCCAAAAACGATGGCTTGTGGAGCTGGGTGCATTTTTTTATACTTTGTTGTTTTTCTTTGTCCAAAATTGCAGGGCCTGAGGCTTTTCCACAGCCAAAAATAGCCCTGGACATCTGAAACCTGGGATCATTTCCTTTTCCCAAATGTCTTCAGTACCAACCATTTCATATTTGCCAGGAAGCTTTATGCCAGCAGATCTCAATGCATGGCTTTTAATGTCAGAAACCTAGTGAAGACCATCCCCAAGTTAAATAGCCTAGTTTGATGTGTTTTCAATATTATGTGGCACAAAAAATACAAAATAATGTGAAACTTGTGAAACTTTGACTATTATCGATGTATAACTAGCTGTTACTTTGGAAGTACACAAAGTCTGTCGTTTTACCACTATGAGAGGTGCTGCCAATTGACAGGTGATGCTGAAGTCTCCTTCCAAGCAGCTGCATGAGACCACTAAATATGGCGAACAAAAAGGTACAATTAAGGATATAATTGAAGTATGGCTGAATGAAGGCCATTTGCGGGGGGAAACGTATAGGCTAAATTTGCATAAAGTGATCGAAAATGACGACTCCTGCAGTAATGCTAATGCTGTAATTACGTCTTGTAATTTAAGGCTTGCGATTGTTCCTTTTGAAATACTCTTTAACACCCAGTGCTGACATCTGTAACATCACAGCTGTCATGTGGATGTACCATCATGCTATTTTGATATGGTTTCTTTACGCTGCCCAAATATTGCTCTCCGGTACTTATTCAGCTATTAGAAGATTAGAATGAAAATGTATAGGCCTAATGCAAGGGATTTGAGGCTGACAGTAGCTTGTACCAGCATGTGAATAAAATTTAAATGCCTGGTGAAATTGTATTTTTTTTTTTTTTTTTGATATTATAAATAGTGTTTAAAAGGCAGTGTAGAGACTACCAACCTAACCTAAATAATTAAGCCTTCCGAAAGTACACTTTGTCCTGTATGTACATTATTTTTTTTACTGCCAAAATATAATATTGAATATTTTTCCTGTGTGTAATGTTTGTTTTTCCATTTATGGTGCAAGCTTCACTACAGTAATTTCCTTGAGTGACTGCATACTCCACAATTCTTACACCGTTAATGTAAGTAGAAGGAGATTTATGACCGTTCAAGGGAATTTTCAGAGACTGTATGTCTACTTTTGTAATCATGCCAGATTACAAAATATGCATAACAGACCTTATTTTGATATTTTTATGTAAATATCCAGCTCTTGATGTGTGAACATCATTTATATCATCTGAAGATGTCTGCAGTAGTATGGTCTCTGATCCTCATAAAAGGGGGCCTCTCCTGTCTAGGATCTGTGTAGATGCATTCATCCTAAACAGACAGAGGGCTTTCACATTGGCTTCAGAATAAAGTGTGACATCACTCCAGCCACACCTTGTGAAGTACACCCCTGTCACCCACACCCCCTGGTGTCCAAATTGGATTGAACGGTTGTCTGTATTCCCAGAACTGGTAAGTGAGAGCAGAGTGAAGATTAAGCACAGAACTTTTACCCCTCCCCCCTCATTTTGTCTTTCTTTAGCCCCTTACCCTCATCCCCTCTTAAGTGCTCCTTGTCAGGGAGTGGACACAGGGACGTGTTAGTATTCATTTTGTTTGTTTGCTCTGGGCCTGTCCGTCAATCACACAAAGCTGTAAGAGATCAGAGAAGAGCTTGGAACTCAAGAGCGCCCTGGCCTGTTGGTTCCCACAGGGTGGGGTGGTCCTCAGCAGAAAGGGAAAGGAAGAAAGAAAGGGAGAGAGGAGGAGGGGAGGGGTTTGTGGAGGGAAAGAGGAGGGAGGGCAGTGTTATTCCAAAGCCAAGGGAACGGTGTGAGGATCATATCAATCACTTGTTTTTTTGGAGGGAAATGTAGTTAAGGAAAGGGGATTGGAGTCCCCTCCCTCTCTCCTTTGTGCATAGGCTCCTCTGGACATCTGCCCAGTCCTAGACACTGGGGGGGGGGGGGAAACCACCCCAGCCACTGGTAATGCTGCCAAAAGGGATTACAAAAAGGACTTTGTCTGTCTGTGTGAGGGTGGGGGAACAGGGCTCTCTTTTAAATGTTGGGTTTTTGGTCTTGTTGATCATTTCAGTCGTGGGCCAGATTTATTTTACAAATATCAGTTGTTTGACAACTGCGAAGCATGTTTAATGAGAATGTGTATCAAGCAGTGTTCCTCCTAGAAAGTCTACTGTTGTACCTTTGTGTACCTTCAAAAATAGCTAGGCACAGCTTACGTGAGGAATAAATCAATATCAGTTGATTTTCATCAGTTTCATTGGGAGAACCACTGTCGTGTATTCATGTGTAATAGCGCATAACACTGTCAGTTAAAGAAGTACATTTTGATAAAAATGAAATTAGTGTATATATACATGTACACAAACATCAGTAAGTTTATCTTTATTTTCTATTTTGGACTTGTCGGCAAACTCATGCAGTTCATTATTAATATCAACCAAATGAACATCAGATCCCTGAACTGTACTGTCTATGACTGTAGGGCTGTATTGTATTCTTGGATATCTTATCAGTTTACACAGGTAGTGAGTTGAATATGATCTCCCCCCTCCCCATTGACACTTGTCTGAGGGCAGGTGTGGTCAACGTGTGGCTTGCCCTCCCATCTGAGGAGGGTTATCCTAGCTTGTATGTACAAGCTGATGAAAGTAAAGCTGCAGGCAGAATTTGTGCTGCTAGTGCTTTTAGTGGAGAGACCTGATTTGCCTACTGTACAGTGTCTTATCAGATCCACTCATATGTATTCAGAAGCCATTTAAAGACTAACCTTTCTAGGCTGCCGATTGCACAAAGTTAAAAAGGTCAGTCCCTGTGTTTGCTGAACAAGGCCACAGGAGGAAAGTGTGACTGGTCAGTGACCTCAGTGAGGTTGGATTAAGCACTAGCAATAGTGAAAAGGTCAATTTTAACTTCCCCTTGTGCAACCTTGGAACTTGGGCCCCTTCAAGGTAATGGAAATCTGTTCTAGTGAAGGCAATCCAGGAATTTACATATAATGACAGTTGGCTGACTGACGGGTCTTGGGACATTGAGGTAGGCTAATTCTTTCTCCCCCTACCTATTTTAACAGCAAAGGAGTGAGAGATTGTAATAGATTACTTTTACATTTACTTTTATTCCTTCAAATCCAAATTTCATACTCAACAGAATCATTTCCAGCATAGTTTCTTTGGTGTACTTGTGAGCTGCTTTCCTGTACACGCTTGAAGCTTCAGTGTACCGGGATACAGGGACAATGACCTAAAATATAATCGGATGATTAAAAGGTGAAGATGATTTTTTGCTGTTAAAAAAGCAATAGCCTAACTGAAGTGCATTGTTGGGTTTTAAGAACCAGGGCGATGTTGTAGAAAACAGTTTACTTCATTTCCAAGTGCGGTAGCTGCAAAGTGCCATAATAGTTTTGACAGTCCATTATTTTTTGAATGTTCTAAATCCAGACTCTGAATTTGATGTGGCGGAAACGCGTTTACAGCTGTGTCAGGCACTTAAAATGGAGGAAATGAGTGCACTCGTGTCCTTTGCTCACGCAGGGCCATACTGCCTGACATGCACAATGAGAAGTGCCTGTGCTTCATTATACTTAATTGCCTGCCATTGAAAATTGCAGGCCTTTGATAAGAAGCTAATCAAATGCTGACAATAATGAGTAATTGATAATTCAACAAGCAATCGGGACACATTTCCCCACTCCTCTGTGTCATTGTAAGTAATGACACCTGGTGCCTGTGCTGATTAGGATGGGGAACTGAAGAGCATATGACATCAGATCCCAAGCAGACCAGAAACCATGAAAGTGATGTGTTCATAGTCCATTAAAAAACTGAAAAACGTAGCCTATTTGTTTGAGGGCTTATTGCATTTAAATGTAAAGAGATTATAATCCTGTGGATTTTTCTGGTGATGCTTGTTTTTGTTCCAAACAAGGTGAGCATTGAGTTTTGAGTTTCGAAATCATTTTTGTCCTTGCTCGTCTTGATATTGTTATGTTGCTTTTGTGTTTTTACCTTTTTTAACTTTAAATAGATTCTATTGCCTTCTCGGCCCAGCCTCTGTTGAAAGAGATTTTATGTCTCAATGAGATTTCCTTGTTAAACGAAGAATGAATGAATGAATGAATAAATAAGCCCATGTCTGTGGCTTTGAGTAATACGGGTTCTCTTTATTGTTGTCTTTTCTTGGTTCTGATGTGCATTCTGGCTGACTTGCAGTCAGTCATGTCCATCACACAGCATTTATCATTTGCAGGAATATGGTTGGATAGCTGTCTGCCTGATGATTGGTGGCAGGTTAAGATACTGCTTGATGGGACTTTCTGCTCTTGCTGTGTCTCTGGGGACTGTTCTTTCCCCCTCTAGAGATTCTCTGTACTTCAGTCCCTGATTTTGCTCTTGTATTGTCATTGTCAGTCGCTGTGGATAAGCCAGTAATAGTATATTAATGCTTTTCATATTGTGCTGATCTTATATAGCCTTCTACATTGACAAGAAACATTAATATGTATCACAGTGAATCACACAGTTTGGTTTATCTTCAGCAGTTAATTACTTGGATGTCTTGGTACTTACTATAGCTTGTATAGTAAAAGTGGCCAAAAACAAAATCTGGTCATGCAACCAGTGTTCCATGACAAGCAAGAGTGAACAAATTTTTCCTGGATATGCACAAATAATCATCAGATTTCAAGAACAAAAGATGAAATATGAGCATTGTCCACAATTATCAGAATTTGACTGAAACATGGACTTAAAGTCAGAATGCAAGACATGGGTACTGTTTTTAGCCATTAAATTTGTAGTCAGAAGTTGTACTATGGTGTATTCGTTTTTATTTTCCAGGAATTCTAGAAGTTCCTGTTACCAATTCAGGAAGAATGGGTTTTTAATTAGGCTACTTGTTTGTGGTTCAGTAGATCAGGAAACACTTGTATGATTCATGACTCTTGTTTCAGTCTTTTACCTGTGTCATTTTGTGAGCCTCAATTCTGTTTTTCCTCATTTCCATTTCTTTCCCTCTGCTGAGCCCTTCCTGAGCCATCTTGTTTTTTTTTTTTCCTCTCTCAGATCAGGAAGGTAGATTTAAAATGACAGGCACTATTTTCAAACTGCAAATTGCCTAGATTCATAATAATATGGTTTATTGGCAAACTGTGTACTGCATAATCACGCATTTGCGAAGGCTTATGTGCGAATCAAGAAAAGAATACGTCTGGTTTTCAGTTTTATTATGGACAGCAAACATCAATAAAGGAAATAACAGTACACCACAAGCACTTTATCTATCCGGTGCTGTTGTCAACGGGTGTATTGTCCTTTCCCTTTCTTGGTGTTTTTTTTTTTCTTTCTTGTTCGAATGTTTGATTGTAATCAGTGCAGGAGAAAAGGATTATGGTAGAGGAGCAGGCAGGCAGACAAAAAGCTGAACTTATGCCAAAAATCAGCTGCAGCGGAAAGACAGGTGAGACTGCAGCCGCACGAAAGCTTGCAGCGTGAGCCTGGGCTGTTGTGTTCGGGGGGTACGTGACGAGAATGAGCAACCCTGCCCATCTACCCAGCACTTGTCTAAAACGCGTCCTTGATCATCTCTAACCAAAGAAAAAAAAAAATATGCCTGTAATTTAGTGCTGTCAGTGTTTCAGTATATTATGGCTCCTTTTGTTTAAAAGATTTGGCATTCTGTCATACTTCTCTTCTGGGTGCTTCATTTTCCTTTACACTTATTTTTAGAGGTTAGCTGAGGCAGATGTTGCTATTATCAGTACACACATTCCTTTTCCCTCTGCACGGAACATATAAATCTACCTTCAGTGTCCTTTTTTCCCCCTAAGTTAATCTTGGTGAGGGGGGGGGGGGGGGAGTGTGGAGTGGAGGCTTAACATTTAGTCTGCCGTCGGGTATAGACATTTTCTCTGTGGTTAAGAAGTCTAGGTGGTTGAATTCTATGTTGAATCCTGCCAAACCCCAAGCACACAACCTGTATAGCAAAAGTGCATACAGTATGGCAGGACTGAGGCATGCCTGTGGGCTGATTTAAACCAAGCAGATGTGCTGAGCAAAACGGGTGTTTTATTGTCTTTAGCCTCACTGCTAGGGCAAAGAATGCCTTTTCCCCTCCTCCTCACCTGCAAAATTGGCAGATTGCCAGAATATTCCCCTGCAATCAGAATAGGAAAAGAAAAATGTCCAACAAAGCCTTAAGACATATTGTACCCTGATATCCCATTATCAGAAGCTGTAAGACTACTAAATTCATGCCCATTTGCTCTTTAAGCTAATACTCTTTTTTTTAAAAATCAACTGAAATATACTCCTTTTAACAACTAGGCTATACCTTTATTATCACCCTTCCTAAATAAAGTTAATATGCACCTATTACAGTTTTTATCCCATGTGCGCTGCCTTTACCAGACTACAATTGAAGAATAGATTTTATCAACAGGACAGTTGGGCATGCAAATTAATTGCTTTTTCAAATGATTTATAGTTTGTTCATTTAACCAGTAACCAGTGGAAATATATTTAGATTGCTCTTTTTTATAGCTGTGGAACAATGCACTAGCTAATGATTTGAATATCTATTCACATTCTTTTCAAAAACCATGTAGAACATATTGTAACACATTGTGCGTAAAAACAATTAATGGCCACTGTATAGAAGTAAGTTGGCATCTAACCTCGTGTGATACGTTTTTTTGTGCTTTTTGCATGTGCTTTTTTCTCTTCATTTCCTGTGGATTTACCTTAGAACATTGCTATCGGTATCATTGCCTACTCTGAGGCAAGCTCTCCAGACAAGAGACGTCACCTTCAACTGTGTCATCAGTTGCCAGGCCAACGGCCCTGTAAGTGGCAGGCCTTTCTTTTTCTGAATTGCTCTCTGCTGTTTCAAAGGGAAATTTTGAAATTGCCATGTTAATGTTAACGGGAAGAGGAAGCAGTAGTCTTGTATATTCGCATCACCTTGAATGGGTAACAGAACATGGTGTCCCGCAATTCCCATGGCCCAGTCATAGGCTATACTGTGTGACATCTACCATTTTAATGAGACAATTTGGGGACAGCATGAAGAGATCCTCCCAGATAGTCGTTTATGACATGTAGGCTAAGTAGAGAACTATTCGCGACAACATTACAGAACTTGGAAATATGTTACTCCTGTTATTCATTTCAGTTCCATTTTTAGCTGCAAATTGCAGGGGAAGCATTTGTATTTCAAGCTCTGATAGCCTAAGAGTCTGAATGTTGACTTTTTATCATACCCCTTTGGAACACAGTGTAAATTAGTCACAATAAAAAATGAAGGCTACACGGCTGACTGGATGAACCTTAATTTGTATTGTTGCATTCATTAATGGCACAGAATGAATTATTTGCATTTAATTATCAACATTTCAGCTGGCCTTTTTTATTTTTGATTATTGTGAAATGAATCCAGCACTTTTGCACTGACTTTTGCTTCCGGACTTTTATATGTACTGCACATTCTATATGTTAATAAGGCTTGTTGTTTTTCTTGTGGTTGCTGTACCTCTCCACATCTGTGAATTGTATAAGGAGGACAGTGCCCGCTTGTTCTAGTTCTCGACTTTATTACATGATTATGCGATTACCTCACCCTTAACGACTTCAGTGTGGCCAGCCATTTCGCATGGAGGACTGATCTGTGAGGTGACCCCTGAGCAGAATGATGGAGGGCTGAACAATCCCCTCACAGTAATTTCACTTTTGAGAGTCACTTAAGGATGTTTTAACTGCTTACATATGTCAGGGCTGGAAGCGGTGTGGCCGGGCCGCCCCAGAAAGCAGAACCCAGTCAAGCGTTTCTTGCTAATCGATTGCAGTTCTTCACACAGATGGAAGCACTAAAGCCGTGGTCATGCTTATAGATTATCAGATGAAGAAAAACGCTGGTTTCTGCTAAGTGGAAGGATGAAGTTTGACGTTACCCTGCGAGAATGCATTTGTGGCACGGTTTCACACATGCTCTGCCATGAGGAAGGTAGCGCAACTTCAGTTTTAATGTAACTTCGCATTAGTGTATCAAACTTGCATTTTCAGGCTGAGTTATTTGGGTTCTGCCCACCAGTAGTCTGGTGAAGTCCTCAGACCCCACCGGGCTTTTTCAGCCCTGGGTAACCACCCACCATTATGTGTGACCCTTCCAATTAATTCATAACTTCATTCATAATTAGTAAGATTTTTTTTTGCCATTCTCTTTATTGGTTCAAGCTTATTTTATATTTATATAGCGGTGTTCCTAAATACCCTTTTGGTTTAGGTCAACATACCCCCTGTGCAGTTTTCTTCTTTTGTGCATCTGACACTATTCTGAGACAGTGCCGCAGGTAAGGAGAGAAAGATAATCTGTATCGGGTGAATGACACTCAATCCATCTACTCCTGTCTCATGACTCCGGGCTCCCCCATCTCAATAGAAGTCATAGTCACCTGCAGTGCCTTAAAGTGCCACAGGGGACAGAACTTACAAATACTGTAATTTCAGCTACTAGTATTGTTGTGCCAAAAGCCACAAGTGGTATGCCCTTTCATTGGAGTTTTGGACCTACTTTTATATTTAATGCCTTATGTGTGTGCTCTTTTGACTTACAAGGCATGGCTTTGATCTGAGAGTTCCTTTTTGCATGTTAAATAATAATAAAATAATAGTATTTAGTAGTGTTTGTTCTTTTAATGAAAGGATCTCAAAGCAGTTTGAATGTGAAGTTGATATGAACCATCATGTAGTCACCGCGGTGATGCACTGCAGCCATTTTGCCAGATTATTTCACCAGTTAATGTGGAGAACGATTGTGGCCATATTGAACTCTATTCTCAAAGGAACTCCTATCAGTGACATCACCGTGTACAGCACAGCATCCCCATCACTGCTTTGGGGCTTTTTAACTTAGTCAGGAGAGATGAATGTCCCATGAAAAATATCCGTATACTGATAAACCCTAGCTGTTTCTGTTTTCACTGGAGAACAATTCTGTTGTATGTTTCAGAAGTGAATAATCTTCATTTAGCGAGCTGAGATTTTGTGTGAGGTCAATCGGTTTGTTTTATTAAAGCACTTTCCTCTTAATACAAACAAAGCTGTGTGGAGTTGATTGTTGCATTTTCGGTTCAGCTACATTTCATTTTCTTGGAAATAATTATGCTGGTGATATGGGATCCCTTTGCTGCCCCTTTCTCTGAATCACAGGGCCATCTGCAGCGGGGTCATAAATAACTGGCTGAGACTTTTGCAAACAAACCCTCTTGACAGTTCATCATCATAAAAAACCGCCAAATCAGGGAAGGGTTGGAAAATGGCACGGGTAGTTTTGTATGACCTTCCCCGGCTTGTCTCATTCCCCAGCCTGTCATCACCCTCTATTCCGTCCTTTGTATTCTCAGAATATGCGGACAGAGTGGAGGTTCTGTGTGCGTGTGTGTCGTGATTTGCTCAGCATGATGTCATTTGCGGTTGCGCTGCTGGCTAACGCGTGTGTATGATCTGACTCACAGGGATGACTTTGAGCAATGTTTGACCTTAAGATGCATCAGGGCTGGAACGTAACCTGTGTGCCAGTTAATTAGAAAAGTAGCGCAGTGCTCTCATCTTACTCTCGGACAAGGGGATCCAGGAAAGGGAGTGTGCTATGCAGAGGGTTTTATAGTACACATTGTTCAGGGGCGGACAGACAGGCAGCCAGACAGGCAGGCAGGCAGGCATGCAGGCAGAGAGAAGCTTGCCGGAATGTACTATTGGCTGTTTGTGGCAGCTGTAACCCATGGTAACCCTTGGTTACAGAACACACACACGGCAGAGCAGCATGACACAAACTGTCACTTATTGTATCCGGAATGAGCTGAGGCGAGAAGGGGGGAAAAGTGAAGGAAAAGAAAGAGGAATGTGTGCGCATTGCAAGTGCAGAAGAAACCCTGCTTATTACCAGCTGACTGCTTCCTTAATGCTTTAATGCCGTGCTGTTTATTTTTGAATTTACAATATCTTCACTGGCTGAATGTTGCCGTGTCTGGATTTTGAGTAGATTTGACCCCACCAGCTGGATCCATGGCCTCTCCAAGACAGCTGCTCAGTAGTGCTGCCAAAGCAAAGTCATTATTAAGGGGGGATCAGTAATTTAGTACTGTTCTGTACAGAATTTTGCCACAGCACTGTTTTCAAAGGTGACCTGAGAGTATAGTGCAGTCTATTTTCATTGTGAACTAAATAGCTGCCATTGAGTCTGCTTTTATATGAGCTTGGATTAGAGTGTCAGAGGATTGGCTTGATAGGTTGCAGCTTGTGTTGGACTGGAAGACGAAGGACTAACAGTTGCTTCTGGGTGTAGGTAAGTCTGTCATCTGGGTCATGCTTGTCTGGTATGGTACAACAACAAAGACAACCAGTATCATGAAAAATACAATGCAAATCTTGAAGAATCTTAATAATCTTGCACAATAAGGAGGCTTGTGTGAAATTCATTAAGGAAAAATAATAGTGTAATTTCATCGGGTTTTTAATTTAAGGGAATCACAGAAGCAGCAAATGCACAAAAATAAAATGGTGCCATTGCACTTGAGCATGTGTCAATGTGGCTTTAATGCTTGCGTACAGCTCTATAATTACGATGGCTTCATGTGATAATCCAGTATGTGATATCAGTAACCGTGTATGTAATGGGTGTCTGACAAAGAGTTGTAGGTAAAATGCTTATTGATGATTGGGACCAGCAGTCTTGGAAGATGATTGTTTATGTAAAGGAAGTATGGGCTTTGGTGTTCCTGTCATTCAGTTTAAATTGTTTTTGTGCATTTAATGAACTTTTAATTATAAACATATTCAAAGTAAATGTGATGGAATAACTGTGACATGATTGCCGGAGAGTGTAGGGAGACCCTTAAGCCATTTAGCTGAATTAAACAGCCACAGGAAGACTACAGAGACTGTATCCTCTAGGCTGGAGCAGAACACAAATTCTTTCAGGAACACAAAGGCTTACAGAATTAAGAAGCTGAAAGGTGATGTGCAGTTTCCCGGAGACTGGAGTGTGACCTGCAGAGGGGAGATCTTTCACGTAATTCATCGTCCAGCTGTGCTCCTCTTAATTAAAAGCCACTGACAGGAAGATGGTACAGAGGATTAGGAGCTAGGTGGAATAGCTCTGCTGCAGAGACAAACATGTTCCTCTGGTGAGCATTCGCCACCTTTCCGGCTCTCCCCCGCTGAGCATGCTGGGAATTTTACAGCCAAGCATGACTGCGTAGACTGTGCACTGCAGATAAATGTCCTGCTGTTGCATGCTCTGAGGAGGTGTCTTAATGAGGAGGAAGAGAAAGAGAGGTATAGAGATAGAGAGAGAGACCAGCTAGGTAGCAGTGGCGTTTCAGAAAAGACGCCTATTGCAATGAGACCACAAAGAACTCATTCTTTCAGATAGATTGTTTTCGGTGTGTACATGGAATGTAGAAGAAAAAGTGAGGTGCATTTTTATTCCAGTGAAGCTGAGGATATAGGCAAAGCCAGATGTATTTGAATGTTACGTAGTAATAGTTAGCATATACTTCTGTATTTGTCTCGTGGTTTGTGGCATCTTCCGTCATGCTCAGTTATTAGCTATATTGAGAGAGGAAACTATTTTTTGGTATTAGCCTACATTACGAATAAATATCTTATATTGCTCCATACTCTACATACATACTGATAAATGTTCTGCCTGTTGAAGTGTCACAGAAGCTGCGACAGTTGAACATTTTAATGTTTTAATGTTCTTCAAAAACTCTGTAATCTAATGTAATTATTTTCGGTAAGATTACTGTAATAGACCCTTGCTTTTTATGTGCTTTTTAAATGATTTTTTCATAACACCAAAAGAGGGCCAGCTGGATAGAACATTGCAGTTACACTTCTGTGATATTAAAAACCAAATTCTTTTATTTGTGTTTAAAGGTATTGATGAAGATTATCATTGTCATATGTAAATTGAATTAGCCTTTACTAGGACTAAAATTTGATCGCAGGACTTCTTAGGAAATGTCAGGGCAGGATTCAGGCAAGTAGCAATAACTCACATAAATGTGTATACCTAATGCAATGAGAGCAATAAGAGACATGAATATACATGCTTAATGCAGTAACTCATAGAAATGTGTACAGTCAGAGATTGTTCACTTTAAAGGTGTTTTTGCCCCATACTCCAAACTGTGGGGCAAAACGCACCTTGACAGTGAATAATCTCTCTCTATATATATTTTTTATAACGTATTGCAATAATTATAATGTTACTCTTGTTGCATTCTGTGTGTAAATTTATGTGACTTATTGCTAATTGCCTGCATCCTGCCCTTGACATTTTCTAAGAAGACCTGTGATCCAATTTTAGCTGTAGTATGAAGAGTAATTCGATTTGCATTTGCAAAGCAAACTACTAAACAAACTGAAATTAACTAATCTAGTTGATGGTACATGGATAGTTTGTAAAAGAATGGGCCAGATGTACCAAGGATTTTGCGGGTATGTATGAAAGAGTGGCACAGGGCTGGAAGTGCAGTATGCGTGCGATCTGTGCGAGTCATCGCAAGGATGCATTTAAGGGAGGATCTCACAAATAATGGGCGCACATATAATAAGTGTGGCTTGTTATGTATTCTGTTGAATATACTAAAGTTCACACAATTTGCAAGGGTTGATTGTTCCGTGAAATTTCTCAGCCTTTAAAGAGCAGGTGTAAATCAAGGTGCAAGCAAGATGGAAAAACAGATATATGCCTAGAAGGTGCACTCGAAAAGACTCAACTCCCCAAGCCAGAAATAATCAAGCAGCACAGATTAAGCACCCATGCAATAATTAAGGCTGGGTGTTTGTCACAGAAAATACTGGCTAAATTTATGGAGCAGTCATGGCAAAGCTGTTAAAAATAACAAGTGTTCAAAAAACAGATTTATTAAATTAACCAATAGATCTCCTGCAGCGGTGGGATATGATTGAAATAACATGCACACCTGTAGTGATAGTAACAAGTGCTTGACGTTTCAAAAAACCAGGGCAACTGCTAGTAAGAGATATGCGTAAATTGGCTGGTGTATTTAATCGCTTTTGTCCTTCACGGAAAGGACATGCTTTTTGCCTTTATCGGAACATTGTTAGAACTAACACTTCTAAAATAATATATACATACATACATGCATGTCCATGTTGGATCAAATATGTATTTATTGATTGATTGATTGGTTGGCATTTAGGAATCCCTTCCAGGTATAGACTAATGATGAACAGAAATATCAGGAGCAGGAATGTTATTCATAGTCTAGTAGAGCCCTGGAGAAGTACCATTTTACAGAATTGTAATTTTTTCCCCTTACTTTTCTGTTTCTCTTCAGATGTATGAGAGTCCTTTCAAGCCTGTTGCTGACCAAGATGCAAGTAACCATCTGGGAGAATCCATGAAACCAAAGCAGCAGCCCAAGGGCAGTCTCCAGCATCAACTGGATTTGATAAAGCCACCAGTCGGAAGGGGCTCTTCCCAAGGGAATGTTACTGATGTTTCTGAATCAAAAAGAGAACTAGCATCAGTTAACAGGAGCTCTCTTCCACATTCGACAAATGCTTACACCAAATCACTACAAAGGAAAGTGACAGGAAGCTCACCTTCATGCCCGTTTACTTCAGATATGTTAAGCCAAATCCCTGGCTCCCAAACAAGTCCGCTTTCTGCAGCAAATATGCCACCAGCCACACAGACAGAAAGTAGTATTACTACACTTATAACTTCAAAAAGAGACAAGGGTCTACTGGAGGTCACCGAGCTTGTCTTTGGTAACATCAAGAGGAAATATGGCCGAAAAGACTCGGTGAGAAATTTGACATCATACAATTCAGAATTTCAGATTGGGAAGAAGGCAGGAAATGACCCTTTGACTGAAACTCCAGATAAAGCTAAAGAGAAGCAAACTTTTCAGCTTGAAAAAACTAATGGACCTCTTTCTGGAGGGACCGAGACTGCTGGGAAAAATGCAGAGATGGAGGGCAAGTATCTTCCGGTAGCAGTTCCAGCAAGGGTCGATGAGTATAAAGTGCATCCTTGGAGAAAGAAACAATATGGAGAGTCATTGAAAGATCCCATCCCTCTGTGGGATTTAACAGAGGTGGCCTCTGAGTTGGACAGAAAGGCTGACAGAGGTTTTTCTGAGCCAAAACCTCCAAATAGGCTTGAGCTAAGGACCACACATCAGATTGAAAACAGTCACACTGAGGCAGGGACTGTGGTAGCAATGACTGAATTAGCTGACGTATGTAAGAATAAGCTGAGGAAAAACCCTGTGAGGAGACCTAATGCACCAATGGAACTGTATCATCATGATACAAAACTTCTAAAACCAAAAGGCAAGGAAAGGTGGTCACATCTGAAGTCCAAATCCTCCCATCACCAGACAAATAGTAGCTATCTAACATCAACTGTCTTGGAGCCTCCTTCAGCTTATCCCATAACACCCTCTAGCCCTCTCTATACCAATACTGACAGCTTGACAGTCATCACCTCCTTAAAAAAGAAGCGTGGACGACCAAAAAAACAGCCTTTGCTTACAGTAGAAACCATTCATGAGGGAACATCTAGTAGTCCTATAAGCCCCATTTCAGGAGAGTCACTTGGTAAGAAAAGAAGGAAGAAGCATAATTTTTCAGGAATTGAGGTGGCTAAAGTAAAAGCCTCCACTTATTCTAAACAACTAAACCATAATAAAAACGCAGGGAAAACTAATGTCTGGGACAAGAACAACCTCAAAAAGACAAAAATGGTCAAGATGAATCACATTTTGAATGAGATTTTGTCATGTTCAACCAACAGTAATCTGATTTTGAAATCCAGAGCTCCTGTGACAAATGCTATCTCAACTGTTTCAAAAATTGAGGCCCACTTGGGCAAGCAGATCAATATAAGTAAGCGAGGGACTATTTATATTGGCAAAAAGAGGGGTAGGAAACCGAAAGCTGAGCTACAGGCCCAGCAAGACCAACACAAAATCAATGGTAAGCATTCTGTGTCTAGCCAATTTGTGAATCCAACAGTGCCTTCTAATCCACAGTCAGTGTTAGCAGTTGCTTCTCCTAGGATCATGCCATTACCCTCTGCTCCAGCTGCAGGTCCTGGTGGGAAACTATGCCTTGCTAACACAGAGACAGGTCTGAGAGAGTTGAAGACCATGCCAAATCTGCAGGTTGTCAGTGCATTGCTCACAAAAGCTCCAAAGGGTTTTCACAGCAACACCTGGAAGCTCTCCCCCCCTAGACTTATGACAAACTCACCATCTCATCTCTCTGAGGTGACTTCTCTGAAAGAGGGCACCTTGTCTCCCATCAGCGAGTCCCACAGTGAGGAAACGATCCCAAGCGACAGTGGAATCGGAACTGACAACAACAGCACTTCAGATCAAGCAGAGAAAGGCCCTACATCTCGCAGGAGGTACTCTTTTGACTTCTGCAGCTTTGAGCCACCTGAAGGTGCTGCACTTGCCTCCAGCAGAGCCAAGCGGGGACATTGCCAGAAGCATGTGGATGCTGTCACTGTAAAGACTTTCCTTGCACAAGAAAACCTGAAAAAGCAGAAGCACCGTCGCAAAAGGAAGGGCATTCAAAGACGAGATGACCTTCAGTTTTTAGCTGACCTTGAGGAACTCATTGACAAGTTCCAGGTCTTCCGCATTTCCCATCGCACTTACAGCTTCTGTCGTGAGAGCTTATATCCAAGCATCTTCCGGGTGAACTTCAACAACTACTACCCTATGCCATACTTCCCTTTTGATCCACTGCATTATCTTCGCAGGAATTCGGAAATCAAGCCTAAAAAGCGGTGTGGTAGGCCAGCCCAAGCTAATGAGCCAATGTCAAAAATGCCTTTCATCCCAGGATTTAGCTATCCCTTTCCCAGTGGCAATTACTATGCACCTTACGCAATGCCTTATACATCAATGCCGATTGCCACCAGTATGGTGAACCTAGGCTATTATGGCCAATATCCAGCTCCTGTGTACTTGTCTCATACTCTTGGGGCAACAGCCTCTCCTTTCATGAGGCCAGCCGTGCCACCACCCCAGTTCCATTCCAGTGCCCATGTAAAATTAGCAACTTCTGCCAAACATAAGATCAAACTTGGATCTCAGCAGATGCCCTCTACTGGAATGGAAGATGCCAAGTCGTTGTTGGTGGCTCCTGCAGGTGGTGCGGGTAACTTGCCTAGTGTTCGGGTTCACAAGCGCAAACACAAGCACAAGCACAAACACACTGAGGACCAGCTCTCCAGGTCTGAGAGCAAAGACCTGGGTGGACTGTTCAGTGGATCAAAGAACCGTTGCTTCCTGAGCCTTCGGAGTGACAGGCTGGGGGTGTCTGACAATGAAGCCCCTTTATCGAAACTGAAAGATACGCTGCGGAACCAGCAAAGTCCGGGCACTCTGTTAAGAAGCTCCAGGAACATCTTTGAAGTGGACAACCTCTCTACTTTATCTCTGTCTGACTCACAGCAGTGGACGTGCACTCATGAGCAGGGGGAACTGGTACATGACCTCCATGCTGCCTGCTCCCACCGGCTCTCCAAGAGAATCCGGACCGGAAAGGATCTGCCTTCTGACCTGCTAGGCAGGCTGCCGTCTCCGCAGGTGGCCCAAGCTGCCATCAACAACAAGAGGCAAAGCTTGAAGGTGTTTGAGCTGTACAGACCGCAACACATGGAGCCCTTCAGGAAAACCAGGATGGAGAACATGGAGCAATCATTTCACTGCCCAAGCCCTTCATTGGAAGGTAAGTGTTCTTATCATCCTTATTTTTATTTCAGAGACATCAGTGAAGTTGTGATTAAGGCCCTGGATTAATATATTATGGATTTAGATTTCTATCCCCTTGATCCCTATAGTGGAAAATGTATGGATTTAATATTTAATGTATAATATTATACTATTTGATCATCATAAATAAGGAACATTATGATATACCCTTTAAAATTAAGACTTTTTCCATGGGTATAGATCTCAGCGTCACAAGCTCTGTACCTCTTTAGGCTGCCTTGGTTTTAGTTTCATATATACATCTTTATTTGAAGCGCCAGCTTGGAACAAATATAACAGTACATGTTGCAAACTTATCAGCTCTAGCCTGATGAAATGTAATTCATGGATGAAAACATTAATTTTCATCCAATTTTCCTCAAACTTGCCTGATCCCCTTGTTGCATTATTTACACATTTTGATGTATTTTGTATACAGACCTGTGCAACCCTTTTCCCTGAGTTAAAAAAGCTGGACAGCAGCCAGAAGTCTAATGAATCTGGCCTGTTCCATTGAAGGGGAATTGGAAGCCCTCGGTTAGATTGCATTCCTACTCCCTAGGGAAAAAAGGGAAGGAAATTGTTCTGCCTAATCACCATCCAGATCCTTGACTGACATGCTTTCGTGCTTGACAGATCTGTCTTTGCTACAATAAGCACAACTGTATTTTATGTATATTTCTTGTAAGCATAAATGTGTGCCTACATTAACCTGAATGTTCATGGAATACTGTAGCTTTGTGAGAACTTGAACTGACTTAATTTTCTGTCGGTGCAAGATTCCACAGAGATTGCAGTTTTTATTTGCTATGATTTTTTTTTTGTGCGTAAAAACATGCATTTTAAAATCTGAAATATCATACAGGTGAACATGTAACTTATTGTCACGTATTGTCTAAATGATAGCCTAATGCTTTGACCTTGTCAGTTGTTACCCAGTATTGCGTGAAAAAAATATGAAGTTGCTGTTGTTTTAAAAAATCTTGGCGCTTGCTTATAAATGTAATAAGTGACCTAGTTTTTCCCCCATTTACATTGCTGGAGGACACTTTCTTGCTTATTAATTTAGCTTTTCCACCGGTCACTCTACCACCTTTCCCTCTTCAGTTTTGTAATACTACATTAGGAAAGACAACAAAAAGTGCTCATTGGTTGAGCACTTCTGGTTGAAGGCAGCACTACGGTCGACTCATACTATCCAAATGAATGCCTAGTAGCCCTACCAACACTAGTTTTACAGGAGGGAATGTTGAACAGCAGTAAACAAAAAAATGACTTTTTTATTCAAAATATGAGGGAAGATTTTTACATTTTTGGAAACCTGTGGCAGTTAGTTAAGAGTTCTTAGTAAATACATTTTCTTTTTGCGAAGCTGCATCATTGTAAGTTTCCATAGCAGTAGTGTGCAGAAGTGATTATTTAGTATTAGTAGTAGGCTATGCAGAACATACAGTAGTATGACATACTGGCAGGAAGTCAGAGAGAATCAAGTTGATACCTGCACCGCAGCTGTTGAGGGGATATTAAGCATTTTCATGAGGTCAGTTGTGCTGGTCTTTGGTGAGTTGTGAAGTTAAGCCCTTTGCTATTCATCATAGGAAATGGACATGTGGTTTCGATTGGAAAGCTGATGGTATGCCATACTGTGAGGCTCACATGATCACAGTGTAGTCGGCTCACAGTGCGTTTGAACTCTTGATATCCTATGTGGTGTGTTGTGGTTGTTGGACTCACGCTCACCAAGATCATCCTGACCGTAAACGTTTTCTTTTGTTGCAAAAGAAAATAAAGAGTTTCATGATGCACTTGATGTTTGCATGCATGTGTGTAAGAATTTGTTTTAATCCATGTGCTGGCTGTTTTTGAAAATGTTGACCAGCCCAAGCTGTAAACAGTTAGGTCTATGTCTTAGATCTGTGTGCTTTTTCTGTAGGCGTAGGCAAGGGACGTGCATTTATGAGAAAGATGCTATTATTTTTCGGAACAAGTGAAGCTGAAGTGATGAATGGCAGGATACATCTTATTTAATATTAATATCAGCTTACTGTATCATTAATCTTATGCTTTAAAATAACCCCCCAGAAAGCATTTCACTCAAAGCTTTGTTATTGTTTAATGTAATGTTGCACTGTGGAGATGCTGTATACACCAGTATATTGGAAATTACACCGTACTATTTAAAATCTTGCCAATTTTTCAGTTTATTCAGCAAATAAAGTGTAGTTGTACAGTTATGTTTTATTTGATTGAGATATTTTAATGTGTAAAACAGATTATTTTCATAGGCAGGAAAGGGTCACAGCCTGTGTATGTGCAAATTTCAGTGCATGCTCGATATCAAGAGCTAGGATATTCTTTCAAGCCAATGCAAGGCGTGAATGTGTTATAAAATGGCTGTGGAGTCAGTCCCAGCAGAAAATACATGAGCACCTCCTGTCAGTGTGAAGTACTATTAAACCATCAAACATGAGTAAAGAATCCACATACATTCTGTTAAGCTAATCCATTTTCTGAAATTCTGATTCTCTCTGTGTAGCTAAATGTATTGCACTTCCTCTGTGTAAATATTATAACTACTGTTCCTGAAAATTGAAATTTGCATGACATTTGAGAAGGATTACTTACTTGAAGGGGTTAATTGCTCACATGATATTACCCACTTGTTCTCCTACTGGCTTTTGACCCGTGAACGAGAAGCAATTGCCGTGGGGCCAGTAGGCCTATATCATATCTGTCATACGATCAGCCGTGTTCCCTGTATCCTGAGAGCGAAAAATTACACTCTTGGGCTATTGCTGCGGAAAAGGAGGTGACACCTTATCTGGACCGTGCTCCTGGGGTTGGTAATTGACTAGCAATGCTCCCTGTCATCTGATAAACCATTTGCAATAGAAATTATTTGCTGGGACTGTTAAAACTGTGAGGTGTTTGCTCCACCCTTGTCAAGTCAGAATGTAGCACAGCTGTAACACCCAGCAGTTCCAGGGTATGTTTTAACCTCGAACCCCAGACATTGGTTTCAGACAGTGGGAAATTGGCCTCTGCCTGTGCGATGGGTGCTGGAGGGAATGCACAGAGGTCGGTCCATGATTGCGTGTCCTTAATGAAAACACGCTGCACAGGATGCCGGTAGAGATTTGGGGGGATAAATGGCTTGTGACGGTCCCTTTGAAAATTAATGTCTCTTGCACATGATTTGTTGGCTTTCAGGAAGGCTACATGAGGTTCTCGGCCTGGGAGCCTGGGATCGCTTGGGGTCCTGGGGGGGGGGGGGGCGTTTGGTTGGATCTTGTGATTAAAACCAAATGAGGAATTTGTCCGTGTAAGCTTGACCTCTCGTCCCCTGTGTGTATTTCTGGGGTCTAATTAATAATTCAAATGTGTTTTCCTCACATATTTCACTCTCGAGCATATGCTAGTCATGTGTGATCTTTCCACAAGTTCACCTTGTGAGTGAAACAAGGCGGTTGTGCTTACAGTTTTTCTTACATTGAAAGGATATGCGTGTTGCACCTGGAGGGGGTACTTACAGGGCAAGAGGATGTATGAGGAAAAACACTCCAGCCGAGCTCCCATGTCGGTGTCGACCTTTGTTGTGCACTAGGAAATGCTTCACCAATAAAAGATGTTTTTTTCATACCTCCTGCAGTGTTAGTGTTAGTTAGTGTTCCTGTTGTGTTTTTCATTGGGAAATCTATATTTTGGAGCTCAGACATCTATGTGTTCAGTGGAGGAGAGATTAATGCTGTATGACTATTTGAACAAAGGTTGATGGGCTCAATGTGTACTCCCTTATGGTTTAACTTTGGGTATGCATGCCTACCATAGACCTATACTGATTTCATCATAATTCATGTGCAACATTATCGTGTAATTTGACAATTTTTTCATCTTAAAATAATCGCTGACCTTCAGATTTAATGTCATGTAGCCTAGGCCTATTCATCACCCCAGTGACCATGCCATTCGTTAACAGCTATTTATTTGTTAAAAAAAAAATTTCACAAAATTAATTTTGCTGAACTGCACTGTAGGTAATTTTTTCATGCTATTCATTTTGTATTTTAAATAAATAAAGAAAGACCTGAAAAAGCTATGGATGGTATAGCTAATCTCTGTATTTAGTCATCTGTTCCTCACATGGTGGACCAGAAGCACTAAGCACAGCTTCTGAGGCACCATGGATAGTTTTTTGCAAACATTCTGGGTGATCGCTCTGTTTTATGTTGCTGTTGTCGGAGTGGTATTGGGTAGGGAATGCTCCCCAGAAGATTATTTAAATTTTGCATTTAGGGACATTTTGTGTACAGTATTGTGATTGCTAAATTCAACAGTACATTCAGTAGTACAGATTAGGCTTGTAATGCACCGGACTCCCGTAATGTTGCATTGTTGGGCCAACTTGTAAAATGAAAGGTTATCATTTAAAGTTACAATAACAAGTTATTACAATAATTGTCTATCACCTGTGTCTATAAAATAGACCTTTCTTAATCAAGCCATCATATAAGTAGGCCCTATATACTTTAGTTTAATGCATTATGTAGGCTATTATGAGCTAAAATAATTCATGATATTCTTTGGAACTTCCAATAACAGTCAAGCCACAATGCAGGCTATAGGCCTACATTATTTGTCATATATTCTGCATATACTTTGTGGACATTTTACTCTGAAAGGGCAGAATATTTTAGTTGTGCTTTTTAATACAAGAAATAATACTCCACTGAAATTTACTGAAGTCTGAAGTTTACAACTAAAAAAGTAAGTTGGAACGAACAGCCCCCCCCCCCCCCCCCCCCCCCCCCCCCCCTTTGTTTCTGTTGGCTCCTAAACTGAAAGGCTATTCATGAAGATCTGATTTGTAGCTAAAGCACTGACTGGCTTCCTGAAAGTGTATTAAGAAGTGGTTAGTTGGCACTCTTCGTATTAAACCTGGCAAGCCTACTCTATACTTAAATAGCTGTTTACCTTTGTTGAAGTAAATATTGGTATAGACCATCAGAAAATGTTGTTGATGACCTACCTGCCAAATGTGTGTTTTTCCCCTCTGTGACCCACTTATATGTATATTTTTCACCACTAAATTGAGAGAAGACATTCTTTATGAAATGTGATACGAAATGTCATTAATGGTTCACAGCTGAATTTAAAAACACCCTGGATTGTTTTCTAAAAAAAAAAATCTATAAAGAATGTTTTTTATGTAACTTCTCAAATGTTTATCAGTTTGACTTATAGGTAGGATATATGTACAGTACTTGGAGTTTTGAAGCTTCCATCAAACCGTGTTTGGAAATCTTTGAGAGAGGACTTAGGCTATTTCTTGATTTCAGGGAGAGTTCAGCTTGGTGTATTCTTTAGGCTTGGCGTATTTGTTGTCTCAGGTCCCATGCAAATATAATGAGAAGTGAAATCACTGGGGGAAAAAGGAATTTAAATTCTATTGAGGTATAGCCTAATAGTTAAATCCATTAATCCAGAAAAGGGTTTTACGAGCTATTATTCAAAACAAGTTGTGTACTTGCTGTAAAGTAGGTATTTTTTTCTGCTTCCGAATATAGGAAATGTAATGACTGAATTATGTTATATGTACAGCAAAATCTAATAGCCTACTTCATTCAGACAGTATGCATCTAATGTGTTATGCTGTGATGATGTCATTTTAGTCAACATTTCATGTCTTTTAAGCTTAGAGCTTAGTTGATACAGTTATTACATAGGCAGGCATTGCTTTGACTTTCTTCGTTCTTAAACATTCGTTTGTATTTTTTTGATGTAGGCATTTGGCTTTGTGAACAAAATTGAGAATATTGAATATGAGTGTAGTTTTAAATCCTATGCAAGACCCCGTTCTTATTTGGGAAATGTGTGATGTCAGCAGTACTGTACATTTACGTGTTAAAGGCTCCGCTTAGCTATTTGTTTCAAGGTTTATTAAATGCTTGGTCACTTTTGTTGTCGAGTGTGTCCCTGTTAAGCTGGTAAAATATGAAATCTGTAAAACGTTGTGCCACATTTACTCCTAGAAAATGTGACCGGACAAAACAAACCAGTTGGATTTGGCACCAGATCTGATGTAGATTCTATTTCAATCAAAGCAGCCAATCATCTTTGATCTACTATTCGCATGCACGTGCCCTGCAAAATGTAGTCTGTTTTCCTGTTCGGAGGGTATTATTTAACAGTGTCCGCAGGTGCACCCGTTGAGATTCATGGACGAATTGATCAGTCACATAATTATAACAAACGCATGTTTGATTTAGAGGATAATTACTTTGATGGGGCATTTTTATATAGCCTATTTTTTACAGTTACAATTAGCTAAAATAGTAAGTGCTTGGATGTAAGCTCTCAATGCTCTACAGCTTTCTAGCTAACTAGCCTGGTATGCTGTAGGGAACCTATTGTTTGCAATTAGGTATAAAAAACGTTTCCATTCAGACACTTCCTGCAGGGCCCTTTCTTCTTGATCCAGCTTCTGTTTCCCCATATGTGGCTCATACATGTATAATGGGGCTGCCACCCATCCCTTAAAATTCAGAATCATCTCATACTGAACAAAATGTTTTGTTTCTAATTAAATCAATACAGGATTCACTTGTTTTTTTCAAGTGCTCTTTGAAATTAGTCGTTTCACTGTGGTATGCCAAATTTAAGTTACATGGCAGTACATTTTAGGCATTTATCAGACGCTCATATCCAGAGCATCATACATAGCTTACATTCTTGTACATGCAATCTATTCATAGAGTTGGGTATTCACTGAAGAAATTCAGGTTTAGTCCCTGACTCAAGGGTACAACACCAGTGTCCACCTGGGAATCAGACCTTATAGCCTCAGAGTTCCAAGTTTAGCTGCCTAACCGTTATACAACACTGCTGTCCAAATTGTTAATGTAAATTGGCAATTTACATTTTGATAGTTGTTTTTTAAAATACTGGCATACAGGACATTCTTTTTGACATCTTTTCCTGTTTAAGCCTATGTGACAATGTGTTCCTGTTTAAGGCTATGTGACAAGCCTATGAGAACTAATGTTAAAAATAAAAAATAAAAAAAAACTCCTGGCAATCTTACCACCACTCTTGTCCTAGTACTGGTGTTGTACTAACGTGTAGTCAGATCATATCAAGCATCTTCCATGGACGTTCCCTGGTCCAGGGATATGCTCCGGGTTGAATGTGACTCAGATAGAGATGACAAACACTGACATTGTTCCTTTTTTAGTGTTAGTTCTCTGGGGTATTTAAATAGCACGTCCCCATTCCCACTGCTTCATTTAAAAGCTTTACAGGTTTTTAAACACAGGAAATCTCACTGGTTATTTGTCAGCGGCTTTGAGCAAACTACCCAGTGCTGTTTCTTATTCACGTACTTATGAGTCTGAATGTGGTCTCTGTGGTTAGGGCACCAAAGTAAAGAATTGCACATTTCATTTCTGTTTCAATATACTAAACCAGAATGCACAGATAGCACGAGTGCCTTTAGGGAGCGCGCGTGCAAACGTCAAAAAGATGCTTTCCTGCATGAAGCTCCTTAAATCCTGTGATCTGTTGCTAGTCTGGTGCCCCCCTCCGATCCGTGTTTGCCTATTAGATTCTCCGCAGCTCTAGCGGTGTTTGTTTTCTGGGACTGCTGCCCAGACGGAATGACGCATAGCAGAAGAGAGAGAATTCTCCAAGGATAGGTGAGGCTCACAGATCTCTGAAGTGGAGTACACACTCACCGGCAGCTTTTCTTGGGCAGCTTTCGGCTGTCTGAACTCATTCCACGCGAGACCAGTGGAAGGATAACTTCTCATCTGGTCTGGGCTGTCTTCCAAGTATCTGAAGCAAAGTGGGAAGGCAATAAATTAATCACCTATGCATCCCTGGCCCTTCGGTTTACAGCTTGAGTTTGCGGGGGGCTTATGTACAAAATGCGGAGGAGAAACGCTGATGATATTCAGATGGGGGCCAGTAAGACGGATGACTGCGCGTTCGCTAATTATGCGCACGGTCGTGGTTGTTTTCCAGATGTTAAACATAAAAATCCCTTTGTCTTGATGTGCCGCGATGCTTGGTTCTCTCGGGTCATCCTTGAAGAATGTGTTTATCTGCAAAGTGTGCTTTTTGTCTTTATTAAGTGAGGGTGTTTATATCGAAAGGGCGCACGGCTCTTGATTCCGGCTCTAAATCATTCTCGCGTTTAGTATTACCGACTGAACGGAAAGGTAAATAAGTGAACACACACTACCATCCGCTTGCATATGTACAGACGCGAGTGCAAATAACTATCCTGAAATCCAGCAGGAGTGATCGTTTCCTCCGGGGCCATTTCGTGTTGTGACGAGGAAGTCTCGTCTGTAAATTTAGTCTGCATGGATGAAAATGTGCCCCCAGAACATTTGTTATTATTATTATTAATTACATTTATATAGCACTTTTCCAGATGCTCAAAGTGATTTACAGTGAAGGGGAACTCACCTCACCCACCACCAATGTGTAGCACCCACCTGGGTGATGCACGGCAGCCAATTTGCGCCAGAACGCTCACCACACATTAGCGAAGGTGGAGAGGAGAGAACATTTATTTAGCCAATTAAGTCTGGGGATGATTTTTAGTGGCAAGTTTGTGAGAGCCAGATCTGGGATTTGGCCAGGACACCGGGGAACCCCCTACTCTTAGCGATATGTGTCATGGGATCTTTAGTGACCACAGAGACCTCAGGACCTCGGTAGTGCTTGGTGCTTGTCACTCATCCATTTTTAAAAATTTTTTCATTTTTTTGCCATTTTCTCCCATTTTCTCCCCAATTCCCCGTGTGTATCACGGTCCTGGTCGATGCGCTATCCTCTGTCGGTCTGGGGAGGGTGTAGACTACCACATGCCTTCTCCGATACATGTGGAGTCGCCTGCCGCTTCTTTTCACCTGACAGCGAGGAGTTTCACTAGGAGAGCGTAACACGTGCGGAGGTTCACGATATCTCCCCAGATCCCCTCCCTGTTAACAGGCGTCCGGACCAACCAGTAGGAGTCGCTAATGCAACGATCAGGCCGGAAGTACCACTACCCAGATGGCCCATCACTCACGCTTAAAGCTTTTTGGTGTCAGGAGACTGTGGTAATCTGTAGGGCTTGTCAGTGATGTGTTTACAAAAGAAGAACTTTATATTATGACACTTGTTATGCTCATTTGTTCCTCTGAATTACTGATTTTCATATGTGGTGTTGTGTAAAGGTGGTGCGTATCATTTTCACTTTAGTCAAAACAGCCAAAGTGTATAATTTGTCACACATGTTAATGCTAAACAGCAGGCTTTGACAAGGTGTTGAAAGCATCAGTAATGTTTTCTGGAACAAGCTAACAAATTCCTTCTGTCTGTCCACTGCAGAACACAGTCACCCGGTGAAAAAGATGTTCAAAAGAAAAGAAATTGAGGAGATTCAGTGTGAAGTGCGAAAGAGGTGTGCCTTCTCAAAAATCCTCTCCACCAAGAAGAACCTGGGTCACGTCAACAAAATTCTTAGGGCTAAGAGGCTCCAAAGGCAGGCCAAGACGGGCAACAATGTGGTGAAGAAGAGACGGGGAAGGCCCAGGAAGAACCCCCTGCCCCTGGACCAGGAGCCCGTGGGCCAGATGCCCGTGCTGGAGAGGTGCGTGGATCTCCCCGAGAGGAAGGTGGGCCACTCCAGCCTGGCACCAGAACCCTTGGAGTGCTTTAGCCAGGACTCCATCGTGGATGCCATTGAGTCAGTGGTCCACATGGTCCATAAGCAGCCTCAGGTGCCACCCACACGGGGCAGTAAACGTTGGTCCAAGACCCCAGAAGAGGCCCGGTCTAGCCGGCCACGGAGGTGAGGGGGGGAACACGAAGGAAGAGGGGTCACCGTCCCTTTGAACCAGAGAAGCCCTGGATTCTTTCCAGCCTGCGACTCCTTTGTGCGCTCAGCACTGTGATTGCTCCTTGCACTTGCAGCCTTTAACTATTACGAGGTTTCAGATGTGGAATATGCCGCTTGTTTGCTTTCCTTTTTAAAAAAAAATTAAATATAACAGGAAATACATTGCACCTGAATGACAGTATTCCAACAAAGGCATGATAGTGTTGAAGTAAGTTGGACTGAAAAGCATATAGTCTCAGCTGTGGCCCTGCAAGCCTTTACCAGCAAGTATGTGTCTGCGTGTGTGGGTGTCTATATACAGTATATGAAACTTTGGTAACTGGACCTTGATTTTTATTTCATTTTTTTTTGTCAAAGTACAACATATTGAGTATTCTGACCGCGCATTGACAGATGCTACTTTATAACCACACTTGTGTTCAGACTTGTTTTGTCTCTGATTCTAAAGGTAGATGGCAATACTGACAAGAGGACCCATTGGAGGTCATTTCTCCAGACTCATTCACAAAGGGCCTAACTGTATATGGGACGCTTTCTTCTAATAACATGCCTTTTTTTTGTATAATATTTCAGAAAAAATATAAGGCTTTTGTTGGTTAGTGACCAGGCAGGTTTACTATATAAAAACTATACTACATGTAGAAATATTATGCCATTGGCAGGAAAGAGTTATTGTTGTTGTATGTTATTTCGTACACTTTAAGTTTACACCAATTCTAAATATCAAATGAATCAGTTTCAGCACTTAAGATACTTAATACTTGTTGCCTTAATTCATTTTTGCTGGCTTTTGTTTGACACAAATGTTAGCGATGCATTTTAAATGCCAAAAATATAGCTTTAATATGCTGCCAGTATGCCCTTCAATTGTGTATGGTGATCTGTCAATTTGGAAGATGATATAGCCTACATACATTGAACTGGACTGTATTCAGACCTGCAGCATCCTAAGGTTCCAGTGAAAACAAAAGCAACCAGAACTATAAAAGGATTGAATTCAATCTCTAGACCCTAGTTCTCTGTCTTTAGATTATCTGGCCACAAAATATGCAGAAATTATTTTCTATGTTAGTGGTTTAAGGCCTATTTGTAAAGCAGGTATAAAAAAGCCCTATTAGAATGAAGTTATAATTTGGTAGTCCTTGTGATTCATGAAATTTGGACAATACATACACTTTCATTGTAATTGCCATGTAGCAGTTAATATAACCATATCCAAGTGGCACAACATTAAGTATTTATTTAGCTATAACTATGTATATATTTTAAAGACCTGAAATAGTCTGTAACACTATAATAGCCTTCCATAAAAATATAAAATTAGGACAACATACTTGGTCATTGGTCATTTACAGAATATGTTCACACTGACCGGTAGATTACAGTATTACAGTAAGTAGGAAAAATGCTACTTACTTGCACAACCCATTGCATTATTGCACTGTACAAAGTAATTCTCCTTTGAAATTTGAATGTTTGAGCGTGCTGTCACAAGGAAGATGTTTGTATTGGGCAAGTGTCTTGTCCCTTTCCCAAGAAATGCACTAAATACATATTTTAATTATACAGTCATGACAAAGCACTTGAATCATTGGTTATATTGGTAGAAGACTACATATTTGATTGGTTTCAGCCATGTTGATGCAAACTTCATAGTCATTGAATAGTGCCATGAAACATATTTTGCTGATGCAATAGTGGTTTTTGCAAGAAATGCCTTGATAATGCATTTTTTTCAGTATTAACCTGTTTTGGCTGTAGACAACTATCACCAAACTAATCAGTAATTTTTAAACAGATAAAACAAGCTTATAAATATATTTACTGTGGAATGTAATTTACAATACTGTTAATTCACGTATTTAATGCATACAATTACTGATTATATTGGAAGTAATGGTATAAATGGTAAGATACATGTGATACTGAGAAGTAACCTAAACTTACAATGGGAAACCACTAATTTATCTCTAGCAAATCAGGGCCAGGAAGAATAGCACTCTTTCAGTGTAAAACCATTTTGCAATGAGGATTGAGAGACTGCCATTATACATTAACCAGAATTCTTCAGCACAATATAATGTTAATGTGAATTGAAAAGACCGAGTTGTAGAAAAATAAAACATTGCCTGAGATTAGGTATTAATTGTTACGAGTTATGTGTTCTACAGATACAACTTATTGAAATACAAAAATCCTTGAATGGTTGTTTTAAGTATCTTTTTAAAAATGGCGTGATACTTTATGCATACCACAAGCTTATGAATCATTTCACTTAGGAAAAACTTACGCAATAATATCTGAAAGATCAAGGGCAATACTCCGTGATCCTTATTTCATTTCAACTGAATAATTTTTTTGTCAAGAAGTTGTAAAGAGCTTCATATTTTTTTTTACATCTTATTGCTTATTTCCCTATGCTTCAACTCTCTAAGGATGTGCTCAACTTCGGAAAAAACGCCCTGCTGTTCAGTCATTATTCAGTGTTTTATTGGAGTCCAGCATGGACAGTAAGTCAGTTCACACTTTATTTAGTTTGAAAAATACAGTGGATGCTCTCAGTAGCTAGCTCTGCATGTATAGAAAGATGATCGTTTTGTTTTACAGTAGTTATTAATGTGCCTTATGTTTTGTTTCCAGATGCATTTCATGTGTGGCAGAAGCCTATGAAAGTAACAGTCGACTCTTAACAAGCTTCTGTTTTTCATTGTGCCTTCTCACTGCATAGGCTCTTAGCTTATTTTAAAAATCAGATATTATTTGTTACTGTATAATATTTAAATTGTACATATTCCATAATGAAATGTGTCATTGCTGAAGACTGAATTGTGTATATTTGAGTAAATATGGCCACCAAAATAGACTGTGCCCTTGAAGGCTGCAGGTAATTTGTATTTAATGGCATCTACACATCACTACTTTATGTTTAAATAGTTACAGTACTGGTCCTGCTAATAAAATAATGACATTGTATATCAAAGATGATGGATGATATGAAAAGTGTTCGGTGTTTTTGTAATTAGCGGTGTACTCCCCACACATTCGTTGACATATTTGGTTTTTTTTTTGGTTTTTTTTTTTTGTTTGTTTTGGGTATACCCCTTCACAAATTGTAGGATTGGTCCAGTGCAGCCATACGCACATTAAGAATTTGTTTTTCACTTTCACAAATTTTGAGCAGGTGTCAATGTTTTGTGATTGCAAAAAGAAACATTTTGTGTATTTCAGCTTGGAGCAAAACAAAACAACAGCAACAACAACTGCCTTAATGTGTCATAGGTGTGACTAAGCCACTGGGATTGAGCCCACAAAGCAACTGGATTTATTTTTGAGAAAAGAATGTAATGAAAGTAATACAAGTTAAATAATGTTAATAATTTTGTAACTGCAAAATGTCACTATCACTGTGACTGTATTATTCAATGTATTAGCAAAATGCAGCTTTACTCTGAATTAAGACCATTGTAAATAATGTAAGTAAATTAAGCTTGACTGCATGGATGCAATCAAATTTAAATCAAAGTTGGACTGTTCATAGGTTTATGTCATAACTCCAGCTGGCTCAGCTTAAAATATTGCTAATAGCTGAACCCTGACAGGTCTGAAGTTGTTTTGTATTGTTTCTCAGCCATCAAACATAAGTCATTCATTTTAGGTACAAAATCAGAACTCATAAACTTTATTTATATGGGACTGATTCTTAACATCATTTCCTTGCCAAAAATTAAGAATGATGTCCTTGATAAAACCCTAAGTATTAAATCTTTAGCTTTTGAAGCCACTAAATCTTTATTTCCTGTCTTTAACCATCCTGCATTAAAAATGGAAACATACCATTGTTCATTGCTGTTAATGATCTTAGCAAACGTAGGGGTGGAGTGTATGTCTTCATAAATGTATTTCCCTTCACCTCATAGACCAATCAAAATGTCTCATTTATTTTTTACTCTACCCGCTTGTCGGTGCCTTCCAAAAAAAATCTTTATCTGGTTTTTAAACTTCTGCAAGGAACAGTGGGGTATTTTTGATGTGAACTGAACTGTGCTTATGTATTTGGTGTGAGCAATGCTGAGCTACAGTAGCATTATTGATTATAGTGACAGTCTACAAAACTGAGATTGTAACTGACTTTGAAAGGAACCGTTGGTAGCAAACTAAAATCTTATTGCTCCATTCATTTTAAACATCTCATCATTTTAGAACAGAACTGGTGTTTAAAAAGAGCATTCTAATGAAAGTTTGATAATAATAAATGTAATAATGTACATTTTGCAAGAGTACTGTGTAAGCTCTTAGACCATGCTGGTATATTTAAGTTTGTATACATTTAGTGTTTTAACCTCTTTTAAATGGAGTGTATTTTTTCCTTATTTGCATGTTCCTTGATTGTATGTATACATATTTTCAAAAAGCGTTTGTTGTATTTCACCTTTGAGGAACACTTGTACATTGTTTGATATGTTCTTTCTAATTCATAAAGCATTTTGTACATTATGGATATTGAAACATGTATTTGGCATATACATAGGTATATATTTGGTAAAATGCATACATACATTTATGGACACACACACACACACATATATATATATATATACTGGCATGTTTTTGGTCATGTTTTTTCATGATCTAGTTGTCTGATTTTTATTTAATTTCCCCTTTTTCTTAAAGAAAAGCTCATAATTTTGCTGCCATTTTCCTGGCTTGCAGTATAGAGCACTTAAAGCTGATCTTGTTCATTGTGTGAAAATAAATGACTTTATTGAAACCCATAAATGTACGTTGTATTTATTTTTTATTTTTATTTTTTGGTCAGGTACAACTTTACATTGGAGCAGTGTGGTAACAATTTTCTGTGCTTTAAAAAAAATGAAGACCTTTTCCAGCTCAATTCTGAATCTAATTGGTTAATGAATTCAAATACCCGAGTGCTAGACAACCCAGCTGGATTGATACTGGAAGAGGCCAGAACTATTAAGTATGTAGCAACTTCAGTTTAATACAATGACCTCAGGATTTACTCCAAGCAGTGTTTTTACATTCTTGGCTGCGGAATTGATATTTAATTTCATAATATCACATTTGAACATTTCACCCAGACCTCAAATGCATTCAATTGCAAGGCCTTGTAGACATGTTAAAATATATTTGGAGGAAACTACACAGAACTACAAATTACACTAGAAACCATAAAGTAACTGAGACAAATGACTAAATTTTCCAGTCAGTGCTTCACATCTGAAATGCTGTCATTCATAGCAGGGGTATGTAATGAAATGAAGTGAATCCGTGCTCATTTGACACTTCCATCTCATAAATGCTCAGTGTTTGTGTAATATTCTGGATCTTTAATAAATAGATTGGACCAATTCCCAAAGGCTGATTGGTGGGAGCTCGGTTGAAAGTCATTCACCATAGGCTGATGCCTCTCTGTAGAATCCTGTTGCCATGGTTGCTGAGTGAATTGCCCGTATGCTCCTGGGCAGTAGCACTACTTCCTTGCGAAAAGTGATGTTGCAGATATTTTTTCCACAGTGCAGAGCACCATTTCAGATATCTGCCATCTGAGGGAACACAAAATTTAGTTTGGCGCCATTTTAAGAAATGCACTGTCATGCCGATTCATACTGATACAGTTCAGTTCATTATCGCCAATAAGGAGAATTCTTCTGCATAAGAAACCTTAATTTTAACAAGCTTTATTTAATAAACACAAATGTGTAGCAGGGAATTTGTTTTTATTTTCTCAAATGTAAAAACTTAATTTTACTGGATTAATGTTGAAATATTGGTGCCAGCATGGTTCAAACATCATCACTTTAAACAATGACCGACGGTTGTAACACTGCCTTTGGCATGGGATAATATGAGTGATCAGCATGACGTCCAGGCACTGGGGAAACATCAACACTACTGTTTATCAAGACACTTGCAGAGAGTTTCCTGCATTTGGACCATTTCCCTCTACAAAGCATCGCTTTAAAGACAGAACAAAAAAACATCTGTTCCATTCTTAGGAGCCAGTTGCAGTCCCATGCATGTTACAGCGAATGTACTAATCCTTAATAAGATAGACGACCCAAAAAGACTGATGTATCCAAATTGATTTTTTTATGGTTAAAGTGGTATCATGCAATTTGAGCAAACATGAAGTCAACAACTTCTTAATCCTTTGCAAATGAAAGGATGAGTTGAATTTTAATGCAGCCCAATGAGCCCATGGCTATGTAAAATTTTGTGAATTTTAATTTGTTGCCTTAATGTGTATTCATGTTTAATTAAAAAGATATTCTGCTCTAATGAGACTGCCCAACTTTCCCTTATGTTTGCAGCACACATACAGAAACGTTTTTTACTCTTCCTTTGGTTGAGTAAAAATCTTCACCTTAATTATGTTAAAAATCTATATTTAACAAGTTAAATAGATACAAGGAGAAGCCTATATTGAGCACTATTGTAATTTAAAATAACTTTGAAAGTGTGAATTAAAACTTCTCATTGTAATGAGATATCCCCTGCTTAAGAACAATTTGGAAAGAATGATGCAAATTACTAGCTATAAATACATTTAATACGCTTACTTTGTGAAATGAAAGAAATAAGAAATGATTGCATGGAGAGTGGTGTTTAAACTATTTAATTATTTTCATGCAAGCACAAATGAATCAAACTGGCCCATTTAATGTGTTTAATTTTGACTCATGTTTAAATGTGTGTATTTTTTCCCCAAATCAACTCACCAAACTGTGTTTGTGAAGAAGAAATCTACATTTGCTGTTAATCAAATCCAAGAAATATGTTCTGTGAGAGAATGTACTTTTTCAATGAAACAGTTTAATTAGCTTTACAGCTAATATATTGAGCTGCCACAAATTCCTGGAAAATCTTCTCTGTGCCATGTCAATATATCAGTGCATTATATGAGTTGACACGGCTACTGGTCAGAAATATTCATTTTATCCAAGACCTTGGGTCTCAGTGTATTATTATTAACACCCACCCTTGTGAACACAGGCCTGTTACAAGGGGTATCCAATGTCTATTTTGCAGCATTCACTGCCATTAACAGTAGCCTTTCCTCGTTTTTGGGTTCCGAAGCCAGTCTTTTTGCATTCAAGCAGAAAATATTGAACAATGAATGTGTCTCTCCAAGGACTAAAGGTTATCAGTTTGAAAAACAAGGAAATGCACAACCACAAGGAAAATGTCAAGTGATTATCTGATATGTCTGAACAAGCAATAAAGCAGCCAACAATAAACAATGAATCTGCAGAGGCTTGAATTTTGGTATTGTGGAGGGTTTAGAATCCTGTACCAGGGTATCAATAAATTGAATGTTGAGAAAGAAAAAAGAAACAGGAAATTAATGTAAGAGCCATTCAGCTTGACATTAGCCCTCTGATAAGCCTTCACTCTGATAAGCCCTCACTGTACAGTATGTACAGTCTCGTAGAAACTAGTATGGATTGGATCATTCTCTTCAGACAACATGCATTCCCCACTGGGCAGGGCACATGAGTGGTTATTATGGATTCTCAAGAGAAATACATTTTTGCCAAGATTGTTTCAACTGCTGCACATCATTAAAAATAACAATTATGTGTTTTTATTTTTTTTGTCCTGCTCTCTGCCAGTTTGTACTTCAGCTGGATTAGTGTAATGCTTACGTTTACTTGTAAGTCAAAGTTAAGGACAAATGTTGATAGAATACAGGCCATGGTTTTTTCATAACCAACAAAATTGTACTTGTTACCGTTGTTCATAAGAGGATATCACCAGTTTTTATTTTGGTCGCCAAACCAAATAGTAGAACTGAAGAATTTCTTTTTTTTTTCTTAAAACGACACTTCCATCCACAGTACACCTCCGAGCCACATGAGGGCGCTCATGTGTAGGTATGTCTACCAACATTAGTGAGCTCCGCTGTGCATTGCACACCTTTTACGACATGAGTGACGACACTACAGTACATAGATATGCATATTTTACCAGACAGGAAAGCATACCCCTCAACCAACCGGAACTGTGAAGCCCTGGAGTCAAGCTTGTTCTGTGCAAGTCTGTACTGTGAGGGCAAAACATCAGAGCTCCTCATGAAAGTGATGGAGCACCGTTGGAGAGTCAAGCTCAGACAGCTTGCGTGACTGAGAAGGCCAAAAGCCCAGTTAGAGCACATAGAGGAAAATGATGCACCTTCACAGATATCAAACACCTCTTGTCACCTTGTCATCTTGTTTTTATCTTCTATATAATTATTTTATTACTATGTTTTATTGTTTCCTTTTATTCTTATTTTTATTACTTTTATATTCATTTTTGGTATTTTTAGCTTGTTCAAGCACTTTGGTCAACTGTGGTTGTTGTAAATGTGCTATATAAATAAACTTTGACTTGACTTGACTTGACTTGACCTGAATAGACTTATTCAGGCACATGTAGCTGCACTCATTGACAGATTTGATGGGCATTTGCCAAAGGAGAGAGAGAAGCAAGCCCTTTAGCAATCACTTTAGCAGCTCATAAGTAAAATGAAATAAAATGAATAGGCCTGAGTTAAATACATAGTTGGATTAAGTGAAGTGTTCCGATATTATTGAAGATATATTGCAAATAGGCAATACTAATAGGCCTGATGATAAATACGTGGTCAACGATTTTGAGGATAATAGCTACTGCACTTTGCCTAAACCTCCTGAGGGAACATAGGCCTACTTGTTTTGATAATAGGCTTCTTGATGATACTGCACTTTAAAAAAAAAATGTGATGAATGCACTTATTGAGAATATATTTTAGGACAATATTGATAATAATAACACTGAATTTATTGAAAAAAGCATGTGTTGGCAATATTGATAAGACTCCACTTGTTGAGAAAATTAACTTGTTTTACTAATGATAAGAGAAATTAAATGTAGTAGGTGCAAAAACTCCTGAATAGAGTTATTTTTATTTGGGTAGCAATGGTTAGTTAAAGTAGTTTTCTTTAGCATATTCTTATATTCTTGGTATATTCTAATAAATAAATAAATAAATAAGAATAGCAGATCTTTCTGGTTTTCAGTCCTTTTTTAAAGTAAAAATTTTAATGTTAAAAAGGAATATCACATGAATATTTAAGAACATTTTCTGACCTTTTGCCAGACCCGGCCTGTTCTTTTTTTTTTTTTGTCCCCAATTTAGTCTTTATACCAATTCCCCATGTGTATCACGGTCCTGGTCGATGTGCTATCCTCTGTCGGTCTGGGGAGGGTGTAGACTACCACATGCCTCCTCCGATACATGTGGAGTCGCCAGCCGCTTCTTTTCACCTGACAGCTAGGGGTTTCACTGGGAGAGCGTAACGTGTGCGGAGGTTCACGTTATCTCCCCCAGATCCCCTCCCTGCTGAACAGGCACCTCAACCAACCAGGAGGAGTCGCTAATGCAACGATTAGGACTCATACCCTCACCGGCTTCCCACCCGCCAACACTGCCAATTGTGTTCGTAGGAACGTATAAGCGAGTGCTTATACCTCTATACTACCCTGCCTGTTCTGAGGGCTCAGAATGTTTTAATGGTTTAACCTCACTGCAAAAAAAAAAAAAAAAAAAAAAAAAAAAAATAGACAAATTGTTACATGTCGCTTTTCCACCTAATATTACATTTTAGGGTGCATTCATTTTTAGTATAATGTACACACATTAGGCATTCTATGGTGTTGTTTTACAGCTTTGCGTCACAAAGTAAATATTTCAAGAAATTCCCTCTTACCTTTATCTTCCCTCTGGCAGCCTTACAATATCTCAATATACAAGGTTTATACAGACATATATAAGCAAAGCCAGGCATCAATAATTCAGACTGCCTGTAATACATTAACTGCAGATATGTAATCAAAATAAATCAAAGATGGTGAGAAGTTATTTCGCCACACCCTTGACATTGTACAATTGCCACTTTCGGGGTCACAAATTCTAAAAGCAGGCCAAATGATTAAACTTGCCAGATGTCGAATGTTGTATTCTGGAAAACACATCTGAAAGAAAATAGTACACTACTGAGAGCTGTTATGGCAGCCAATACTGAAAACTACGCAGACCTTTTGTATCTTGGGCCAGCTTCAATCTAATCTTTCCATATGCCTAGTTTAACTGTGCAAAATTCTGGTTATTGTTTTGATATACACAGTCCTTGATGATGTGACAGAAGGCCATGTTATGTTTATGGAAATTAGAACTTAGTGCTTGGACCCTCAGCACTGTATAACACTGTTTGGTGCCAAACTTGCCCCAACATCTTCAGTACTTAGAGAAATATGTTACTTTTAAACATTACTTGGTTCCCTGTTATTATAATTGTGGCAAAGATAAAAAACAATTCTTCTTTTTATAATTATTCATAGATAATAAATATACCTAGTACTATACCGCAATGTGACAAATCAGTCTCTGAGTCTTTGAAATGAATTTGGATGTTGTCCTTTGGATGGTTAGGCTGCATTTATAATGTTGAGTTATATTGTATCTTACTGGTTGACTGTGGCCATATTTTTTGACCCTACAAACATATTTTTACATGAACTTGGTAGATGTTCATAGAAACAGTATGTTCAGTTCATTTTAATGATATGACAAGGAGTTTAAAGAGAAACATTGTAAAAACACTTTTGAAAACATCCAAAATAGCAACCACTTTAAGATTCTGGCAGCCCATAGGGCAAATATTTTGAACTGGTGAAGGGATTGGTTACTGCAGGAAGATTGAAATCTGTGCATAGTAACAGAGATTTTAAGATCATTTTTGAAGTTATTTTAAATATTTGAAACTCTATACTGCCACCATGTGTGCTGATTGGGTCTATGCTGGTGCTGGATACTTCATATAACAGTCAATGTGAATGCCTAGTTACATCATTATGTATAATACAGTATTTTGTGGAAGATAACTGCTTAGAACACAACATAAATTCCACAAGATACTACAATATACCTAAAACTAGCAATTTCGGTAGTATTATATTGTATTTCATTGAAGATAATATTTACCAAGGCACAGTTAATATTTAATGTGTTTCTGTTAAACCACAATATCACAATCCTCAAACTTGACCATCAAAACCGGTACTCAAAAGCAGTTAAAAACACAAACCATACACAGCACTAAACCTTTGTGAAACTACTACACCGAATGCATTCGCTGACAGTGTTAGCCTATGGTCGGGATTAACCCCTTAAGGTCTGAGATCAAAATATGTGATTAGAAGGTTATTAACTGAATATTCTAATGCTGATGTACCTATCTCTTCTGGTAAAATGGTTAAATGAAAAACAAAGCATTCCAAAACCCCTACTCTAAGGGTTAATGGGGGGAGTGGGCAGGTATGCACAGGAAGCAATTAAAAGTTAGCGTTTTAAGATGCATACCCTCTGGACAAGGTCAGAAGCTGTACAGTGCAGTAAACATGCAGGGGCTATAGAGAAGGGACGTTTAAATAGTTCCAGACAGAAATATTATCTAATTAAGGGAATTAGTGAGAGTGCACTCTTCGTAGGTGGCTTGCCTGATAAATGCTTTCAACAATTCTCATTCTTTATTGGTGAGTATACTGCACGTTCTCTAAATTACCTTGAGTGATTTACCAGAGCAGGCACACAAATATAAAAATAATTGTACCTCCATATCACAATTTATATAAATAATCATACATGCTTGTTTTGTTTTTGACTATTTCTTTGTTTTAGTCATTTGTCCCTTTCAGTGACTGACTTTTCAATATTTTCTGTGAATGTTTTAATTGTTCATATTTCTATACTGACATTAACTTTGAGGGTACAGGGGATATTGGTGAAAAGGTTTTATCATCTTGGCAAATGGCACATCAGACATAAATTTAAAAATGTCTTTGCTTATGCAGTTCCCTTTCTGAAGTATTAAAGTACACTACAATGCCAAAAGTATGTGGACATCCCTTCTAATCAGTGGATTTGGCTACTTAATCGTACTTAATCATTAATCATAAGATGCCACCTTTCTAACAAGTCAGTTCACCAAATTTCTGTCCTGCTAGAGCTGCCCTAGTCAACTGTAAGTGCTGTTATTGCGAAGTGGAAATGTCTAGGAGCAACAACAGCCCAGCCGTGAAGCGGAAGGCTATGCTGGCTCACAGAATGGGATTGCCAAGTGCTGAAGCACGTAGTGCGTAGAAATTGTCTGTCCTGGGTTGCAACACTCACTACCGAGTTCGAGACTACCTCTGGAAGCAATGTCAGCACGAAGAACTGTTCGACAAAGGGCTTCATGGAATGGATTTCTATGGCCGAGAAGTAGCACACCAGCCTAAGATCATGATGCGCAATGCCAAGTGTCGGCTGGAGTGGAGCACACCGCCATTGGACTCTGGAGCAGTGGAAGCATGTTCTCTGGAGTGATAAATCACACTTCATTATCTGAAAGTCTGACGGACGAATCTGGGTATGGTGAATGCTAGGAGAACGCCACCTGCCCGAATGCGTAGTGCCAATTGTGAAGTTTGGTGGCAGAGGAATAATGGTCTGGGGTTGTTTTCATGGATTGCGCTTGGCCCCTTAGTTCCAGTGAAGGGAAATCTTAATGCTACAGCATACAATGACATTCTAGAGAATTGTGTACTTCCAACTTTGTGGCAACAATTTTGGGAAGGCCCTTTCCATGGTTTAGCATGACAATGCCTCTGTGCACAAAGTAAGGTTCATAAAGAAATGGTTTACCAAATTTGTGGTGAAAGAATTTGACTGGCCTGCAGAGAGCCCTGACCTTAACACCACCAAATGCCTTTGGGATGCATTGGAATGCTGACTGCAAGCCAGCCTTATTGGCCAACATCAGTGCCCCAACCTGGAAGCGAATCCCTGTGGCCATGTTCCAAAATCTAGTGGAAAGCCTTCCCAGAAGAGTGGAGGCTGTTATAGCCACAAAGGGGTGGGAGGTGTGGGGGGAAGTCCATATTAATGCCCATGGAATGCGGGTGTGATGTTTGGGTGTCCACACACTGTACTTGTGGCCATGTAGTGTATGTCTTACTTTTCTCTTTACAAAAACAAGAATGAATCCATCAGGTTTATAACCACTCTGTTAGTTGCCATGGAGACACTTGTATTTTTCCACTTCCTCTTTATAACAATGGATGTCTTGGAGTGTACAGTATGTGAACTCCAGGTCTGAAATCATGCTGTTTTTATTCATATTTTTTTTCTCTAGAATCTGCAGTCATGATAGGGTTCAAAAGAAGAAGAAAAAACAACAAACAAACACATGTATTAATTCAATTATTTGTAACTATAAGTAGTTAAATATATTTACATACTAGTATGTACATAAACAAACATACATATTAATAAGGGTAAACAAAATCAAATGTCAAATAACAGTTGAGAAATGCTTTTAGCAGTACATCATTTTGGAAACATATAATTCAGGGAGCGTATTGACAAACCAGGACATACAGTACATTTCCTTTCGACAGAGTAGGCAAATGGCTTGTAGTCCTACTTGTTGAAAATCAAAACAAGCAAGAGTACCTGTTTTGTCATGGGTCACATATAAAGCACATTTGACATATGATTTCTCATATTGGGTGCTATGCACTGACGTGTCTTGGTATAAAAAAAACTGTCTATGAAGTTTCCGGTTCTGTATAAGCACGTGTAGTATGAGCTTTTTGTAGTTCCCTGATCCTCGACCGACACATAGCAGATTTAAGCCATCCCTTCAGGTTGCAAGGTTAAAAGGATCGCAGAAAATGTTTGGTATGACTAAATCCTATTTAATTATTCATTTATTTTGGGTCACATAAAATCCCATGAAAACAATTAATTTCAATTAATTTAAAAAACAATTAATTAAGATATTTTATCCAGATCTGCACAGGAATAGACTAAGCATATTACTATTACTATCCTCTAGAGGGAACTAAAATACTACATAATTATCTTTAGAGCATAAGATATAAAGATGGCCATATTCAACCAAATGCACTTTGACTGTTTAAGGGGACATGCAATTAAATCAAAACCTCCATATTAACACTGTATCTCAATAAGTCATAGTTTATGCATATCAGCTACAGAATTGCAATGTTCCTGAAAAATGTGATGTTTCTGCAAATGTGCATGAAGTCATATTTTAATTTATTCATTGTTTCACATATACCATATTTTTGTAGATCAGGTAAGCTGAGCTATTTTTGTTACTGTATGATTTTATTTAGGATATATTACTATTTTCCTTACCTCAACAATATGTAGAAATACATTGCATTAATACAATGAACATAAAATGAGATGATTTTTTTGATGATTAGGAAGATGAAAGGTGAAGTGGTTGTATTGTGTACACACTACAGTGGGAAATATTTGTCATATGTAACAGGTTAATTTAAAAAGCATTCCATGTTATATGACACAGTTCATTCTGTCTCTTTGTGACACTTCATTGTGTCTCCGGCTTGGAGTTAGTTTTGATTCTTTAACGTCACCAGTTCAAGACCACTTACATAAGAAGAGGACACTTGACTTTGTTAGTCATTAGTCATTTTTTTTTTTCGTTGATAAGGCTGACTATTTGTTCTTCTTTACCGTGCATTTCTCAGTTTGTGATCTTGCAGACCAAAATGATTATATAACGGTTCCATTTCTCCACACATAGATCTGTGTTTTAAAGTACTCTGGCACCCTCTGCAGCAATTGGCTGGAGATCATGCACAACGATAACAATACCCAAAAATGGCGCTTTTCCATTTTTTATGCAGCTCTCAGAAACGTGAAATTTTACCCACAAAGAATCTTGGTCGGTCTTGTTTTTGTCATTTTTATATATTTTTTATTTGTTTATTTTTATTTATTTATTTATTTTTTTGAGAAAGTTTTGTTCTTTACACAATCATTAGAGAAAAAACAAGAAATGGCATATTCTAATGAAGGGATACACAATGTTTCCAAAGACATACAGTGTGGTCCATAAGTAGTTGGACTGTGACACAATTCGTGTTGTTTTGGAATGGAGCATCACTAGTCCAAGGTATTCTGCAAATTTCAATGTTTCTACCATAAAATGGTGAATTGAACACTAGGTCACGCATTATTTCAAAGTGGCCATTGCTATGATGTGTTCGTCCTGATTTCGGCAGCTGGATAAAAACGTACTCCTGCTCTTCCCTAAAACCTTGCTGAATAAGTTTCTCATCTCTGGCAGGGAGCATTTTAATTTTTCCCTCACATCGTGATACTGTATCACGTTCATGGCTTGGTCACTGCTACTTGCTTAAATCTCACAGGAAACAACAAGATTAAAAGCTCACAAAAAACAAAAAAAGCAGTTTTATTTCAGCGTCATAATTTTAAAAATGTAAATGTAAAATGTCAGATGCAACCTATATTTGCCAACAACACAATTTTTGTGTTCGATTATAAAAGGCAACCAATGTATTCAACTCTTTCCGAGACTTTGATGGCCCCACAGTTGAATAAAATTACATTCCTTTCTGCGTTTCATGCGCGACAAGAAACTAAACTAACAGCAGCACTCAAAAAGATTTGTGGGGTTGTACCATAGCGGTACCAGTCTTGCCACGCATAACTGGACAGTCCCCAAAGAATCTTCTTTCCTGCCCGACAGATTTATATGCACGCCCATTTTCACTCATGCATTTCAAATGCATTAGCAGCTCAATGATGAATATCCAATCAACCTGATGTTTCAACACTGTTTTCTTAGGAGTCCAAACATTTTAAAATGGAAGTAAACTGGGAAATGATTCCTACAACCCTCAACACTAGCACACCACATTCGGATAGCTCAGCAGTGGTCACACCAGGTAGACTTATCAGAGCTAGCCTTCATACTATTATATTATTACCGGCTGAACATAACATACATACATACACATATATACATACACACAAACACACATATATATATATATATATATATTGCTAATGGGTTAAATCTTTGTGGTTCCTAAAATATGCAATTAATAAACACAGTTGGTTGTTTCCTGGATAATTGTATAATTTACTACGAAATAAACTAATAATTTAGGTGTCTAAACAGTGGTAGGCAATTGGAATCATATTACAGGCTGGTCATATAGAAGATGAGATGGCTTCCCTTCGGATTTTTAGGACAGAATCATTTCTCTCTTTACCTATTTCTTTATATTTTGAGACTGTCACACGCCAATGTGACAGTATTCCAACTTTTCAGCTGAGGATCGCTTTCTTCTTGTGCTCAAAATAAAACAAAACCTGAACTCATAATTGCGCTCTCGGTGTTAGCTCCCGGTCTCGGCCCTGAACTGTGGAGAGCAGCACACCTTTAAGCACCTGGGCTGATTAGTCAACGCAGCCCAGGTGTGTGTGCTCTCTCCACCAGCCGGCACAGCTGAGACCAATCCGCCTCTCAGGCAGACCGACTGCCACAGAGACATCAAACTTCATTACGTGTGCATAGTCAGGGAAGAAAAGCTAAAAACGCAGTTTATGGACATGAAGAAGCAATCCGTTATATGCAAGAGAAATTAATAAATGCTCTGGTAAGTTATGCATACTTGTGAAAGATACACGTTTGGTGACTTCATTGGGTGGATCATACTTGGCTCAACAAATGCATTTGTCATGCGACTTCGCAATACATGAACCAAGTTAGGTTAAGCAGTTACATGGAGCAAGTCATTCAAAGCAGTGGAATGTTTAGGTGACCAAAGCTATGACAAACATGAGCTGAATGCCAAAATGACAATGAAAACAAAGGGATATACCTTTAGGGAGGTTATATAGCCTACTTCGTTTTATCATTCCTCATTTTTCAAATTTTTTGCTTCTCTCCATAATTGTACAAGATCAATGTTGTTTTTTGTTGGAGGATTTACAGTACTGGCAAATAGAGCCTGTTGAAACTTTGATTCCTTCTTGACAAAAGCATAGGTGTTTTAACAAATATGTTTTCCTGTGGCAGAAGAGTGAAACTTCAATGTTAAGTTTTTTTTTAAATTGCATGCGGATTGAGCATCAGATGTGCCATTTCGGTTGTAAATATGTGTGTCTGTGTGAGTGCAGGTCTGTGTTTGTGTCAGGGGAGGTGTCCATCTCCCTCCCCCATCCTTTCTTTCACTATATGCGCCTTTCTTTTAGTTAGAAGTCAATTTTTAAGCATCTTAGAGAGAAGTTAGTCTGTAACAGTTAGTTGGAAGTGCCATCTGAGTCCTGCATCTAGATCTGATGTTCTGCATTTCATCTCAGGTTTCTTGGAATACTCTACTGTCTTTTGGTTTTTGAATATTGGGATTGGGATTACTTCGGGACAAACAAGCTGCTGTTTAGTATCTTTAATACATTTCTTAATTTTCATCTGGTTGTGAGTTGTATATTTTGACAAGGGTTGACCCCAAAGTTTGCTCTACCTATGAACAATTTTGGTGATTTAATTTATAATTCACATCTTCGATAATAATTACCAAATTGAAATCAATAAATATATTTTACATGTTGGATAAGTGAGGTGTTTTAACAGTTGATGCACTTCAGTTTCAGTATTCAGCCGTCAAACGAGAGTGCTAACATTTAAACTGCTTTGATTGGAAAATAAAACATATTTCACATGATTCTCACCTTGTTGAACGTGTTTGCATTTGTGTTACGTACAATCAACACTCCCAAAGAGAGGCAGAAGAAAGGAGGAGCAATGTGGTGGAGTATAAAAAATGGGTTCAGATTTAAGGGAGCATAACCTTCCTCAGGATAACCAATTAATAGTACACCCAGCACACACTACTGGACACTTTTATGCCCTCTGCAAAACTGAGGTAACTGCCTATTTTTACGCTATGTACTGTGTTTGTGTGTATGTATGTGTGTATGTGCAATGCTGTAGCCACATATGAGGACACCAAGGTCCAGTTCTCATAAATTTTTCATGTGAAATTTGAAAATGTATGTTATTCATAGCTATAACCACATGAACACAACATATTTTATGCTGTGCCACCGCACTGTGTTAAACTGTGTGCCCAGCGCTCCCTGGCCCACAGGCTGGTTCAAGTGGAGAGCTCCTCTCTTGTCAAGGTAGCTGTATGTATGCACCCTTGTTCTGGCTTTACAAAAAAAGGAACATCACATGCCTTTGCTGGCTACCACACTATTTGAGTTATTTGCTTGCATCTCCCACAATGGATTCATTTTTTAAATAATTATTCATAGCTCCATGTGCAGGCAGCCATGCTTAATATGCTTAGTTTAACATGCTTGCTTTGAACACATCTCCCCACATATAATTGTGAGGTGATAATTTAATGGAAACGACAGAATCTGCCATTTTTCTATTGCCTAGTTCATATGGGCATAAAGTGCAGAAATATACTGCGAAAAAAGCAGGAAATTGGTGTTATACAGAATCCAAGTTAAATATCATACATTGAAGAGCACAGCATTTAGGATTAACTTATGCTGCTGCCCCACATGTTTTTTTGTTTGTTTGTTTTTTTGTTAATTAGCCTCTTTTACAGGACTCTTACACATACACACTTTAATTTTGAAGGCAAAAAATATTTTTGTTGATGGGCTTAAAATCTTTCACTTCATGCTTTCATGTACTTTTAAATGGTGTCAGCAGTGTACAAGTGCTATTTTAAAAAAAAAATCTTTTAGACAATAAAGTCTTGGATTGGCTTAAATGTGTAGTGCAGTGGTATTTCAACAAATTTCATGGTTCTGAACAATTAGCCACAATACAACCTTATCTTAGCACAAATGTGTGCCACCAATTATGATACTATATAAATATAAATACTATTCCTTGACAGCGCTACAGAATATCCCCAGGCCACATGTAAACCACAGATAAGGGACAGGTATACATCTGTGAATGAGCGTGACTGACATGCGCAGCCCACAAGCAACTCTGACGCCTCAGCAGCCTTTCACAGACGACCATGATTGAGAATGACTGAACTTCTCATGATTGACATGTTTAACATGTCTTTATGATGGTTAGACAGTTACGGCGTGCTTTTCAACGCAGTACACCCTGGGCCAATAAATCTTCAGCTACTTCCTTATTTTAGTGCAGCACATAAACTTTCCAAATATCTGAACGGCATGTCAAGCATTTCAATCTCCCACGCAAGACAGTGTGCTACTGAAGGCTGGGGGTTGAAAGATTTTAAGCTGTGCTAAAGTTACGCCATCCACATGAGTACCATGCTTTGCATCTTTAATGGACAGGAGTTGTAATTATTTGCAGTTATGGTCATTTCGGAATGGCAGTTAGAGAAATGGTAAATGGACTGCATTTATATAGCGCTTTTATCCAAAGCGCTTTACAATTGATGCCTCTCATCCACCAGAGCAGTTAGGAGTTAGGTGTCTTGCTCAGGGACACTTCGACATGCCCAGTGCGGGGATCGAACCGGCAACCCTCCGACTGCTAGACAACCGCTCTTACCTCCTGAGCTATGTCGTTAGAGTTGTTCAAGACAGAGATACGAACAGGCTCAGGTACATTTCACAGACTTTTGCGTCATGATTCATTTAATATTGATAGGACCTCCTTCAGGTTCACATTACATAGCATTACTGGTATTTAGCACATTCTCTTATGCAGACGTACAGATCACAGAAGCCCACGGACGGATATGACATAAAAAAAAAGAGTACTGTGTAATGGTTCATTTTTGAGAGATGTCTTGTTACCCTATATTTACCCAGGTGTTTTTTCATTATTCATTTCTCTATATATTTTTAGTATATTACCTTCTGACGTGTGTTCTGGGTAAAGCATTTTCCATACTTATGATGAAACATTTTCTGTTGGCTAGGCCATAGTGTATCACTGATAATTCAAGGTTAAGGGGGACAACTATTAAAGCCTATATATATATATATATATATATATATATATATATATATACATATATATATATTCATTAGTGTACTTAATTTTCCTTCCAAATAATCATAAAGCTACAGTTCTTTAAACAATACTTAAAAACATTTATTTGCCATACAGTAAACCTTGATGTCTCACAGGAACTGGAAGCTCTCGTAATGAATACAAATCCTGAGATGTCTGCAAACCGCAAAAAGCAGGACGAAGAAAATATTGGCCACCAACAGTCAGAAGTCCCCTCCACAGCTCAGAGGGCCAAGCTTGGGCTCTTCAGGGTGATCTCCTACTTCTCTGGAGACATGAAGATCTTTGGAGAATGGATGAAAAGTGAGATTTTGTCAGTGGTAATTTGCAGAGCAAGGGTGATAAATCAACTTCTTATTGTTTAATGCCTAGAGAAATACATCTAGCACAATTTCAGCTACACTGATCACAACCTGCTATAATGCTTTCTTCTTCTCTATTTAAATCTAGGGCAGTTTTTCCTTCTGCAGCTTCTAGACTGGGTGCTTCGAGGAGCAGCACAGGTCATGTTTGTCAACAATCCCCTCAGTGGCCTAATCATCTTTGGTGGATTAATACTTCAGAACCGATGGTGGGCACTCAATGGCTTTGTGGGCACGCTGTTTGCCACTATATCTGCCCTCCTTCTCCATCAGAGCAGGTATCAACACTTGTTTTTCAGTTTATACTAAAATTATGACCATTGACACTACATCATCTTTAAGTTGCTTAACATTTGATTAATGATTTGGTTGGTTGGATGATGGGGTTATGATTTGATTAAATAATATATTAAATTATATATATATATGACCTGCAAATTTTTGTATGTTTCATTCTTGTAATATTTCTTTCCATTTATGTTTTCCTACAGGGAAGCAATAGCTGCTGGTCTATATGGATACAATGGAATCCTGGTTGGCCTGCTAATGGCAGTCTTCTCTGATAAGGGTGACTGGTATTGGTGGCTTTTACTTCCAAATATCTTCTTGTCAATGACATGGTGAGTGTAAATTATTTTCTCTCCTTGGAAACATATCGTTACCAAAGCTTGAATTAACAAACCTGTTTTGGACAGGAAAAACCTACCAGTTTGTAATGTATTTATATCTGTAATATTTGATGTGAGACCAGTTTTGTAGCAATAAAATAACTGTGCTACTCTGAGATCAGAATGTAGTTATAAATACTGTAATATATAGAATTTAAATGGACCACGGGTCCAATTAAGAGGTTATTTTGAACCTTCTATTTAAAGTACATTTGAGGCAGGATGAATTCCATTTAAGTACATGTGAGGCAGGTTTAAACTTATAATGTTGAAACCATGTTTCTCTGAATAGTTTTTGAATACTGTGTGGTTTTCACTTGAACTGTCCATTTCCACAGTTCTGTACTGATTTACCGATTTAATCTCCATTTCCAAGCCCAATAGTTTCCAGTGCCCTGGCTTCAATCAACAGCAAATGGGATCTTCCTGTTTTCACCTTGCCTTTCAACATCTTGGTCTGCTTGCACATGGTGGCCACTGGTCACTACAACCATCACTTTCCTCAGGTCCTCATTCAGCCAAGGACGTCCCTCCCTAACATCACCTGGTCAGAGATAGACGTGGCCAAGGTAAGATAAACACACTTCCAGCAAACATGGTTCCTAATAAGCAACAGCAGACATGTGAATCAGAAATAAAGATCAGTATCCAGTGAACAGCTCTGTCAAATTTAATGAATTGAGACAGGGCTCATCTGGGAAGTAAACCATCCATACATAAGGATAATGGGACAGCAGGTCTGCAGTTTTGGAATGCTGGCTTAAGTGTGTAGATATGAGCTTGCCCCAACGCTGGTGCTGTCTTTGTGTTGTTCGGTTGAGCTGGAAATTCAGAATTTTCAAACAGTTGACCAGATTTCTTACACTCAGCCACAATAAATGTTCAAAGATAAGTGCCATGATATTCACAACTGGAGAAACGATTGTTTATATAGCTCGAGTCAATGCATGTTTTGTCTTGCTTAGGCAAAAAATTATCAAAACAATTTTTCGAAATATGGACAGAAATGTTGAAACGTCGATACAGTATGTTGATTTTTTTTCATTTTGTTTTTGCCCAGCTTTTTCGTGCAGTGCCAGTTGGAGTTGGACAAGTATATGGGTGTGACAATGCATTGACTGGAGGAATTTTTATTGTTTCCTTGTTCATTTCCTCACCAATTACTTGCTTGCATGCAACCATTGGCTCAACCGTTGGCATGGTGACAGGTGAGGGCTTTGCTTGTTTAACTTTGTGGCAGAGTAATGGACGTGGCAGGTGGTGAGTGACTATAGACAATGGATGTTTTGTGAGTGGGTGTGGGTATGGTCCCATTTACATTTTCTAGGTCTAATGTATGATGAATGTGCATATGCATCAAATGACCATGAGGGGAAAAGAGAGAGCAGTGGCATGTCATAGATTTACAGAGAGAAACCCTAAAACAGTAGCCTACTTGGACACAATTAAGATAAAACAAAGGGAAATATAATTTTGATATATTGTATGTAATTTACATCACCGACAGTGTCTCAATTTCTTCCAGGTCTTGCACTTGCTGCACCTTTTGAGGATATCTACTTTGGTTTATGGGGCTATAATTGTGTTCTGGCCTGCATTGCAATTGGAGGAATGTTTTACGCCCTGACCTGGCAGACGCATCTCCTGGCAATTTTCTGCGGTAGGTTATCTCAATACCGGCAGCCAGCTTTCTTAACCTGTGGCAATCCTTTCTTCCCAAGCATTTAAAATGACAATTTTCACCTGGGCATACTACTAACTGATAAAAAAAAAAAATTAATATTAGTTTGGGTTTGACCAAATCTCCACTTAATAAACATGAAAATAAAGCCGCTAATTAAGATTTGCTTTTTCATGCTCTTCAAATACTTCTGTCACCACTTTTTTCTCTGATCCACCTTAATTATGAATGCATTTTATAGCGCAATGGCAAGTTGTTAGGAGAACTAGCTGGCTTTTGGGCGGCGCACTCACTGTCAGCACGATATTCATGACGCAGAGCCCCCCTGGCAGCACGCAGTTAGATCATTTGGGACCCATTGACACCAATGAGGGCTCATTTCAAAGTATATAGTCAATGTTAAATTTTTTCTGTAAACTGATTGACTTAAAATTAAACCTATCACAGTTCAGATAACCAAACGGCTGCTATACAAAGTACTGCTGCACTAAAAAGACCACTATGGTAGTCAGATAAACCGGCCATGTTCTTAATGGATTCTTGTCGTATTGAGTTGAAAATAGAACGTGACCCAGCTAACAGCGTTAGCTTGAATACAAGCGAAATAGAGGCATTTTGTATTACAAAAATGTGTACATAGACAAAAGAGCCAGCATTGTATATACCAAAAGTGAATTCAATGTTAGTACATTACATATGGATATTTCAAACTTTTTTCTGAATGATTTATTTGGTTGATCTGAGCTACTGTTCTGAAAGTTGAAAGGGTATACGATTTTTTATCATGCAAAAATAAACGAGATGAAGTGATTGTATAAAAAAAAAAAAAAAGTTTTAGGATGGGGTTACTGTGTAATAAGTGATTGGGGAGTGGGGGGGCTCCTTTCATTTCCCTGCGCGCTGATAAGAGAACAAGTGGTGTTGTTGACCATAAAGGAGTCTGTTGCGGGCGCTGACCTCAAATTTGTGGAGTGTTTGTGGCCCATTTAAAAAAAAAAAAAAATTGTGATTCTTTGCTTTATTACCATTCTGTGTGCACCGGCGCCCATACAAATAGAGGGCAGAAGATGTTGTGTTAAATTCCTACGGTAATTCATTTGCAACTCTCTCCTCTCGTCTCTGCAGCGTTTTTCTGTGCATACCTCGGCTCTGCCGTTGCAAACGTGATGGCCACAGTAAGTCTTGTTCATTAAAGTCAGGGGTTAATTATTCCACACCTTAATTTATCGTGAAAAGTATTTTTAGAACATGTTGGACAATACTTTCTGAATGAACCTTCTGTTGTCAGAAAGGTATCTGTAAACCATGGGAGTATATGCAGGACATTGAGTAATCAATAAAGACAGTAGTAAGGCAGTATAGCTTCCATTCACATAGATTGGTTTCAGAGTAATTGTGGCTTGTGGCAAATGAGCTAACATTCCTTTGATTGATTTATTTTACAGTTTGGGCTACCAGCCTGTACCTGGCCTTTCTGCCTGTCAGCGCTCACCTTCCTGCTGATCACTACGGAAATCAAATCCATATACAAACTGCCTCTTGCAAAGGTGACTTACCCTGAGAAAAATGTCAGATATTTCTTGAAATTGAAAAAAGCTGAGAAGCTTAACAATAATCAGGAGGTGCAAAAGCCAGAAATAGATGAGGACTCGGCAATAGAGCGTAATACAATGGAGCAGGAAAACATAAATGTAAACAGAAACAGCTTGGTTATAGACCTTGACAAATTCATGAATGAGGATGTACAAATTCATGTATGAGGATAAGAAAATAGGGTCTAGCTGAGAACTGGCATTGGCCTCCAGTATAGTTAAACACTGTAGCTTTGTTGTATTATTAATAAATCTGATAGCCGGACTATATACCGGGGACTGAAAGTAGTCTAGCAGTGTGTACACCTATATTACAGTAGCACTGTATCAGTATAATATACCCACAAAGACACAGGAATTGCAAGAATTATGGATTGCAAGCTATCAGAGATTCTGCATAGGATGCCATTTGGCCATACAACACAGCGGGGAGAAGGACCAGTGCATCCTTCAGTGCATGGGACAGTCTTGCAACTCGGGCTGAAAGAGCCAGGACCCAGGCTGTGTCATGGGGTAAACAGATGACCAGATGTTGTCATGTCAGATAAAGACCAGATAAGGACCTACATTATGGACTGAAAGAATGCATTATGCGTGCATGTAAATAAATGAGGATGATGATAGTATATATCAGTGTTCCCTTTGTGTTCCTTTCCTTTTATCTGTTTCATTAAATGTGCTTTCATAGAGCATAGTCTTCTTAAGTTGTCTTATAAATAAAATGTTTACCTTTTGCCTGTGTTGAAACTGCCTATCCTCGGCTATTGCCAACCGTTGTTATAAACTGTTGTCCCTTTTCAGTGTATCCATGGTATGTGGTGTGCTTATGATTGAACAAAACAGGTCTATTTGACAGAGATTTATTTTTTCCTGACAAAATGACTATTGGGATCTCAGAGTCTGTTGAAGCTGCAGCTAGCGCCAGTGTTAATCAGACAGTGACTATTATAAGATGTACTTGCATTAAATTGCTAATAGAACTACTAGATTACTCTTTGAAAAATACACCTTTAAGAATAAATTATCTATTTTCATGCTTCATATTTAGGATATATCAGAGTTACATTGCAAGTTTTGTGCTTTGAAAGCAACAATAACAATGTACATTAGGCTAGAAAACTGTCTTAGTACTTCTATTTACAATTTCCAGTTTAAGCCACGCCCACTTTCAGGTTTGTATCGAAATATACAGCCTCATTTCACTGGACTGAAGAATTACAACAAAACTACAATTGCCATTCATGCACCCACAATAGTTCCGCACTCATCTTTAGATATAACAAACAGAAAATATAAATACCAGCACTCAAGTACAATTTTTCTGAAGTGTTTTATTATATTTCCTTAGAAGGAAAGCTTAATTGTTTGTATTAATAACATTCACCATCTCCAGCCAGTTTACATGCAGCTTTTTTCATATTACCCTCATGTGAGGGTCACTTTGTCTGTACATAGAAAATGTAATCATTCATTTGAATCAATTTATGATTATGAACGATCATCAATGTTTCTTTGCATTACTTAAGTTCATCCAATGGCTTAGTATATTTGATTTCTTGTCCTAAGGGCGGCCCTAGCCTTGCATAAGCAATACGTCTTCTTCATACATTATTTTAATTGAGAACAAAGCAATTATGACAATATTAAAATACTCAAAAGGAATTTTAGTTGTAGCATATGCAGTGTTATAAATTGTTCATGCAGTCTTTTAACTTTGCCGCTGCATAAAACACACTGTACCCTGCTGATTTTCTTTTCTACCGAATAGCTAATTGATCAATTAATGACACTGATTGGCCAGAGATTTAAGTCACCTGTTGTCCCAGGTTTATATCAGTCCTAAACAGAGGGGAAGAATGAAAGCCAGCAGCACTACAGACCTTGAGGACCAAATTTGAATATGTGGTTTAGCACTAGAACCTTCACTAGCAGCTTGTCTGCAACTGTCTACATTTATTGAATTTGTATTTAGTATAGTTATCATCCATCTGACTTGCTACACATCAATTTTATCAATATGTTCATGAATATTATGAAAAAAGCTAGACTTTTTATTGATTGGAACCAGTAAAATACTGAAGTAACAACTGCCCACTAGGTGGTACTGCAGTCATTTGAAACGATTTACAACAGCAATGTGCCACTTACGTTTCCTCTGCGTGCACACACACCTAATCAGAGTACTTACAAACTTAAATCATATTACATTCATACGCCACATTAATAAAAAACAAAAAAAAAAAAACAGAATGAAGGATACCTATCAATGGTTTATAAATAAATATTATCTGATACGGTACTGTACTGTATATAGTTCTGGCAATCTCGACACAATAAATCAACAGCCATCAGACAATCAGCTATTTGCAAAAATAATAAATAATAAAGTCATGTTGGCAGCAGTTTAATAATGGCTGTAGACTGTACTAAATGTTCTCTAATTTGAAGGGATTAAATGACAGGCATTGTGTGACATGCTGGTGTGCATTCCAGGCATACATGCATTCAGTGCATCAGGTACAGCACTTCATGGACTATCTAGCAGATGCTGTATTATGGATTATGATTATATTTCACACATGGAATGAGCGCACATTGTCTGAATTGGTTTCCTGAGCAGACTGCAATTTAACTTTGCATTCCATCCATCCATCCATTTATACACCATCTATACCCGCTTATCCTGAACAGGGTCGTGGGGAGTGCTGGAGCCTATCCCAGTGTGCATTGGGTGAGAGTCAGGAATAGACCCTGGACTGTGCCGCCCTTAACTTTGCAATTCAAATGAACATGACCTTACTGCACCCCCAGGGACACAAAACTCAATTCAGTGGAAGAATGCAGGAAAACAGAATGAGTTCACTGTATGCCCGTCTGTCATCCTTCACAAGACGCACCCAAACAATTCTGAGAATCAATGATTGAAGGAATTTTCCCCACTTCTGAAAACCAGTTCTATTGCTGACATTGAAACGGACACCTTATGCACATTTGATCAGTGTGTTGCTATTAAACCTATTTTTGCTGATTTCATTTAGCCTATCTCCTAAATTAAAGGCTGTTCTACAGGTTGATGTTCACTTAAAAATTTCCCACAATATATGTGGTGAATCAGTGATAAATTTGATTTTATCCTCTGGATTGGTTATTTGGAAATACATTTTCAACCGTAAAGGTAGTAATTGTACAACTATGCTTTGCCATTTTTAGAAAAGAAATGTACTTTATTTAATGTACTGTATTGTACTGACCAAAAGGTCAAAGTATTGCAGCAGTAGCTAAATTTAAAATTTTAAAGCTCATAAATATATAAAACATGCAACACTATAAAATTAAGAGAATTACAGTGCTGACTGCCAGGCTGGATTGCTCTAAATAATCATTTCTTTGTCCCAAAATTAAATAAAAAAATTACATAAAACTATTCAGTTCTAGTTCATCAGTTCAGTCCAGTCAGATCAGCTTTCTTAAATGCACACAATTTGAAATATAATAGGTTACTATCAGGAGATCTTGCTGTAATATGAGGGAACATATGTAATACATATTTGCAAAATAAAGTGCCTCTGTTTAAACAATGTGCTCAATGTCAGGGTATTTAAAAAGTCTCAAACAAATCACTACGCGCTGCTATATGTGCAATGTACCTGAAAATAACATAGCATTTACGGACAGGATGTGTCCTTTTCCAAGATTGTCTGTTCATTTGCACAGTACATACACCCAGTGGGCACTTTATGAAGTACACCTGCCCCCTAACAGCCGGCTCCTCCAAACAGCAAATAATGTATCCGCAACTCAATAGATGAAGCATGCAGATATGATGAAGAGGTTTAGTTTCCATTCGACTAAATATTAGAATGAGAAACAAGAAGCATCTAAGCAACTTTGACCATAGTATGAGTGTGTGGTGATTTTAGGATCTCAGAAACAGCTGCTCTCTTGGGATTTTCGCACACTATAGTCTGAGAGTTTAATGGTGAGATAAACAAAAAAACATCCACCAAGCGGCAGTTCTGTGAGTGAAAATTCCATGGTTCCATGAACATGACAGGGACTTCAGTTTACTCCAATGACCTGCATAGTCCCCAGATCTTAATCCAATACAGCACTTTTGGGATGAGGTGGAATGGCAGGTTCATAGCATAAAAATCTGAAGGGACTGTGTGATGCTATTTTGTAAGCCTGTACAAAAATCCCTAATGAATGTTCCCAGCACCTTGTTGAATCCATGCTGCAAAGAATTCAGCTGTTCTAGAGGCAAAATGGTGACCAACTCGGTAAAAGATAGGTTGATCTAATTAAGCAGCCATCAAGTGTGTGTGTGTGTGTGTGTGTGTGTATATATATATATATATATATATAGGTTTTTCAATACATTACGGCAATATCATTTATTATAAAGTTCACTTTAGAAAGTCAAACAAAAACATAAAAAAGAGAGAGCAGAGGAGAAATAGTCTGTGGTGGAGATGACTAGGACCAGGGGAGTAGGACCTGGGGAAAATCTGCCAGCGATCCCTCATAGGGTGGAGTGTCTCCATATCCTTTAAGGCATTGTAGGCAGCAGAGATGAAGTCGCTGTCTCCGGTGGTGAGGAGGTCAAACACACAGGAATGGAAGTAGATGTCCTTGACCTCCAGCTGCACCTGGCACGCCATCACGGCGGCTTCCAAGGTGACGCTGCTACGTGGGGCTGCCACGAGGCCCTGATTGGCCCTGGGGTGCAGCTGACGATACTGGTGCTGGGGGCCGGCCCAGCGAGGACTCCGTTCCGGCAGGGGGAGGCGCCCGCCCTGGTCGATGCGCTCGGCCGAGGGGCAGCCGTTCACGCAGAGCTGCAGGTCCTGGCTCTCGTCGAAGGCCATGGCCACCTCCCTGGGCACGCGGGCTGCCAGCGTCAGGTAGCGACCCAGCTGCCGCACGATCACCGTGGTTCCGATGTAACCCGCGCGGACCTCCACGTGCCGCCCAGCTGCCTTTTCCACAATCCAGAGGCTGTGGCCATTGCTGCCGCCCCCACTCACTGTGCCATCCATAAAAGCGGCCGGCAGGTCGTCTGTCTGAGCCTGGTACACCTTCTGGTCCGTGCAGTCCTGGTGTGGTTTGAATATCATTGTGATCTGAAGAAAAATTTGAAATAATGGACTTATATAATCATCCGTGTATTTTTTAAATGCTTGTTCATATGGTGTTCAAGGAAGTGGGGGACTCCCTTCACAATGATTTAGCACACATTTATTGGACATCAATAGGCCACTGGAAATCGTTGAGAACAATCTTCCTCAGAGAACATAATCCTCAATCCTCATTTCCAAGGAAGAATTTTTACAATTTGATAAAATAGATGAATTGTGGAAGGAAATTTTTAGTGTGGCTGCATGTTTTATGGAAGACCTGCAGATTGTAGAATTACTATAAACCCATGTTTCCTGGATCGATTTGAAAAATAGAATACACATCAAAGTTTTCATATTAGTAACAGAGACGGACTACTTTTTACAATAAAAATCTCTATAAAGATAAGGCTGCAAGTGTCAAAAGGGTTATTGTTTCCACAAGAGCCAGCCATCATATCAAAGCCTAAATATAAAGTGCTCAACAAGATTCCATGAATAAGCTTCATAAAGAAGTCTAACGACTCCTTACATCCCATGCAGAATACCAGTGTGCACAAAATCAAGGATTCCTAGCCTTTCTCTTGATCGGTTTTATCAGCTGGACACCACAAAGAGGGACGTATAACCGCTGCATACACTCATAAGGCCCAGTCATAGACCCTGTCAGATCTAGACAGAAGACAGCAACTGAGAAGGTTATAGGATCATACAGAGCAAGCTCTTTGTGGACTGTGGATGTATGCAAAGGGACCAGAGATGTCCTGTAGGACTGAGGATTTCAGTCAGTAATTCCACGTTGCCCTCGGAAACAGCAGAGTGCAGACAGCTTCCCACTGGGCTTCACAACATTCAATGGGACACAGGCAGGCATTACATTTTTTGCATCCAAAAAAACCCTTTAACTTCCAGCCCATGAGCTGCAGCAAAGAATCAGTGAGAGATACTGTACCAGTAAAGCAGACCTGTCTCATCACAGAAACCCCCACTGGATTCATCCCACGGGCAAAGGCAGCCAAAGTAATGCTACTACTCCATTAACTTGATAATCAAAGTCAAAGTGTGTAGGTAAATACCTCAGTATACTGGCTTTAATAGTTAAGGTCGTAAATATGATTTGTTCAATGAGGAAGTTATATTAGATCCACCCTTAAAAACTGTTAAAGAGGCTGCCATTTAAAGGAATGACTCACCTTAATGGTTGCTGTGGCATGGGAACCTGCTACAACAGGAATGTTTGTTACCTGCACTGACAGGTAGTTGTTGTCAATGAGGGGCCATGCTCCCTCAACCTTACAGGTTTGAAAGTCATCCTTAAAGGTCCTAAGGTGGGGATCCCCAAAGAGGCCACAGAAGAGGTAGCCGGGGTGAGAGCCCTCTCTTGCCCCCGAGCCATGCTGGCGGCTGTGGTAGTCACAGGGCTCCGTAGGGGCCTCCAGGCGGGTGGCGGAGGTAGGCCCGTCCCTGGAGCAGTTGCGCTGGGTCATGAGGTCGCTGATGCCCAGCGTGGCCGAGTGGAACACCAGGTTGCCGCGGCAGCTCCTGGATGTGTGCTGGGTGCAGGCGGAGTAGGCCCGGAGCGCCTTGCAGAACTCAGTGTCGAAGCCATGCAGGGACGGGTTGAGGAGGGAGGTGAGGGAGACAAAGCTTGTGGTGCACTTCTGAATGTGGCACTGAGAGTATTGTGCTTGGCACTCCCCTGGGAAGCAGAAAAAAAAATCAATATGTAATACTACCTTATTATGTATAAATTCACCAGAGCTTTTTTTTTCCCCCCAGTGCGCAATGTTCACAGCAAGCATACTAAAAAGGCTATGGTTCATTTACACAGAAGAAAAAATGCCTGTCCTTATATGTAAGCGTAACAACCTATACACGATTAGAAACATGATTTCATTGGCTAAAATGCCTCTCAGTCACCGCTATCATAGCTTTACATTAGCAGGTTATGTACTGGGAAGAATTTATGCTCTCCATGAGTTTTGTTCATTTCAGGGAGGCTTGGTCTTAATACTGATAGCACAGCAATCAACACATGTCCTGTGCATGTCCTGACATTTGGTGATGCAAAACATTACCAACTCACGGCTCTGTTTAAGTTTAGCTAGCTAATAGATTCTCATATTAATCTGATATTGAATCATTTCAAAGAACGATTAACAACCTTGCCTAGCTATCGGGTCACTTATGTGACAGCTCAAATTTTTTAACCACTCAATACACATATAGGCTACTGTTTGAACAGAACAGACTCTCACAAACAGAACTATGTAAACTACTGTAACATGATAAAAGCAATGCCATTTGAGTGTTGTGTTTACATACATGTGTTAAACTTATTATTTCCATAATTACTCATTGGTACAGAACACTCAAAAAATGAGGAAGACTCAAACAGACATGAAGACATTGTTCTTTCTTTCCAGGAAAAGAGTAATACGAAGAATACAAATGTACGTATTTTATAGCATAAAACTTTTTCATTCCTCAATCTATGAGCCTGCGTCACCATGAGAAAGATAGACACCCTGCTTTCCATTGAATGTGCACAGATGAGCAGGCGATTCATTTCACACAATCAAGGTTTGAAAAACAAAATAAAAACCTCCACATTCTGCCTGCTACGCAGCTGTTAAAATGAACTCCCTTAGTAAGCATCGGGATCCTTGACCTCACTGCCCTGGCAAAATTCCACATCTTGAAATTTCACTCTGGCACACTGACTGGGCCCCTTTAGAACCGAGGGAGAGAGGGATGAAAGGACTGCTCTGTTCAAACCCAACCTTTTTGCATTAAGAATGTACTGTGTTCTCTGACCAGACTACTTCTATTTCTGAAGCATGAACCACGTTAATCAAGCAACAGAGTAAGAGGAGGGGGAAAAAAAATGTGTTTTTCACCATTACACCGAGTATAATTAGATCACCCTCAAGTGCATATTCGTGTTTTACATTAGTGTCTCCCTCTTCACCAGCCTTGACTGAACTGGTTTTAACTGGTATTCTCTCACAGACATTGTGACAGCTGCAGTTTGTTTGCCTGAATTCTGTAAGAGAAGTGCCAATTCTTCCGCTGTTCTAAGAGATGCACTATGCTTCATTAATGGTGTTAAACTAGCTAGTGTGAAAGTGCCAGGAAGATAACTCAGGACAAGGGGAAAGGTCTGATGTGCGTCAAAAAAATAAATAAATAATAAAATAAAAAAATTTAAGTACACTGACCGGGATTTTGTTTGTTGTGACTTAAATAGATCCTCATTCTCCAAAAAAGAGAGTGCAAAATGTAACATAAATATAATAACCTACTGAAACCACGGATAGAACACATAAACACAAACACTTTTCAGTGTGAAATCAGCTCTAACAGAGTAAATTCTAAAAGAGTGTGCGTTATCCCTATATCCCAGATATTGCTGAATGTTGAATTAAACCTTAATTAATTGTGCATGGACACAAACATAAAGTACTGCCTCCGAAGCCCCATCACCAAAGTTAGGTAATTTCAGGTAAACATAAAGACTTGATTTAGACTTGATAAAGACAGTGGAGCATTAGCTTGCAAGAATGTTAGATAGATCAGAAGCCTTATCCAAGGTTTCGAGTTACTAAGGCAAATATAAGTTTTTTAAGTTTTCGTGGAACGTGAAAATTTGCCAACAAAGCACAAGCGTAACGTCAACAGAGATGTTCTTACCTTTTTCTACCCAGGAGATCAAAGCAAGCGACACTAGGCAAATTGATGCTGCGTTTATGAGGCGATCAGCCCCGGGATAGCAAAATCCACTTTTCCCCATACCCATCCATCCAGGTCTCTGTAGTGATGCACTCGGGTGCTCAGCTGAAAAATAGAGCTAGACTTGCCCAGTTGCCGGGAAACTGGGCCTCAGCTTGCAATCCTCTCGCCACCTTGGTCAAGCAACAGCATGAAAAATGCTACGGTACAAGTCACGGACGCACAAGTACAATAACGACTGCAAAAGTGCGGGACAGATTCTAGCTAGTAACGCGGCGGTGTGTGCAGCTGCATGGAGTTTACGTCAGTTTCGGATGAGGTTACAGTAGGCTAACTTCGTTGTACAGCCTTCTTTTTCGAACGGCTCCAAGTGATATCTGCCGCTTTGACATTACACACGCACAACATAGAACTCACATAAAAAGGAAAATCAGATCACTTCAGTTTGATGTGATCAGCTGCAAATTCAACAATACCCTTCACGCATGACCGGAACACCCGCCCCACATCTACATGCTAGCACCGCCCAGACAACCCAAAGAAAGCCGAAGGAACACAAACGCCTATATTGGCTCTCGTTAGCCCACGAGACAACATGAAGTTGACGAATTACTCTAATCTGTTATATGAATCGGGTACCATGTGAATGTAAACGTAAAGCAGTAGGCTACTCTGCATAACTTGTGTGTAATAAGGCTGAACATTTTGGTGAGGATTAAATTTTATGTTCAACAGCTATATACAATTACCCGAATAAATGAGAAATCACATCAGTTTCTACATGCAGAATAAAAGTTTAGAATTAGCTGATGATTTCATTGCCTTTTCCTCGAAATATGCATTCTAAATTGAAGGCATAGGAGTTCACAGATTTACGCATGCTGAAGTAAATAGATGCGAAAAAGTACAGTAGCCTGCACTCACAGCCTTTATGTCAGATGTTTAACGATTCTTTCGTGTAGAGTTGTTGTTTTTTATTGAGCCATTGAGATGTACTTTCAGGTGTAATTAAACAGAGACATTGAGGTGTACTTTGAAAGGTATATTGTGAAATATTTTCACATCACACAGCCAACGAATCTGTCTTTCTGACTGATTGGGGAAAGTCGTTTCAGCATCTTTGAATGAGGGCAGAGATTAATAGTGGCTGCCGGCAGCCTGAAGGGATGGGACAGCCAGGTGGAGATACGATGCTGATCGGAGGGGTCTGGGTGAGTGTTTGGTGTGATCATTGTCTGGAGATAGGATATGGCAAATACCATTTGCAGTGTTCAAACGTGGCTTAGCACGTGTGAAATTTCAGCAGGTTTTAGATCAGGTGGACAGCAGTATGCTGGACAAGTTGTAGTTGCCTGAGGGCACAGGCTGGTAAGCCAGCCAGCAAGACTACAGTAGTCTAGATAAGTGATTATAAGGTCGTATACAAGCAGGTCAGGTGAATTGTGCAGTTCCACAAAAAGCACATTTCTTCTACATTCATCCTATCACTGCTTTGAATAGAGAATTATGTTTTGTTACAGAATAATTTAATTTTTTTTCTTCTAAATTGAATCGCTGTTTACTGCTATATTTGGTGTGCTATATATGCCATATGTTGCTTTCAAGACCCCAGACCACCCTCTTCCTGTTTTTCTGGCTCCCTACATATTCTGGCATGAAACCTCCCAATTGTCTGGGTATGGCCAGAAAGGAGAGATTTAATATCCATTGAGGGAGTTGAGCAAGTCTTGCCAGTAAAGAGCACTCGCTTGACATCAAGATTATGACTCGATGCAGTCATGCAAAGTAGCAGGCATACTAATAAAGCAAAATGTTGTCCTCATGGTTTTCTTTGTTCCGTTATAATACACTTATGGAAATAAACCGTTTCATGGTCACTGGGTGTGTGACAGCAGATACTGGCTCATGACTGGCATTATTACATTACAGGAATTTTTAGCAGACGCTCTTATTAATTTAATAAGTTTTAGGAAGTCTGTTTCTCCAGGCAGGACATTGCCTGTCAAAGGCAGCTCTCTTCATTAGGATAACATCTCATTTTTTGGCAGGAGGTGCTAATTTCTTTAACTCCTAGGTGGGAAAGAAAATCTGAGTAGAACACTTCAAATACTGTGTATCATATTCTCTAGCTCATGCTCAAAATTGTTACTGTAATGCTCTCTGCCATTGGCCTCATCTCAGACTCTGTAAAAAGGTAAAATATGATCTACTGTTCTCTTTGAGGAAAAATGCATAAACCAGTTTCCTTGGCAAATGTGTGAGGAGATCAGAGGTCTTCCCTGGGTTTCAGTCTCCCAAAGATTCAACCTTTAATAAACAAAATCGAGTGACATAGCTATACAGGTTAGGGTAGCGTACAAAGACACTGAGCGTGCTAGGCCCACACACAAGATCACAACAAACAAATACACCAGAACAGATTAATCCAGCTTCAAGTACTTCACTTTGAAATGATAATATAGGACAACTGGAATAGCATAAGGCAGTATGCAGGGCAGCTCGTATGTCTCACACAGACAAATCACTGAATCACAGGCACGTAATCTCTCTCTCTCTCTCTCTCTCTCTCTCTCTCTCTCTAACACACACACACATAAAATGCCCACAGTGTCCATCCATTCTTAAGCTAATATTATTCTCATTGCGCAGTTTTTCTTCTGGTCTCTTGATTCCTCTCAAAATGCAAAGTGGATATCTTGCTAGGACAGTGCTGAATTTAACAATATGTTTTTTCACTCGCTGCCATTTTCATTACTGAGCACAGATATCCTGTCTTTTTGCAGACACTGTGTTCTCCCCTCGTCTAAATGGCCTTTGCTTGGTAACCACCCATTGTATCACAAAACATCATGTCAGCTGTCAGCCTGCTCTGTCTGTAACCTATCCATTAAAAGCACAGCCAAGGAAGATAATATCTGTAATACTTGTCAACGGTGGATGGAGTCTGATTGTCTGCTGCTGTGCTGCAGTGTATAAACTGAGGTAAGGAGATATTTGGACCTGTCAGTGCAGAAAAGTGTAAATCCAGGGAAGCGGTTTGTAAAATGAGTGAAATATTATCTCTTGAAAGGGGAAATAATAGAGCGGCATATTGTTTTCTAATGACAGAGATGCTGTCTGATGGGAAAATGAGTTGCCAGTGGTTTATATGGTATTTACAGTGTATGACTTGATTTGTTTCATATATTTGCACAAAAACACAATAAAAGACATAAAAAGATACCAACATCATACTTAAAATACAAGACAGTTGTGCGGGAGAGGAAAGAAACCCTAGTGGGCTTATAAGAGTTCTAAAATGCATGTGTGCTTAAGCACTCAAAGAGGTGCATAAAAATGAACTTTTGAGGAAAGCATCACAAATTCTGTCCAGAGTAATTGGGAATTGCCTTCCAGTTGTAAGGTGTTGTTTTATTACGAAAATCTGCAATCTTTCTATAAGAATATTAGTAACAGAAAATAAGTTAAATAAGAGCATTTGATGGAGGAGCTGGAAGATCAGTCCTTGGTTCAAAAATGAACAGCCCAGAATTAAAGTGTGTCTGAGATGAGAAAACCCTCAACCTTCAGAAAATTGCAAAATTGAAAATTCAGAAAATATCAATGATAATGTGATATAAATCACTACAAATTCAAATTCAGCATGTGTCTGAAAAATACATAAAAATATTAAATACATTGAATCTGAATGGGGTTCCAGAGCTGAAGACCAAGTTACCTGAGAGTACTTTATAAAAAGTTTTTTTTAGAGACATGGCAATGAGTGTTTACACTGAAAATGTGGATGAGGATTATTTGCTTAATGACATTTCATTTTTATCTTTTTATTCTGTCTGCTGCTAATAAAATTGTTCTGCATCTCTGTGGGGCTCTGTTTACGGTGGAAAGGATCAAATGTACAGTAAGAGAAAACTTACCCTGGCAATTTGAAAAAGAGTGTGGCAGTGGAAAGGCTAGTCTAAGTTTGCAATAAAACTGAATTCAATAGAAGGAATTCCTGATCTAAGCCTAATACAATAATGTGTGACATGTGGAGTTGTTTAATTTGCCATGATACTGTGACTGAAACACTATTTTAAAGTGATAATGAATATGCCATATCAAAATGGATGGATGGATTAAACAATTGATCTCAATGATTATCTCCCCTCATCTTAATCATTAGGTGTAAACCAGTCCCTTTAAATCCACCTGATAGCCCCACCGAGACAAGAAGACTCAAATTGGATTTAAAGTATGTAATTACACTTCCTTTAATGACAGAAAAGACTGCACATGGATGTAATATGGTGCCCACTTTGTGCAGCTTTATGCACACATATCTTTTTACAGGTACAAATTGAATCCCTTTCTTTGAAAAAAAAAAAAATAGCCATTGCATTTCATTGCTGACACCATAAATGCAAAGAACACCGATGATATTTCAGAGAGCAGAAATGCTACTGGACAGAAGTGGAGCTCTGTGGGTTAGATAAGTGATATTTAATCGCTTGTGAGTTCCATGCTGGCATCAAAAAAGGTTTTTATGCGTGAAATGGGACAGGATCAAGCTGCACTGGGGTCTGATTTACATATTGTGTAACTTACCCTTCCACCACAATATCCTGAAAATGGCAATGGCTGAGCAGCAAAACGGAAGTGAATGTGTTGTAATTAAAGTAACCGTGCAGAACTGATCATCAGTAATAGCCATAGTTCAGATCTGACTATTAATTTGTGAGTTAATTTAATGGAAATAATAAGTAGTAGTCATTCAGATATTCTGAAAGTAATTTGGTAGTGAAGAGAACTTGCAGCTGAGAGTATCAATAGACATTTGTAATCTCTAAGTCAGGGCTGCCCAACCCTTTTTTTGGAGATCTATCATCACCCCTATTTTGGCACACCTGATTCTATAAATTAGCAGCTGAACAAGTACTCTAGCTGTTGAATAATATATGCTTTGTAAGGGCTGGAGTGAAAACCTACAGCACGGTAGATCTCTAGGAACAGGGTGGGGCACCCCTTCTCTAAGCTCTGTTCCCACGGCCATGTATGCATAATAAGTAAATTTTAAAAACATCAGTCTGACTCAGTGAAAGGTATGTGTAAAAATGCTTCTATATTTTTAATGCCACTCAAATAATGAATACAACGCTTAGTTCACGTAGAATTATTTCACTGCGTCATAAAAAAAAAACATTTTTCCTACAGTGATCCTTTATGGATATGACAAATACAAATGACAAATACAAATGAGACAAAGAATTATATGAAATGGATCTTCCTTTTCACGTTTTCCAATATGTGTTTAGGACTTTTTTTTATCACTAATTTGAACACTGTCCTTTTTTTGATGATAATAATTCACCATTCCAGTATGTGTTGTCTACATTTTTGTTTTGGCTTTTTAAAATGATACCTTAAATGCAAAATGTCCACCTCATTTTTTTATTTTTTTATTTTTACTTCAACTGAAAGTAATATTTTGTTTACATTACAATAAGCATAAAACATAAAATGTGCATAAACTAGAGCTCTGCTACCCAAGGCAATTTTATTATTTAAAGGCTAACTCTACAGCTGAACTAATACTTTAACTGAAACAATGGCCTCGAGGAGAACAAAATGTCTTGAGTAAGGACACCCCTGTACCAAGCATTGGACCATTACAGATCTCTTTTTACCCCCCTCTCCTTTTCATTTCCTCTCCAACCTACGACCCCTCCTCATACGCACAAATACGCACACACACACGTGGACACAATACAACTGCTCTCTTCTGTCTGCAAATATGCTATCACACACCTAATTAATTTATTACTATCAACATAATTATTTATTTTCCTCTCTGTTTAACCCTTGCTTTGCATATATATATATATATATATATATATATATATATATATATATATATATATGCATTAAGTTTTAATGAAGATGAAGACCGATGTTTCAGTATTAGCTTTCTTCAGTAAAAATTACAAATGACACTGGGAGGCCTCTATGTGCAGATCACCTGTGTTTAATTGAAAACAATTAACGGTCTTCATTGAATTGTTTTTAAAGGGCCAATTGCAATAATTTCAGTGCAGTGAAAAATCAGATGTTAAGACCAATATCCAATATATAAGTAGTATATCATTCCGTAGTGAGAAAATAGCCTTACATTTAACATATCAACAGGGGGGAGGGATTGTATCTTCAATTTATACATGTAAAACAATACATTACAGTTCAAATATAATAGAAAACAATTTTTACATTACAGATGAGCAATTTTTCATTTATAGACAGTTCATTTAATTTTTAGACAGTTCAGTTTATATATCCATCTAGCTTCCAGTTTTAAAAGTTATTTTTCCATATCTCCCTCTCTACGATTGAACTTTAATTTGTCAATATCTGTACATTTAAGGTCTTTTGCTTGATTTTTTTTTATCTGTAAAATGATATTGATGCCACAACATCACTTCTCTTGATGCTAATTTTGTTCTGTTAAATGTGTTTTACTTTTATTGAAGTTTTTCCGACATAGTACAAATTTCATGGACATGATGATAAATAAATTATATGGTCAGAATTACAGGTCATACATTCTTTATTCTTAGAATGTAGAATGTACCATTTGCATAGAAAACCTTAGTGCGATCCATAAATTTAAATCCAGGTTCTATGGTTCTCAGTAATTCTCCTGTGGACATTGCAAAATAATGCACAACATTTTCGGAGTGAGTTGTGCTTTGTAAAATTTTTAAATGCTATGAGACCAACAGCAACTCTGGAGCGTTCAAGAGAAATTTCTCCTTGAGGCAATAATGTTGTATCTATTATATATCTAAGTTGCATCACATCTGAGGGAACTGTTCACAGGCTGGCCTTAGAAATTCCCATTTTTACATGGCTCTCCAGTGACACCTTGTGGAAAGATGCCTCTGTCAATACTTAAACATCTAAATTTCTCGCCAAAATATATTATGTAATCATAAGTTGTCATGGATATAGCTGAAATTTATCCAGAGGGAAACATAGCACACGCTGGTATGAAAAACCCATAAAATGCTTTTTATTTTCTGAAATTGGAACTGTGGAAAAAAATGGAACTGAAAATGTATAGGTAGAGGGAATTGACCATTACCCCTCTGATATCTAAAACTGGCAAACATGTATGTATGTAATTGTATAATATATGTATAATGCAAGTGTTTGCTGACACCAAATTACAACGAGATAAACCAGCATTGTGTTAAAATATGATTAACCATACAATTGTGGTAGACCTTAAACATGTTGTCAAAACCTTCATTGATCAAGAGATTGCCTTTGACAAAAAAACAACAAATGCAGTGGTTCCCCATGACTGAGGAAGTGCAACAGTGATTTAGCTGACCACACCAAAAATCAAGACAGCCTGCACAATATCAACGAGCAACAAGCAACATGAAGCAGCTGCAAACTAACGTAAAGGTTTCCTTAAAAGTGTTTTTTTTCCCTCCTCAGTCCTTAATATTTAATTTAAAACGTTGTGTCATATTTTGAATCAGAAATAAGAAATATCTCCCTCTACTACAGCACCTCTCAATAGAAAATATTTCTTATCATTTATAATTTGTTAAAACAACCACTAAATATTTCTGAGTTTCACAACATCTTTATTCTTTTTCACAATAGTAACCTGAAACCAGAATTTGTTTGCTTACATTTGGAATGCGATCACTTGCATACAGGCACAGTTTAGTCTTTATAGCCTAGTAACAGGTCAGGTCACTCAATATTTCATACCACATGTACATTAGTAACACAATCATCTGCTAAGCTTTTCAACGTGTAAGAAGTCAGTCCAATGTCTGCCTGTTTGAGATATTAGACGGAAAACTAAATGCATTCTGCATTAGCAGGCCATCAATGCTGGAGAAAGAAAAGCCAAAATCAATTGTTCTGGACACTCTCCATCAGAAAAGTCTGAGGTCCAATCATGGCTAGAGCACCTTAAGTGCCTCTCTGGGCCAGGGAGACTGACAGCTTCTTTGTTTTGAGGTATGTGTCCTCCAGCTCAAATGGTGTTGAGTTGCACTGTGTGTCATATGTGGAGACTACGTCGTCTGGAGGCCTGGAAGATGACTATGAGAAATTGCTGTGGCCCTCTCCTAAGTATACACTTTCCTACATTAGTGTAAAGAGACACACAGATGGAGAAGAGTCTCATATCATGCTTTCTAGAGTATTTAGGCATTGTGCTCACATCTGCGCTGTTAGAACCTAACCCCTAAGTTTATAAATCTGTAAAGAGTGGAAGGAAGGTTGTTTTCTATAAAGCTAATATCTCAGGCAGTGGTCCTCTTTCTAATTCAGCTAATATTGGATGTATAGAGGCTACCATGGCAATCTTAGAAATCCATTCATATAACCATCCATTTTCTTAAACTGCTTGTTCCTGCTCAGGGTCATGAGGGGGGACTCTGGAGCCTATCCCAGCATGCAATGAATGAGAAGCAGGACAATTCACTCTCACTTTCATACCTACAGACTCTCAACTAGCCTACTGCATGTCTTTGGGGAGTGGGCGGAAACCAGAGAACCTGCAAACTCCACGCAGAAAGGCCCTCGGTCAGGATTCCAACTTGGCACCGTCTTGCGGTGAGGTGAAAGTGTTATTCCATGCAGTAATGTGCTGCCCTGCAAGCACAGAAATGCACCTTCTAATAACTCTCTGTGAGTTTGTGAATGAGCTGTGAATTATCCACTCCGGTCTTGCTTCCCTGAAAATATTGTGGCCAAATTTCAAATCGACTGTACAAGTAATCGTGTATACGTATGTAATCATAGGTTTATTTTACTGTACAATACTGAATCTATATTTGCTTCACTTTAAACAATGTAATACTAATGGTTTATATAACAGATTCTTAGTCAGTATTGTGTCATGAATAAACTGTTGCTAAGCATTTAATTTGTACACAGTTATCTATTTTCAAAAGCTGTGGTTACCATTCTCTATTAACTAGCCTCACTTATGTGTGTCATGCTTAGTGCTGAATGAGACAGGCCTGAACAGTACAGCCATACCAAGTTAATATTCAACTTTCAAACTATCTGTGTTGACATCTCTCATGTACTACACGAGTTAAATCCAGTTTTGCTTGTTTGGTAATTTATTTATTTATTTTTTGTCATAGCAACATAAACAGTACTTTTTTTATTTTTATTTTTTAATGACTGACTAAGGCGGCACATACAGTTTATTCAGCAAACAAAAAACAAAATGAACGACAGAACAAACACACACCAGTTCCCCTAGAAACAAAATCAAGTTATTTTTATGTGATGGGCGTAACCATCAATGGGCAACAAACACAATGTCTGATATCACATCAAATGTCAAGGGATTCACTGTCTATTCTGAAGCACTTTTTTTTCTTTGCTTCCGTGTTTCGTTTCGTTGAAAGTTACCTACCCTGGACTGAACAGATTGCTGGGAAACGAAACTGAACCGGGTAATAGATCGCGTCGCCGAAGTGCGAGTTTACACTCATCCGTAGAAGATGACGAATAAGGACGTTCTACGGCAATATCAGACATATATCACAAATATTATCCAGCCATCATGTATACTACCCCTGGTTGAATTTCTGAATGGTGAGTCAGACATACTTCCGTTATATTGAGCATTTTTAAGTAGTTTGTTGTGTATATTTCCATCTAACAGCAGCATCAGCAGAACCATTACAACCACTTTATGTTGGAGATTATGGTGGCCGATTAAGGTTATCATTATGCATGTATGTACGTATCCATATATACCATATATATGCACACGCCACGTCTCACGTAATCGAAGCACGTATATGGTCATGGATATGAATAGGTTAAATAGAATGTTTTAGACAGGTACTGACACTCGTCAGTTGTCAACCTCCTGTGAGTTTTTGGGAATTGTCTTTGTCATTTGGCCACTATTGAGCCACATCTGTATAAAACAATTGTGATTTTGGCACTTAAATGTATTTGGATAATTTATACAGTAGACGAATGAACCTGACAGTGCACATTGTCAACATTTCCCTGTTAGTCCAGTTGCACTTTCCACCCAATGTGGAACTTTGCCAATTTTCAGCTCACCAACCACCGCTACGTCAGAGCACACGCTGTACCTCATCTTCACCGCTATTAGGCTTTAGCCTTAGCAGTTATTGTTGTTAGCCACAGCATTATAATCAAAATTGTAATATGATCATCGATAATCTGTATTTGCAGACCATGAGGGTCAAATCCAGACCGTAGAGGACCAAAAGGGCCTGACCGAGGCAGCCACTCTGATGATGTCATTGATTTATGACCTCCCAGAGACCCAAGGCTGGTTTCGCATGCTCCTGGATGGCTTCAGCAATGCAGGTATACATCCACCCATCCTTATTCTGAAAGAACCATTGGAACAATTCAAATAATTCCAGCCATATTACCAGGTTCATGGTTTTATATCGGTGGCTTCCAAAAAAAGAAGATGGGATCAATATGGTGAATCATATTTTTATTTTTTATGTAGCCTTTATTTACCCAGGGCAGGTTCGCTGAGCACGCTGCAGCAACGCCCTGCTTCACACTCATACACATTCACACCTGGGAGCTGCCCAGTACAACCACAATCCTGTGTTGTTGGCCACTGAGCAGCTCCACTGGAGGGAGAGAACATTTTTTTAGCCAATTAAATCAGGGGATGATTAGGTGGCAAGTTTTTGCAAGAGCCAGAGCTGGGATTTTAGCCAGGACACCAGGGAACCCCCTACTGTTTGCGAATAGTGTCATGGGATCTTTAATGACCACAGTGAGTCAGGACCTCGGTTTAACGTCTCATCTGAAAGAGGGCATCTCCTACAGAACAGTGTCCCCGTCACTGCACTGGGGCATTGGGGTTTATTTGACCAGAGGGAAGATTGCCCCCTGCTGGCCCACCAACACCACTTCCAGCAGCAACTCAGGTCTCCCATCCAAGTACTAACCAAGCCCACACTTGCTTAGCTTCAGCCAGGTGGCAGGAGCAGAGTGCATGGTGGTATGGCTGCTGGCTATATAAGGGATTGGGGTGAATTTAATGACAAAGATGATTAAAAATAACTTGCTGTATATTCTACATTTTCCATTGGAATTATAACCTGTCAAATTAAACACTACACTTGTTACAAGGATTTCCGAAGTAACTGAGTTACTATAGTTTGTTTGGCGTACTTAAAACTATTTTCCCAGTCAATAGATTTCATTAAATGGAATTTCTTCTTATTTGTGTTGTTTGTTCATCTTCCTTTGGATTGTTTTCCTCCATTGGCTTGTTCGCTCCATTTTCTACCAACAGTGAAGTTTACAATGTCCATTGTATATATTTCAAGGTTAAATACCCATAACTGTAATTTTGATACTGTCCAATGTTATCTCTTGGTTTGCCAACAATTGCTGTAACTTCTGTGATTTCCACTGCTTGTGTTTCCAGGTTACTCTACCCTTGCTGAAGCCATTGAATCCAATGACTTTGCTGACATAGAGAAGGCAGCAATTCACAAAGAGGAGGTGAGGAAGCTCAGGGTCATGCTGGCGAATCAGCTAAAGCCCCTGGACATTCTGCCATACATGCATGAGGTACTGCTGCCATCCCAGAGGGAGAGGGTTGAGCAGGTGAGTGAGATTCAGTCACAGAGCTTCACACTCAATACATTAACAGTGGGAAAGCTTTGTGTCAGCAGCATTACTGCAACAGTTAAGGAGCACAGCCTGTAACCCAAAGGTCATGGGTTTGACACCCAAGTGGTGGACTGCTGCTGAAGCTGTTAACAAGGCCATTAGCTTGCTACGTCTAGGTCGTACCATAAAAGAGCACCTGTCCATGTTTAAGAAGTCACATGCCCTTTTTTCTTCTCACCTTTTCAGATAACTGAACTGAAGGGAATGGTGCGTGGAACTCATACACTGCTGGATTTCCTGCTCAGAACAGATAATCCCCGGTGGTACACTTGCTTCCTGGATGCCCTGAGGAAGGGTAGATTTGATCAAGTGGTGAATGTTCTGGATGATCAGAGTGGCAATGCATCTGAGCAAAGTGGTAAATTATTTGCCCGCTAGTTTGCATGTGATGCCTGTGTTGATCCCCAGGCAGCTATTAAGGTTGATCCCTCCCCCCCCCCCCTTTTTCTTATTTCAGGTGTTGATGGCAAGGAAGAGGCATTGGAGGAAATGGAAATTTCTTTCAGCGAGGAAGCAGGTCCCTCCAATCTCTTTGCCAGTGCAGGTAATTTTATCCATGTTTGCCAAATACTGTCCTGTAACTCCAGTGTAGTCATTCCTTGGATATATCTGTAACTCCAGTGTAGTCATTCCTTGGATATATCTGAATTCTGACCAAGGTTGCATAGGTGCATTGTATGTTTTTATATTGTCTGTTTCAGATGCTGGAAAAGATGGGTGCCAACCAACATCAAACTATGATGCGCCTTCTTCTGTGGCACTGCGAAACTACCAACTAGAATTAGCTGAACCAGCTCTGAAGGGCAAGAACACTATTATATGTGCTCCAACAGGTGGGATTATAGCATGTGAAAGCACTTTCCTAATTTTATATGAAACAGTATGTGTTTGAGACAAGTTACTGTCACGTCAATTCAGTGGTTCTTAAAACATTCCTGTGCACCAGTTCCATCCTATTGAAACACATGCTGTAATTTGGGCTAACATCAGAGGTACAATCCATGTGGTAGACTTTCTGAGCCGAGACATTCCAAATACAGATTTCCAGATGATTCAAAGAACTCGGTCTGTCACTTTGTCTGGCCAATGAGACCAAGAACACTTTGTCTTGGCTCAGGCTCAGGGAAAACGATGGTTGCCATGGAGATCTGCAGGCATCACTTGGAGCAGAGCACAGAGGAGAGGGGGCGGAAAGTAGTGTTCCTGGCCAACACTATCCCACTGTGCCAACAGCAGATGGAAATGTTTCAAAAGTACTTTGAGAACACAGAGTAAGGCCTGCCCCATTTTTAGCCATTTTATCTCACCTGTGACTCCTATGATTCATGTTGACATGTAACAAAAAACATGTCTGTATGAAAGGTATGATTACAACTTAAGGGTCCTGCACTGTGTACAGTTAAGTATGTTGGATGTAAGATTGTGTCGATGTTCTATGTATCCAGGAGGTGGCAGGCATGCCCTGCTTAAAAACCCAGTGAAAACCAGTTGAATTTGTAATATGTGAAAATGGGTCTGGTTGGAGATCTTTGTTTAAACCCTGATATTTGTCTGTTGTATTAGCGTTGGAGTGACCGGTCATTTTGGGGACGATGCCAACCCAATAGCTATCCGTGTTTCAGTGGAGACTTGTGAGATCATAGTGATGACACCAAAGCTTCTTGAGATTAACCTTCAAGATGGAACAATCCCTGGACTCTCAACATTCACCCTCATTTTCTTTGATGAATGCCACCACACCATGAAGAACCACGCCTATAATGCAATCATGAAGATGTACTTGGACATCAAGCTGGGTCCTGAACCAACACCACTCCCACAGGTAGCTTACTGAAGAGTCCGAACTAGATAACCATGTCTTCCTGGGTTAAGCAGAAGTCTATGTCATGCTCCATAAATATTAAAAAAGAATGGTGAGGTACATTTCAGCAATCATAAAAACATCTGCAAGTATGTCAAAGTATTATCATTTAACCTATAAGCATTTTGAGTAAAAAAATAAGCCTCGACTACAACATCCCTCTACATGAACATACCTGTACACCACTCTTCAGATTGTGGGTCTGACAGCCTCTGTTGGAGTGGGCAAGTCCAAGAATGAGCGGGATGCCAGAGAGCACATCTACCAGTTGTGTGCCAACCTGGACACTGACACCATCTCCACTGTGAGACAGAATGAGGGAGAGCTTAGTTCCCATGTCTTTGTTCCAGATAAAGGTACAGTGCAGCTCATTATCTCCTGGTTATGCATTTCCTTTAAGCACTGCCAGCTTATTCATTCACCATTCTGGCCTTCTGTGAGTGTGTCTGTATTGATGTAATTACTACTTCAGAATATGTTACTGTGGCCTTCTTGCTTGTCGCTTATCAGAGAAAGATTACAGTTATGTGATATATTGATTTCCTGGCCAGAAACAGCATTTATATGTGTTCGTGTAACTCTATCAATACTGGTGGAATAGATTGAGTCAGAGGTCAGCCCACTGTTGGGTTGCAACTTACACCATTCAAGTACTGATCTGCTGCCTGTATATCTACTGTCTAAAACTGCATTGTGCTGCCATTATTCATATGAGCCTCTTAATGGTCAGACAGCAGGGAAACATCTTATCGCCCACTAAAGATAGTACTGTAGTCTCAGTTGAATACTGTTATCATTTCTTGTGATATTATTTGATGTCACAAATATATTGTATCTTCTTGTGCGGATCATGGTTTCAGTGTAAGAGAATATTCACATATCTTTCATAGATACAAGAATTGCCAAGCGCCGTGTCGCCAACCCTTTCATGGATATTGTGTTGGAACTGATGGCCCATGTGGAATCCCTTGCAAACAATACCTACAACATTGGTAAGAATTGCTCCAAAACCACTGTCTCAGTGTTTGGTCGCTAGGCCTATTGCTCATAAGTAAGGCCACCAGTCTGTCTCCTCTCGTTTTCTCACATGCTATTCAGTTCTCTGCCAGCTAGAGGTCATGATAGCCTCTTTGTCAAGTCCCTTCTCAAACAATTATTCCATTTGCACCACCTCGATAATCTAAGTTGATGAAGTAATTGGCACTAATCAAGAACAGACAATGATTGACAGTGATGTTCACAAGTGACACTCCCATGTTAAATTGAGTTCAATTACTACTGTGGACATGTTGCAGTGAATATTTTCAGTATTAAATGTTGTACAACGGCATGATAGGTTTTGTTGAAAGCAGTGAGAAATGCCCACATTAAAAATGGAGGCAGTTATATTACATTTAACTTGCACAAAAAAGTAAATTAAAAAAGAAAAAAAAATCATGATTCAACTAATTAACTAATCATGGTCTTCAATGAAGACCTTAAGTAGAATCAAGTGTCTTAATGCTGTGCTAAAACAAAAATCTGCACCTACACCGGCCTTTTTCGAATAAGATTGGATGCCCTTGCTTTATATGGATGCATTTTTCTTTTTACTGCAACGATACTCAATCCTGGTCCTGTAGAACCACAGATCTGCTGTTTTTATTTGTTTGTTTTTTTTTTCTTTCTCTTAAGATCAGCGATAAATTCAGACCCAAGAAAACAGGTGACCTGAGTTAATTGTGTAATCGACTGCTTTAACCGATCAATCTGTACTGAAGTACTGAGTCACAACAATAGCCAGCAGACCCTGCAGCTCTTCATGACCAGGAGTGGACCTGCATTTAAACTTCTATCCATGTTCACTTTTCTTCCTGACTTTCCCCAAATTAGATCAACTAATTGTTTATAAATGTCTCAATTAGTAACACATTGTGTGAATTGTCATTTACCTGTGCCATTGAAGTGCCTATGGGCACTCCATCAGGATAACCATGAAAATACAAGTTTAAATCCCTGTAGGTCACATGGTGGAGACAAACAGGTGGCCCAGGTGGTTGTTAGTTGAAATTATTTTGTGTATTGATGTAGTAATTTAATCAAAATACACACATTTATTTTGTTATTTATGTATTTATTCATGTATTTAGGCGCCATGCATACCCAGAGTAATTTAACAGGTTAATGTGGTTCAACACAATATGGCACTATACATTAAATGCATCACATTAGAAGAATAGCTATAATGTAAGGGCAGCATTATTTTTAATAGAAGGGTCACCCATAATTTTTGCTTTCTGTCATTGTTTGGGTGATTATCTTGGCTCCTTAAATCCACCAGACTCCCTGTCCAAGATCCCACGTAGCACACGTGGGAGTCAGTCTTATGAGCAATGGATTGTGGAGGTCCAGAGGAACTGCAAGGTTCTGAGGCTGGACAATGAGGATGAAGAGAAAAAGGTCTGCAGAAAGCTGGTGACCTGTGCAGAGCACCTTAGGGTACGACCATACCCCGTTTACCCACAGGCGGTCACATGACCCAAATCCACCTCCAAAACGTGATTTTACTCAATCTCTCCCTTTCTTAGACTATAATATTATATTTGCCTTGTGTTTTTTCATTATACAGAAATACAACGACTGCCTGATCATATCAGAAGACGCTCGGGTGAAAGATGCTTTCAAATATCTGCAGGAGCATTTTGACAACTTGGATCCAGAATATTTCGATGAGACTGATGAGAAACTGGTGAACTATTTTGAAGGTAACTTTCTGTTTCTGAACGCTTTCCTCCTGCAGTATCTCTTGTTCTAACACATAGAACACACTTTCATATGCAGACCAAGGAAATGTAACTGCAGCAAGTCTCATTCATAATTTTGTTCCAGATAAGAAGGCCATGTTGAAAAATGTTGCGAATGAGAATGGTATGGACAATCCCAAGCTGTCCGAGCTGCAGCTGGTCTTTGAGGAGCAGTACAGGTTCAAACCTGAAACTCGCACCATCCTGTTTGTCAGGACCAGGGCACTAGCAGAGGTGAGGTGTGCACTCTTTGAACATATAGTGAACATATATCAAACCAGTGAATGATCCATCCCCATAGCTCCTATTAATGGAACCTGCTCTTGACCTATTAGAATTTTTTTCTTTTTTTCTGGAACCATGTTTCTTTGGACAATGCATGTCAAATGACTAGAATAATGTGCATCGAAGACCATCAGGCAAGCAGACAAGAAGCTGCAGAATCTTGTTCATTATGAAAAATATGAAAATAGCAATCGCCCCCCCCACCCCCCATTACTATGCCCATTTGACCCATTGCATTATATTTCAAAGTTCCCTTTGTCATTTGTATTGCTCGGAGCCATTTAGCAATTGCAGCTTTAGTAGGTGATCTGAGACAGCAATGTTTCAGAGACCCCTTCATTATGATTCCCAGAAAATGGCAGTGCATTGCAGAGACAATCAATCAGGAGCAACAAAACAAATGAAATTATTTTTGTACAGACAACTGTCTATAGTACCATACATCAAGAATAATCTCTGCATTAGCCCATATATAAGCATGCGTGTCTTACATTTTTAGCTGTTTAGTAAGACATCTTGCTCTTAAGGAAATTGAGGACTGGAATGTTCACTGGATTTGAAAACTATTGAATATTTCCTAATTGTATATAATTACTACTTACTGTATCTTAATTTTCTTTTGCTAGGCAATTAAAGAATGGGTTTTGGAAACACCTACTCTAACTCATCTCAGACCAAAGGTTCTCATTGGACGTAGAAAAACTGACAAAGTTGAAGGTAATGCATTAGGGTTAGGATTGTGCAGACACTATTGGGAAAAGCCTGAAGCCCAAGAAGCAGAATTAAGCTTTACTGGGAAGTTGAGCTGTTGAGAAGAAAGAATGTTAACATTACAGTAGGGAGGGGGTTTACAGTAGAGCTTTACAGCTAAGGCTGCTATTTTGTCAGTCCATGAATTGGCTTCCTCCTATAGAAATATTTATGAGTGAGTTCTGTATGGAGGACCTACCGAAGTGTGTTGTAAGCATTCTTTGTGTGTGTGTCCTAGGAATGTCCCTGTCCAATCAGAAAGCCGCCCTGGACGCCTTTCAGGAAGGTGGCAGCAAGTTGCTAATTGCCACTTCTGTGGCAGACGAGGGCATCGACATTGCCAGCTGCAACCTGGTACTGCTCTATGACTATGTGGGCAATGTCATCAAAATGGTGCAGACCAGAGGTACATTATGATAGAGCTCTTGTGCAATTGGGTTGCACTTTTACCATATCAAGCTTGCTCTTTCAGTGGTGTAGAGCATTGGTTCTCAAAATGCGGTGGCAATGTTCTGTGTGTCGCAGGCCGTGGCAGAGCAAAGGACAGCCTCTGCATCCTGATCACCAGCAACTCAGAAAGTGCCACTAAGGAGCAGATCAATATCATACATGAGAAGATGATGTATGATGCTATAAAGAGCATACAGAGAATCGACCACACCCAGTTCCTGGCCAAGGTAAGCTGCAGTCCACTCTGCAGAAGACCATCAGTCATAGTGGCAGACATTTTACTAAGCAGAAAAGCAGCATGCTGTGACATGACTCTGAACACTTTCCTCAATGTTGATGTTTGCTTATTTTAACTGCAAATTAAGCATCTTTAAATAAACAGATTGATGCAATTCGGTTTATTCTCTGCTAAAGAATTTCTAGTTCACAGGTGGCAGGCACGGCAAAAGTTCAAGATTGCTGAGATGATTGCATTAAAAATGTATGACACAATTTGACACAGTTTAAATGGCTTTTTCTCTAAGAAAAGTCATTTATCTGCTATAATGAGGACGTGGCTGGACTTGAATTGCTTGAGGAGAGTGAACACTACAAAGCAACGTTTTTCTTCTTGAAGGGATTTTTAATTAAAAACTTTTATTGTATGTTTTCAATTGGCCTTTACAGTTTTATGAGCAAGGAAGAATATTTTAGACACTTAAAACATTTCTGATCACCTGAAAAGTTCAAGTAGCTGTTTGTACAGCAATGTTTTGTTTCCAGACTGTACATATGATTAAGTTAATTTACATAAATGTCAACTTTTATGTAGCGCTGGTACTTATTTCCTTCTAATTCTCAAGAGGCACAACCTCTTCCCTCTCAAGAACCAGAGAACCATGGTTTAGATTCAGGTGGCAATGGGGTATCTGTCCACTCTGCCTGTGCCAGTTGTTACATGCCTAACATTCGCCAGGTTGCTAACAAATTGAAATTGAGGCTACAAATATGTCCAACTGTGAAACAGAGAAGAGTTTTGGCTACAATTCCAAACCTTATTTGTTCAGGGTTCAGGTTGGGGAGAAACTATGCAATTTTACAAAACTTGCATAGATTTGAAATAATGTGATATAATCAGCTGGGAAACTGACTAATATGACTTGCATTAACTTATCCTGAATACAATGTGGTAAAACCTGGCCACTGAGAGAAAGAACATTTTTGATTGATGAGCTGAAAGTTGTGAGCGTGCATTTTGGTTTCAGCTCACATACACAAAATTAGTCTATCTGATCAGCTGACTCCTAATTCTAACATCTAGTGGTTTATTCATTTCCATTTGATAATTCAGGTGAACAAAATGCAGACAATCATGAAGAAAACATACGATATCGAGAGACAGATGGCCCAAACCAGGAGTCAGGAAACGGACCCCTTTGTGCTGCTGTGCGGAAAATGCCGAAAATTTGCATGCAATACAAAAGATATCAGAGTCATTAAGGTAGAGTACACATGATTTTTGTTGTTTGATTTTTAATTTCTCTGTTATTTTAAAATGATATTATCAGAATATCGGTATGTATCGATAGAAATATCTCAGCAGAAAGTGGTGTGCGGTCTGTGCATATTTGTAGGGAGATTTTTTACGAGTAACACTGGATGTATCATTTCTGTGCAGAACGCTCACCGGGTCGTCATCAACAAAGATTTCATCGACCTCTGCAATGTCACACCCCACCCGAAACCGAAGAAATATGATGATATGGAAATGAAACGCAAGATAGCCTGCAAAGACTGCAACCGTGACTGGGGCATCATGGGATCATACCTGGGGCTTCCTGAAGTGCCCCTCCTCAAAACAGAAGGCTTTATCTTTGTCAACAGTCGCACCCAGAGCAGACCGAAAGTGAATAAATGGCAGGACTTTCCAGGAGTCATAGAAGAGTTCGACATCCTGGATAAGAGTAGTACTGCACAGGGAAAAGGAGTGTAGTTCCATGAAGTACAGTAGCTCTCGTATTATTCACCAATCGTGTCTTAATTATAATTCTGACTTTGAAATTATATTATTCATGAGTTCACGTGGTAATGGGAATACAGGTGGGAAATACAGGCAGCATTAGCCTTTGGTACTGATATGATGACTTTTTATTACTCTGGTATATCCTGCTTTATCATTGAATGTTTGACAATCATTCTACATTCATTTGTACTAGTGTCATTTTATTTGCACTTAGTATATTTTGTTCAGATTTTTTGTCGTATTCAATCTTGTTTTTACAAATCGTCTTTTCCAGCATCATTTTGTATTTTCACTTTTTGCATCTTGTTGATGATACCACCCTGTTATAATTTTCTGTTAAGCACTTGAGGCTGTATGAAATGTGCTGTATCATGCACCTTTGTATTTTGAATGAGCATTCATAAGTAATATTCAGTGGAACGAAACAAATCATTGTGAATAAAAATGCAACTGAAATGTTAGGGAATTGTAATTCAGCTCACTTTTTAAATCAGCCCGTGTGGGAATGTGTAGACTGCCTCGGGGCACGTGGCCTGCCCTGTTGAGCAGGACTGTTAGATGCTGGTTTGTATTCCAGGTGTGTGCGGGTCTGGAATGGATGGCTGCAGTATTGCTGTGCCGAGTCTCCCAACGACGCAGCAGACAGCTGCGTGACCTTAATTTACCTTAACTCTCTAGCACTGCCGCACTGCACGTCGTCCTTTCTAAACCAGCAGGGAAAAATCTACATCCTGAACAGCATTCTTTTTTTCCTGTCACACAGAGAAGAGAATGTGGTTAACAAGCCACAGTAAAAAAAAAAATTAACAAAAGCAGTCTGCATGCATACAAAAAGAACATCTTAACATGAGCTATTTACTCCATTTTGTACTCTTAAGATTTCTGGAATGTGTAAAACACATGTACAATAACAATACCCTAATCTGTTATAGCCTTAACAATGGGTTTGATTTTTGATAAAGCATTTAATATAGATATGTAATATGTGCATAAAATGCAAGAACATTTGCTTGTCTGACAGCCAGGGCTGCTCAGTAGCTTGCAGTGTGGTCTGTCTGTCGCTAGGCAGAACGCAGCAGCCTCATGTGAACTTGCCGGGGGAAGTAATAACTACAGTGTCTCTGTGGTGCAGATACTGTTGAGCTGTGCGCAGAATTTTAACAGACGGCTCTTTATTTTTTATTACTCATGTATAAAATCATGTATTATGCAGAAAGATCAGTTGGACAGTCACAAGAAATAAAAACATGCAATTATATTGATTTGTAATTATTATCAACGAGACATTGTCTTCCTGTAAGATTTTACCTGAGAACCACACATTCACACATACATGCTGTCAGCTGTTATTGAATCAATCTGCACTATAAATAGATCTTTTTCACTCACTTTGTAAACAGAACCCCTGGCGGTGACCTCTACTAATTTAGTTCTTTACAGTAGAAGGCAAGCACTGTTGCCAATGCTATAGAGGAACACCCATTCTGCCATTCTGGTCTTTTTTGGAATAACTTGAGGATGGATACTCAAATCTGGACCTCAAATCCAAATCCAGCCCTGGTTTTCTTTTCCTCCAGGTAACTAACTGAAAAATTAGTGCTACTTATTGGGCAGACTGTATTTACACCTGACTCCCAGGTAAAAGGAGGGTGGAAACCAGAAGTTATTGGACCTCAAGGACCATGATTTCAGCAACAGGGAACTACAATATGAATACTCAAAAAATGGCCCTTGAATCAAAATCTGGCCCTGATTTTCATTTCTCCCCAATAATTAACTGAAGAATCAGCGCTACTGATTGGCCAGACTGTCTTTGCACCTGATTCCCAGGTAAATGGAGGGTGGAAAACCAACAGTTCTCAGCCCTTGAGGGCCATGATTTCATTAACAGCAAACTAGAGGATGTAATTCTTCCCTCGCTGTTCCCTACAGTAAGCAACCCTCACTATCCTACTCCTAAAGTAATAATATTCTACAATTAAAAGTCAGAAAAGTAGTCACAACCAATAGTAATTTCCTTTTTTGCCCTCATGGGACTGTAAAAAGGCCTGCAGGCATAAGAGATGTGCTGAAAAATATGGCAGTGAATATTATGCTTTAGGCAGAAATTGAGTAATCTAATACACACTGGTACACGCTTATCAAAATACACTGAGTAGTATAACCCACAAGGCTAATATACAGATAAACAACGAATGATAATATACAGATAAACAACAAATTTTTAAATTAATGTATCCAACACAGGCCAATAAAACCCCCCAATTGACTGATAGCTGAGGTGTGTGGGTGGGTGTTGGTCCTAATTGTGTAATGTGCAAGTGAACAAGCCACTATTCGTTTGATGTTTGTATTCAGCCTCCTGGCATCTTAATTAAATTCAGAGCAGAGACAGATGCTAAATACTAGGAAATTGTCATCACAAGTTGAACATAATCAAGGGGTGTTACTAACCCTGATTTTCTCCAGACCTGTATTATCATTATTAACTGCTGTAAAATAGCTGAGCAAACATCATTTATGAGTGAGCTGTTGTGCAATAGGGTGAAGGGACACACTATCCCTTTACACTGCACTAAGGTGTGAGATCCTCTCAGCATTACACCACTAATGAGAACAAAGCACAGTACCACACCAGGATATAAAGACAACAGGAAATAAAAGATTGAATTTTTTATGATACATTAAGACAGCACAATTCCCATTATTTATAAACTTGAATGGGCAAGTCTGAAATTCTACTCACAGTCATAAACTTGAATGGTGACTTTGAATTGCAGACCTGGTCTAAACAGCAAAGCAAACTAAGATGGAAAGATAGACACCTTGCTGGGTATTCTGGGTGATTTGAAGTGGGACACTGCTTTGAGGTACTGCTGCCAATGCTTTTAACCACCCCATGACACTTTAAAAAGTATTACATCTAAAATACCTAATCCATAAAAGCATGCATAACACATGTACATCCATAAACAAACATGTGCCAAGAAATATTAATAAAAAGCAGAAGGCCAACATCCCTCTCAACTCTCAGTGCCTCTGGAACTGGCATTGCAGCTAATAAATGGGAGTCCTCCTTCTGTTTTATAGATTGCAGAAATCCCCTGTTACTATCTGAATAAACCGGTCTATAGAACGTTCACTTCACTTGCCCATTATGCAGAATGAAATCGCCAGAGAATGATCTCCAGCTAAAGTGCAACACTCTTGCACAGCTAAAATAGGAGCTTTGCACCCAGAGTAATGCCTGTTCTAGATTTTCACATTTGAGTCTTCACAACCTGTGGAAGAAATGCTTAAGGGACATGAATTACTCTCTAAAGAGGCAGAATGTGAACACATTAAATGGAGTTTGAAGGGCTGTTGCCATTTTGGTGCTGTGCCATTTAAGAGCCTTCCGTACCCCAAGCAAACAATTAGTGAGAAAATGGGGTGTCAGTGGAGATGTCAGCCATCTGGTTACCATGGTCACCGTTCCTCTACAAATACACATTTCCCTCAACTCCATCAGTATTGCAGTCATTCCCTCTCATAGTCACTACTATCCTCCTCACAGCATGTAAAAATAGCATCTTTCACCGGAACCTCTCCCCCTCCTTCTCTCTTCTTTACTTGGTGCAGCTCCACAAACGCTCTCTCTCTCTCTCTCTCTCTCTCTCGCTCTCTCACACTCACACACACACGCACACACAGCATCCACTAGCTGTGTGGATGCAGTCACACTCACAGACATGTGCGTGGGCTGTGGCTGGTAGGAGAGAGTACACAGTGAGACTGCTGCAGCGCAGTGTGCATATTACATATCCATAGTGAAAACCCGGCTTCCCACGCCTGTGGGCAAGGGCATCGCTTGCTGAAATCGTGCCTGTCGGAGAGGACAGAGGAGGGAGAGGGGTGGGGTGGGGGGTGGACGGGGGACGTGAAATCCAAGCACAGCATGAGGGAGAAGAAACGGTCACAACTCAAATTAGGACAGAGCCTTCTTCTGTGAATAATGTATTAGTTTATAAATAAATCGTTTCAATCCAAGCAACATTCTTTGAATTAATTTATTTCACGTTTGACCAAATTATCCTTTTTTTGTGTTATAATGTAATCATTCTCCATAGCGTTTTTGAAGGTGTACATTCATTTTATATCCACCATAACGGATGACTCTTTTGGTCCACTGTTTTTATCTCGTCCTGGGCATATAATGATCACAAAGTCTGTTACTATGAATTTTGTAATGGCACATTCAAAGGATAATCACCTCCTTTAGAGAAAATACAAAATTGTGCGATAAAAAAACTGCAGCAATTTATTTCTGTATATTTTTTTGTGTTTCCCTGGGAAACCAGCAGCTTAGCATAATGAAATAATAGATCTTGGCCGTTTGAAAATAAAAAAAACTTCATATCCCTTTTCAGACATTTCAAGGTGAGCAAAGTGCACTGTGTGAGATTCAGCACATAGATAAAATCAAGGTTGAAGGATTTTCTGCACAGGGTGAAGGGTGTGCTGTGAAGGGAACTTGTATGTGGAGATCCAGAGGCCAGAGGAGGTTTCTACATGACAGTGTGCATTTTGCATATTTATCAGCAGACATTCCCTTTCAGGGTTCAGGGGATAATCTGGTCTGATGGCATGAGGCAGGGTCCAAAAACATGATATTTGAAGCTCAATGTGCGAGACTAAGAGCCTGACTTACTAAAACTTTAAGGGTGCGCAAAACCTTTTAGCGCACGCAAAAATAATAACACAATCACTCGCATAACACAATCATTGGTCATGTTATTGGCGTTGTGTGTGCTGCTTATGGAGAGGCTAACCAGATAATTATAATTAGGTGAATTAATCCGTTAGTTACAATAGACAGAGATACTAAACGCAAAGACACTTAGGGCCTGGAATAAGACCTGTAGCATGAGCAAAACCTTCTAGCAAGAGCAGAACCTCTAACATCAGATTTGAGCGTGGTAGCTGCATTCCCACAATATGCTCAAAAGATGTTGCTCTTGATATACTGTCCTGCTGCCCACTGAGTGCGTGCCTCGCTGTTTTTTTATGACGGACTCGGATTGCCTCATCTGCCGAGGAATCTGCCTCCTTCCTGGGCGAAACGAAAGAGTCACTCCACTCTATCACACCTCCCTGCCGCCTTCTCCCAGGAACTTGACTCACAACGTGGCTGGGATGAGATCAGACTCCCTCTGCCTACCTCTCCACCACCACCACCACCACCCTCCCGCTCGGTAGGCTACATTTCGACGGCGGCAGGCGGTCCGTGATCCTCCTCCCTTCTCACTCCCACCCGTGGGCAGCGGCGAGTCCGAGGAGCGTGGCTCCACAGGTAGAGTGAGCCAGAAACACGTCGCCTGACATTTGAGCGCAGCGAGGAGGTGATAGAGTGATGCAGTCAGACGGATGCTGTCTGTTTTCTCCCCACAGTCTGTGTTCCCCTATTTTAATACCCCATTAGCACCTGGTGTCCCTTGTATCGTAGAAGAGGGAACATTTGTATTTTCTTATCGATGCAGGTGTCAGATGCAGTCGCAAACTATAACACCACCACAAGTACCGGATATATATACACACACAAGATGTACTGAAACATAATACACTCTTCACAGGAAAATAATGTAATTTAGCCACATATTTTAAATACATGTGGAATATCCAATGTACAAAGCAAACGAGCGATATGCTTAAGACGTGCTTAAAAAACGGATCTCTGTATCTTCTGTGGGTTACGTAACACATATCTTTAAATAGATGGATGGATGGAAGATGACAGACCATGGCATGCAGAGGTCTCCAGTTTCTACAATCAGGGGAGATGCAGTAACAGTGTAATGATATGCTAATTATCAGTGCAGTATTCTACAGAGATGTGTGTGTGGGGGGGGAAGGGGGGAGGAGGCAGCTTAGTGAGCCTGGAAGAGAGAAAGGGGTGGTGGGGGGGGGGGGGGGGGGTGAAAGGGACCTTCCTTAATGGAGAGCAGAGGAAGTGGTGGGCGTACAGTGCGTGGGCGCACAAAACGCACGGCGATTAGGCTGCAACCGGAAAAAAATCTCTGACTGCTGCTTCCCTGGGTTCCTAAACCACGCCGCAGCCAAACTGTTAATGTAACTTACATGTATTAATGATTGTTATCTCCATGATGCCAATGTTATTCCAATTAAGTACTTTTAATTGGGATAAACTTTATGAGGGTGAAGACAGACATTATTACATCACTACGGGAGAGGGGATTATTGATGCCAGCGGGGGGGGGGGGGGGGGGGTCTCTTCCACTCTTCAGGGGTGTTTTTTTTTCATTCATTGAGGACCAGCTGCTCAGAGTACTGTAACACGAGCCATTATTGCTCTACTCAATGCAGGTGATCTGTCCACAAACAGGGGAAATTAACTTACAGTCACACTGTAATGCTGGGCTGTGCAGCAGACTATAATAAATCACAGCCACCTTAAAATCCCTGAAATAAGACGCATTTTAAGGCCCTGTACTCCAGATCGTATTTACTAGCCTGATAAGTGTGTACCATGTCATGTATGTACCAATGTAACCTATCATGTGCTTGACACATCTGTACCTTACATGGCTAAAAGCATGTGGACACCTCTTCTAATTAGAGGATTCGGATACTTAATGATAATTAATGATAATTAATGCAAATTTTCTATTACAATTGGCAATGGGAAAAAAACATTTCAACATAAGCAATGCTATGGTGGCATTAACATCTAACACCATGTTTTTGATGTAAAAGATAAACGTTATAAAATTGATTTATATGACATTGTGTTGCATCTTTTAAATAATGACATGGATCTGTTCCCATGGGGACAGAGACTAGTGATTGATAGCAAAAGTAGCAGTAGAATTTTCACAGCTCTGCAATTCATGTAAACCTTGGTTCCGATATTTCCCAAACCTTGTCCTTGGCATTGTAGACCCAGTGATTTCTCTGACGCTCCTGGCGAGCATATTAAGACCATATTTGTCCCGGCTTCCTTTTTTCTGTGGAGAATCCTTGGATACAACTTGCATTCTATTGGCTGAATCAAGGAACAGGAAGCATGACCATGTATGTCCTTCTCAGTCTCACACACCATGCAATGCTATGTTTCATAATTCAGAGTCTGAGCTGGTGACATGCACACACTCTAGACAGGAGCCTACTACAAAATGATAAATCAATCACTTACTTAATATGTATTTTGATAAGCATTTGAACAAATACTGACCCTCCACCCCCCAAAAAAAATCAATATAAAATTTTAAAATAAAAATAATAAAATTTTTAAAAGCTTGATAGAAAGAATAACAATCCAATGTTCTAGGGGTGAAGAGCTTTGCTTCAGGGGTATCCATATGCTCTTCAGCAACAGATACATACATATAACTTAAGAAAATAAAGAATATAATATGTATGCCTTATGAACAAATTCAACAGACTAGTTTCTGTGCATATAAGAATGTTGTTTCTCATTGTAGGGGACAGTGTATAATGGGTAAGGAACTGGCCTTGTAACCTAAAGGTCTCAGGTTCGATTATTGGGTAGGACACTGCCGCTGTACCCACGAGCAAGGTACTTAACCTGCATTGCTTCAGTATATATCCAGCTGTATAAATTGATGCAATGTAAATGCTATCTAAAAGTCACTCTGGATAAGAGTGTCTGCTAAATGCCTGTAATGTAATGAAATGTAATGTAATGTAATGAATATATCTTAAGGCTGTAAGGATCCCTTTGCCATTTGGTTTACTACAAAAAAACGAGGGCGCAATCAAAGAGGGAGAACATGTTTCAGCCATGGGGATGTGTGCTTTGGAAAGTAACTCATAAGCATCGAGCTACTTATATAAAAATACAACACAGTAATATACATTCAAGTACAGTAAGCGCATAACCAACACCGGAAACACCAAATCCAAAGGAAAGCAGGCGGATACTCTATCTGACAGATTGCTAGTGCGCCAATGATTGCCTCGTAGTAACGATTGGCAAGGTATTCCCTCTAGTACGTAAGACTGGGCGGTTCTTGGGGATGCTCGGTCGTTTTGTGTAGGCGGAGTTTGTGGAATAGGGTGACAGCCAAAGCGGAGGCAGACAGTCGGGAAAGCGATACACAGACACGGTAAGGTCCTAGGGTTTGTATAAATACCGCGGCACATGTAGATACGCTACTGTAGGTTGCAGACTTAACTTTAACTATGGTTTTGATTTGGACTCAGTTTGGTTTGAAACACAAAAACCTTAAGTGTAAGGTTCGTGTTATACACAGAGATGACAGCTGGATAATGGGGGTAAGATTTAAACAATTATTCACTAATTTTTCCATAATTTAAAATTCCATTTGTTTGAAATCCATTTAATGTATATTCTTCGTTTTGCTGCACCACGATGGCTCTTTAATGTTATAAATGTATCATTTATCACATATCCATCTCATGCCATTAAGTGTTGTCCCACCCTGTACTGTCTGGCACATCATTAATTGAAACAAAGTTATATAAATTTGTGTTCAGAGTTTGTGACAATGCCTCTAATGAAACCATGCCTCCGGATTTCCATGACTTGTAACCACGGTTAGATTAGTCGCTTTGATTGCATGCTGATATTAGTTTAATTCTAGATATTTTAGCGGCTATCGATATCTTCAACTTTCTTGAAAGATTCAAGATTATAAACTCTTTCGGGATTTGCTTTGCTTTTCAATTAGTTGTTGATTATAAACTGTAATTTTGTTTTATTTCGTTAAGTACTTGCTATTGAATACATTTTACAGGTCAGTGCTTGCGTTTCACAAATAAAATGTATAATAATATTAATAATAATAACAATAATCGTTATTATTATTACTACTAATAATAATAATATTACTATTATTTCCAATAGTGTACACGCTGTTCTCAGACTAGCCTCTAGTTTGATTATGCATTGTTCCGGTTATCCGGGGTTCTGCTCGTGTAAAGAGGAGCCACTGACGTCAGCTTTGCACCGTCGCCGGCTATTTTAGATTTGGGGGGATATCGCCTGCTTATCATTTATCATATCACAGATCAACTACGACCGGAATATTTTATTTAAAGAATACTTAACCGATTTTGCACTTATATGCCAAATTGCCTCGGTGTCAGCAAGTGTCTTTGGTAGGATTTTTTCTTTGTAAAATTGTTCTTTCACTCGTTCCCATGTACAAATTGCCGCATTCACGGTGTCATTTATTCATAGGGATACGCGTTTTCCTTCACCGTGCATACCCTCTGCTCAATTTATCCTCATTTTTCTACACAATCCATAATTTTATGTTTCACCATGGAAACATGGGCTGTCTTTCGTCAAGTTATCTCTACGTTTACGGGCGAATGCGATTTCTACTGTAACATAATATGCATTGTCTTTGTTGCAGTTACGTGTATTCTTAAATAGAATGTACCTTCTGTTTTGCACGGTGACAGTCCGTATTTACATTTCATTACCATGAGCACCAATGATTGCTGATTTTCTTTTCTCATGCCTGGCAGCAAGTTAGCCATATGCAACTGCAAACAGGTGTATTGATTATGGTACTATATATATATATATATATATATATATATATATATATATATATATATATAATTTTTTTCAAAGCCACCTGATAGAATCTGTATTTTATGGAATTTCTTGAAGGCATTAGGTCTTCACATGGATTTAAGCAGGTTTGAATGGCAGAAATAACATCACTACCGATAGTTTAGACACCACAGCCTGGTTTTAAATTAAGCCTCCGTTTCTGTGCTGTAGGTAGGAGTTCTATCTAAACACATTTGTCCACATAGTTCACATTTGCATTATAACCTCATATTTTCAGGACATTTCAGGACAGTAAGGGAATCCAGATCCTGTTTTGCGAACTGAAAAAAAAAATCTGCATTCAATTTTGATATGTACCATAATTTTTGGAACGTTGTCATGCAAACTTAAAATCAGATTCAAACGAGACTGGACCCCGTTTTTCTATGTTTATCTTTCTACTGTTATACTAAATTAGCCTGTATGACCAATTAACACGATGTGACTCTTATTTTTCAGCAAGCACGGGTGGTCCCAGAAGTGCACTGTCTGTCCATCAAGGCCATGGGGAAAGACTACTACAAAATCTTGGGGATCCAGTCTGGCTCCAATGAAGATGAGATTAAAAAGGCTTACAGAAAGATGGCCCTCAAATTCCACCCAGACAAGAACAAGGATGCCAACGCTGAGGAGAAGTTCAAGGAGATCGCCGAAGCCTATGAGGTGCTGAGCGACCCAAAGAAGAGGACAATCTATGACCAGTACGGAGAGGAAGGTGAGTATTCTCTGATCTGAAAAGGCTACAGGCGGTGCACAAAGCTGGGGGCTGAGCATCCTACACTTTGAAGCAGAAAAAATATAATTTGGAGAGTCAAGATACGTTATACAGAACTGTGAGACCCTACACGATTGCTAGACTGCTTACAGACTAGACTAGTGGGCTGGCTATTGCAAAGATCCCAAAATAACTGACGCGGTGCTGTGTTTTCGACTGCGGCTGCTCAGTGCTATTCTGTATTCCAACACCAGTTTGCCTTCTCCACCAGGCTTTTTGCCAGCCCGGTTTTTTCCTATCTTCAGAGTGAAGGCTTTGATGATCCACAGAATGATTCACCTCACCTCTTTTTATACGGTGTCTGCCATAGAACCCACATGGAGCAAAAGGGATAGAGCTACCTGGGGCTTTAATGCTAGATGTTGAACAGGACTAGGATTCTTATGCACAGCCTGCATAAGCAGGATTTTCCCTTGCTAGAAAGGTATTATTTTCCCAAAAGCAGACTGCTAAATACACCCTCCGTGGTGCAATATTAGCACAATAGTGGGCAGCTTGTGTGGGAACAGAGTGTAGCTCAACATGCCAATTTATAGGGTTATTCTAGCAAATCAGAATGAAGAGAAAACTACTTGACATACTAACTTGATAAAGGAGAAATTAGCAAGACGGGGATTTCCTGGGCACTGGTTAATGCAACACACTTACTTTTAAAACAAGGTTCCTTAGTAGAGTTTGCTTTTTGACAACATGTGATGAGACTGCAGGGGCAGGCAGCAGAAGAATTTCAGCCCTTATCTATATGTTCAGAGAAATTACTGCACTGTCTCTTCCAGCACTCTGTTAGAACTGTAACCTTCTACGTTTTATATTTACAATCACTTAGCAGATGCTCTTATCCAGAGCGACATACCTTCTTCCACTTAAGTCATATGGCCCTGTGAATTTCTTGGTCTTATTACTTCTGTTACAATCTTATTAAATTGCGCTGCCAGTCCATAGATGCAGCAGCTATAAATAGAGCTGGTGTTCTTCACATCCACAAGACAAGCAGATCAGGTCTCCAAAGTCAAGAGTATGATTGTCGCCAGTGGCTGTGTTCCTTGCATAAAGTATTTTAATTTCACGGCCACTACATGAGACAGACTTCCTTGTTTACTGTAACTCCTAGTGGTATACAGATTATTTCCCTTGTTTTGTACTGTCAGTTCATTAGAAACCATATTTTACTTCGTTCATAAGTAAAGCTAATCCATGGGAAGACAACAGAGTCATTCTCTCTGCATCTTGTCTTCGGAGTCCATAATGTTATGGCAGCTATGAATTTGATTAGTTCTTCAATCAGAACGCTTCACTTCAGTTTTCAGATCACAGCGCCTTCCTCCTGTCATCCCTTCAAGGACAAACTTAACTCACTGGATGCTACTTTTATCCTAAATTTTAGAATATAATTTCATGTGTATATTTACGATGGTCTTTTCTCCTCTTGTCTTATAGGTCTCAAAGCTGGAGGTGGTGGGCCCACTGGAGGGCAGGGGAACACATATCACTACACCTTCCATGGGGACCCCCACGCCACATTTGCCTCCTTTTTTGGGGGGTCTAGCCCCTTTGACATCTTCTTCGGTTCAGGACGCACCCGGGGCAACACCAATGGCTTTGGAGACCACGACATTGAAATTGAAGTGGATGGAGACGATGACCCTTTCAATGCCTTTAGCCGCTTCAACTTTAACGGCATCAATGGTTTCCACCACGGCCCCGGGGCTGGCAAACGACACCATGCAGAGGCCCTCCACGGTCGCCGTAAGGTCCAAGACCCGCCAGTGGTGCATGACCTGTGTGTCACCCTGGAGGAGATCCTCCACGGCTGCACCAAGCGCATGAAGATCACCCGCCGCCGCCTCAATCCCGACGGCAGGACCCTGCGCACAGAGGACAAGATCCTCAACATCGTCATCAAGAAGGGCTGGAAGGAGGGGACCAAGATCACCTTCCCCAAAGAGGGCGACGAGACGCCGGAGAACATCCCAGCCGACATCGCCTTCATCCTCAAGGACAAAGGGCACCCGCACTTCAAGAGAGACAGTTCCAATATAATCTACATTGCCAAGATCAGTCTCAAAGAGGTGAGTTTGCCCCTGAGCAGTGAGGAAGTGGGAGCACTGCCACCATCAAAATGTGAGAATATTTGCAACAGAGCGAGCTTTCCTCTCTGAAGCCTCTCTGTAGAGTCAAAGCAGAAGCCACAACACAAGAGGTTAGACATTCATAGCATCATACTTTTCTGCCGGAAATGGCTGTGCTGGTTAAGCCCAGACAGGCAGCTGCCTCCCCAACATCCTATAGGCAATGATATAGGATTTGTTTCCAGCAATATATATGACAGTTAAGCCTGATTTTATTTTCACTATTACCTCCAACTTCTAGAGGTGAAAAGTTCTCATGTTTCAACCTAATTCCCTGCATTGCTGCAGAGCTTATGTAGAGGATTCTGCGGCCCCACTGAATAGTAATTGTCATATTGTGCTTTCTGGTTTTGTCTCTTTACAAATGGCAAAGACAAAAGAATTGCTGATGAAACGGTCTAAATGAGTAGTACCTCTTGTCGTTTTAATTGTTTGTCCTGAATCATATTCTGCATTGTAACTAGACCCACCATGTTCTGCCTACATAATGTCAAACAATATCAAATTTTATTCGTTTGAGATAAAAGCTCCCTTATCCTATAGCACAACAGCTCAGAGAATTATCTGACATTTTTAGACTCACAGATGGGAGTGTGATATAAGTGTGACACGGACAGTGAAGAAGGGATGACTCACTTGTCTACCAACCAATGTGATTCGTGTTTCGATTTGCGGGTGACTTACAACGCTTACAATCTTACCTCTTACACAACATGTTAGGTAATCTATTCATACAGCCATACAGTTTTATTAAAGCAAAGTAGTTACGATATCTAATTATACAATAGGAGAGCCTCATTTGACAGTCCAGTCTACAGACTGTTATACAATAGTGAACAGTTTTGTTCTTTAGAGGTTGCTTTGTTCATTCAGAATGGCTTTGTATGAAATGGTCTACACTATAAGAGCTGACTGCGTCACCATGTGACAGTCACACTGTTGACAGAGATCTGTCAGTTGAGCTCTGGTCCAGTGATTACCCATACTCCTGCGAGTTATATATATGCTTCTGAGCTGGTTCCTGCGCAAGGCCCCAAATGCTGTATATTATTTACTCTGTCTTGGCCGTGTGAAGACCAGGGAATCTCGCACTTGAGCGTCATGCGCTCAGCAGACCTCACTCTAAAAAAGATATGCCAGGAACGTAAGACCAGCTTGTCCTGCAAAGATGACTAAAACATACCGCCAGTTAAGTTAGACTTAAATGAGGAGTACACTTCACTCTAAACCCAGAATGTAAGGATGCCATCGCAAGTAGGTGCTACTGAAATAAACAGCCACAATAAGGGCTTCAGTGCTGTCACTAAATGTCAGACTAGAGTGCCCATTATTCCTAATGAGTGTCTCGTCTGCACACTGAATCAACAGCCCTCCAATGTCAGGCACTTTAAAGCACAAGGCCTCTGTGCGAAAGAGATGACATCACAGTGAGTAGGCACTGTGGTGATGGAGATATTTTTGATCTATTTGATTACTCGACGGCAAACAGGATCAAGCTGTATTTACATAGAAAGGCCTGAATAGTTACTGTACACTTCTTTAAACATGCCCATATGATGTGAAACACACATTTGCAGGTTGAATATCTCCAAGCTTCATCAGCCCTTTAAATCCGTCTATCCTTCCATCCATCCATCCAATATTAGAAAGGAGGTGTCCGTAAAATGAATTCCATTCCTGGCAGCTGCTATACAGTCCTGTCTTTTTTTCTGAGTTTTATCAATGTTAAATTTGTGATATTCATAAACATTCCGAGATGGAATATTGGTAATATTTCAGTATTGCTACCTAGAAATTATGCAAACAACAAGGTAGTCATTGCTTTATCTCCAGCTTAACTGTGTTTTGGATTTATGTAAATGTATTTAAAGACATGAGCATTATTCACTTATCTGCTGCAGACATGGCGGAGAATCTCAGCAGGGTCTGAATGCATTTTAGGGATCCGGTTTGTCTGAGAACCTTGGTTATTGAACATTTTGTTCTGCTCTCTGCCCCTCCTCCCGAGCCCTCACTCCCACACAGCTGTCCTCCAACAGTCTTTATCCCAGCTTGCCCCACTCAAACTCTGCCTCACTGCTAGTTTATGCCATCAACTGCCACAGAATCAGAGTGGTGGCTAAAATTAGCCCTCCTTCTACACTCCCCCACACGCCACATTCAGTTGCACTCCCACAGAGTACGCGCAGTGCACCATTGCGTGCTCACAGACATTCATTTGCCCTCCCACACACAGAGGCTCTCTCACTCATCTTCCTCTGACGGTCTGCACTCCTACTCCCACACACCTGTCATAGGCGACCCACATTACAGCATCGTAACCTTCCTGTGAGAGGCATCTTGAAACATATTTTTGCAGGTTTTGAATAACTGGCAAGTATAGTTTTCAAGAGTAAAAAAAAATTAACAAATAGGGCCTCTTCTCCTCCTCTTCCCTCTCTGCAGGCTTTGTGTGGTTGCACGGTGAACATTCCGACCCTCGACAACAGAGTGATTCCCCTTCCATGCAGTGATGTCATCAAGCCTGGCGCAGTCAAGAGACTGCGAGGGGAGGGGCTGCCCTTCCCCAGGAGCCCCTCACAGCGAGGGGACTTGATAGTGGAGTTCCAGGTGCGCTTCCCAGACAGGATACCCCCACAGTCAAAAGAAATCATCAAACAGAACCTGCCTGTGTCCTAGGATCGTGGGTTCACTGTGGAATTCTGGGAATTGCAGGGAAGAATTTTTTTCTTTCTTTCACAGACACCGATATTTATTCAGAAGGCAAACTGAGAAAATGGCCACAGAACTGTTGAGGTGATTTGTTATTTTGTGTAACATCTCTGGAAGGACTGGGTGGTTGTATAAGGCTGTGCTCCTGAGCTTGCTGCTCTTTTGCAGGGTACACTATCAGTCCTTTTTTTCCTAAAGGACTTGTTGCAACTGTTCCTTTCCTCTTGAATCTTTTCTGTGAGAGGAGTTTGAGGACAGATTTTTATTTGTATAGGATAAAAAGTAAAGAGTACTCGACAGTGAAAGCAAGATGAATGCTGTGACATGTATGTTGTCTGTGCAGTTTTGTTCTTTTCTCAGCTAAATGCTGTTTATGATATGGGCAAATGTATGCTCGTGTGACTATTATACAAAATAGATATTGTGTGTAAATGTTTTGAATATCAGATCATTTGCAGTAAAAGACTACAACACTAGGGCGTAGTCATCCCAAACCTGGTCAACTACTGTCCAATTCAATTTCAGGCCCAAATTAATGCCAGAAAGGCCTACAGTTAAAAAAGGTGCTTAGTTCCCTGTGGCCTGGGTGCATTTCCGAATGATAAGCCAGTCTTAGCTGCCTTAAACTTCCCTTGGTTTTTAAGCCGGGTCAAGCATCAGAGATTTTAGGTGCCTTATTTTGGCTCACACCAGCAGCCCTCAATAGGCCTACAATTGTCAGGCATCAGGTGTATTTCACGTTTTGGGGAAAGTACAACAAAAAAAACTGAGAATAAATATGTAAGAAGCCATGCTTCCTATCTACTACAGTAGGTTAGTGTTTTATTGTGTACTGATCCTGAGGTACCATCTGTGCTTTTTATTCTCATGGTGTTCAGTTTTAGGATGTGGAAAGTGAAATGATTCTCCCATCCTGACCTCAACCCGTGTAACAGGCAACATCATGAACAATGCTAAATATACCTGACTGATGACAGGCCATTGGTATCGACAAGGTACACGTCAATTTCCACGAATGCTAAATATTTGACGAGTTTCTTCAGTTAACTGAAGGCATGTATTCCCATAAGACTGCATGTCTTTTTCTTTAAATGAAAACGAGTAGCTGTCTCTTAATATAATAAACAAAAGGGATCCATTGATATGTTCACTTTTCACTCAGCTTCAATTCCCTCACTGGTGACACAAAAAAAAAAGTCCAAGGCACCTTGGAGCATTGCTTAGTTTGCCCTCGTTGTTCCCACCATGTTCGTTGCGCTTCAGTTTTGGCATTCAGCAGAGACACTGTGTGGGTCTAAAGTGCAAAATGTCTTGGTTTTAATCTAATTGCGACGACTGTTGTGTGACTGTTATGTAAAGGGAATACAGCCTCCCTGGGAGGCGCACAGACTCAGCAGTCAGCTGAGGCAACCCTTGTTCATGCTGGTGCAACTGCCCATTAATATGAGCAGCGCCAGTCATCTGTGGTTCCCTCACTTCCTGTCAAGCAGCAAGGGACTTGGAAAAGGCCCCTTGGTTTAGCTCTTCGCTTCAACTATATATGTGACATGTAAGACTTATTGCTGTATGTTGTTCAGATTGCACCATTTTAAGTCAACTGTCAACATGTTTAATGTTTATAACGAACAGTAAATTTGGTTAAATATATTTCTTGCTAAGTTTGACAGGTTTCCTTTGTAAAACAATATTCCAACTTTTTATGGAATGTCTATCAAAGGTCTTGTATTACTCTTTCCCATAGATTTTTAACAATAAAAGACTGATGTATACAAAATTGCAACATATGTTAAAACAATCCGCAACCTTTGTTGTTTTGAAGGGTGGACATATAAGCTTTAAAGTGTTGGTATACTCTGGCACATACAGAATATGGGCCCCTGTGTACTTTTGTACATTAATTTCAGTATTATATACAAAACAATTGCACTTTACAATGAATCTGTTTTCACCTTTCTTAAGGCTGATAGGTGTCAAATGCAGTCAAGAAATGCATTGGTTTTCATACGCTTTGTAACATGAAATACAGCAATGAGGGTTTGTAGTTAAAATATTAAAAACATAAAACCTGTTCAGTAGTGCCTTCTCTTTATTTTCTCTGGTTATTCAAGGTAAAATGAGGACACACACAAGCCACTATGAAGCTTGGCCAGAATGTACGAGTTTTGCTCCAATCAGGGGGCGGTATTATTCTGTAATCAGATGACCTTCCAGTGTTTCAAAACAAAAAGTGAGGTAACTGAATTTAAAAAACTGCAGCAATGAAAATGCATTCGGCTGTTACCATTGCTAGTAGAAGGTGGCATTATAGCAACACTGCTGATTCCATTTTAAAGGCTAATATCCTGGGTGAATTTGATTTGACAGAAGTTTATATGCTCAAATTCTGACACAAAACCTCTGGATATATCCCTAAAACTGATTTGGTGAAAAATCTGAAAGTGAATGCTGTCCAGGCTGTTGCATCTGCCACTCTTCACCCGCATATCCAGATTAGGCCATTCCAATGTTTTCACCAGTCTTTAAGAAAATAATCTGACATGGATAATTAACCCATATCAGTTTACTTTGTCAAAGATCCTAAATAAGGCGAAAGGCAAATATACTGGGAATGTAAAACATTGCACTAAGCAGCACATAAAGTACCACTTAATCATTCATTCACTGCAAAATGTACAGACGATAAGATGGCAGCCATTTTGGAACATCTTCAGACTCCTGTATCTGTTAAACTATGCATGATACCAAGTATTCTGTTCTATTAATTTTAATACACAAAGACTGCCTGAAAGACGTTCGGTTAAAAACTGGAAACATAAGCCCATAAAAAAACTCTCAAATCCTGGATGAATTTTGATAGAGAGACCCAGCTGGGTTCAGTTCTGTCTAGACTGACTACCTCGTGCCAACTATATTTTTTGGCAACGCAAGAGTGTATAAGATCAGTTCTCATCCTTACAGAATGCAAGAATGCCTTTGGTGACCTTTCTTATGTTTAAATCACATTACATGCCATTTGAAGAATTCTGCTATGGATAATGTTCATCATTGTGATCCCGTAAGTAAACTAGTTCCAGTGGTTTGAAATCCACATCACATAGTGTAAATGGAATGCATGATGTCATCACATACACACATAAGAATGAAGCACATTAGTCTTCTGCTCAGGAATCCAAAAAAGTGCAACATTTTTTTTGTTAAATAATGGAAATCTTGAGAGTTTCTAGAGGGTATACCTACTGACTCATTTCAGGGATAATTTACTTCAGTCCAAGACAGCCATTTAATAAAGAAACTGCTTAATGCAAAAATAAAAAATAAAAAAAATTACTAGACAAATGAATTCTGTAAATATTGTATTTCAAAAAGCCCAGGTCAAAAATATAAAAATAATAACTAGAATGGATATTTTTATTTCCTACAGTGAGACAGCTCTGTTCCAGAAAGATCATTACTGCCATCTAGTGCCACATACAATGTAAATGCAAGTTCTAACACCAAATCATACTGCAGCTAAACCCAATGTACATGCTCTAGTACCTCAATATTTACCAGAAAACACAGCATTTAGCCATGGAGTTGGTATAACAACCTCCACTCTTCTGGGAAGGCTTTCCACTAGATTTTTGAACATGGCTGTGGGGATTCACTTCCATTCAACCACAAGAGCATGAATGAGGTCAGGTGATAAGGCCTGGCTTGCAGATGGCATCCCAATTCATCTCAAAGGTGTTCGATGGGGTTAAGGTCAGAGCTCTGTGCGGGCCAGTCAAGTTCTTCCACACCAAACTCAGCAAACCATTTCTTTATGGACCTCGCTTTGTGCATGGAGGCACTGTTATGCTGACACAGGAAAAGGCCTTCCCCAAACTGTTGCCACAAAGTTGAAAGCATAAAATTCTCTGGAATGTCACTGTATGCTGTAGCATTCAGATTTACCCTCACTGAAACCAAGGGGCCTAGTCCAAACTATGAAATACATCCCCAGACTATTATTCCTCCTCCACTAAACTTTACAATTGGCACTATGCATTTGGGCAGGTAGTATTCTCCTGGCATTCGCCAAACCCAGATCCATCCTTCAGACCTTCAGACTGCCTCCATCCTTAAGTCAAAGACTTTCCTTTTGGTAGAACCAAGTTAGAATAGGGTCAGAGATATCCACCAAGTGCAGTAGAAAATGGGACACCCCAAGGTAGTGTTATCAGTCCTTTACAATTCTCCATTATGATAAATTACATTTTTCAGGAATACATATACGAGTTAATTTTTCAGATGATGGGGCATTGTGGAAGAGAGGTAAGAAAATTCCTTATGTGGTTAGAATAGTGCAAAAAGGAATTATTGAGGTGGAGAGATGGGGAATCAATTGGGGCTTTAAGAACTTTTCACCAAGAAAAAGACTGGAGCAAATACTGGTCATAAGATGTATGGGGATCAGTTGGGAAGAATGCAGGTCATTTGTTTCTCGGGTATTTACTTAGATTCCAAATTAACATGGAAAAATCATGGGAGTAAAATGGTCGAGAAATGTAAGAAAGTTTTTAATGTGATGAGATGCCCAACAGGAAGGTTGTGGGGAGCAGACAGACTATCTTTAAAGTAAAGTTACATTTTTTATAGTCATCATGATGGAAAGTGCTCAGAGTTCATAGATAAGCAGATGGCTCAAGGTGGAGGGGGGGAGAAACGCAGACGTATTGTTCCACTGAGTTCCATGCCATGCCTCTGGCACGTGAGAAATAGCCAATCGTATGTGTTGTTACCTACTTGTAATTCTTATTTCAAGGGCGTATCAACAAGCCGAGGATCAATTTAAAACTGATTACCAAATTTCTCAAAGATGCTACGGTAGCCTATATTATCTACAGCATTATATTCTTTTTTTTCGCAGGTTTTTTCGGGAGACTTTACTCCGAGCGGCTTTCCGCCATTGCACGTATCAAGCTTAGGAAACAATTTACATAGGCCTAGCTAGCTTTACAAAATACGGCATTATAGCAGTCGTTTAAATTTTACTAGGCTACAATTCATAAAACATGGCTTTTTTAAGTTCACATACCTTGTGTTTGTGCAAAAGCCCGTTTGGAAATCCAGCCAGACGCCCAACTGAGTATTGCAGCCGTGACAGAATTGTGCGGTTTGAAGCGACCTGTCTGTCTGACCTTTGGTGGAGACATTGCGCACCTGTGTTTAACGACAAGAATCGGAATTTTTGCATTTTGTTTTAATGCCACCGCAATATCTGAATACTTTAATCATCTGGTAAAATACTGGGCCTAACGTTAGACTAACAGTAAATTTGAAATGCAATGTCGCAAACTGGTCCATCTGTAACGCCCTCCGCTTTGACCGAAGGTTTGCCTATTTCAAGTTTAACTCTGTTGATACTCTTACTAATACCATGCGTGGTTCTTCTCCTCTTATTGAACTGCGTGATACTGGGATACAAATTATTCCTTTTTGCGAAGAGAAAGAGGGGTAGGCGACGTTTGAGCCCCGAAAGCACGCTTTTACAATCAACGTTATCAACAGAACAGAGAATTACAAGAATCTCGATGCCTTCATTCTCGAACAAAAATGGGAAAAGAAACTTTATATCGGTTTCAGAGCCAATGTTAGCGCACCCCGTGACTTCATCCCTCACCTCTTCCAAAGAGCGGGCGGCCACGGCTCAGAGATTCAGGGTCATGGTGCCAGATGGAACTAGACGAGGAGGATCTGAGTATTTGAAGGCACCAAGCACAATACTAGCCACGATGTCTACAACTGGCTCGACCTCGAGAGCCGACCTGCCCCGTAGGACATGCATGTACGCAAAGAGCGCGCTGGACTGGCGGAGAAGTGCACCTGTCTTACTGCAGTCCAGCGATTCAGAGGCAGATCGTCCTAACAGAGTGCCCCCAAATTCCCCGGAGCTGAGTGCGCCGACTTTAGGGGTGAGTAGACGACAAACATAGTCTCTAGTTAAATTTGTCAATTTATAATTTATCGGTAACATCTAAATGTGTTTTTAAATTTGACGGGTATGACACAGGACACCTCAGGGACCATGCGTCGGAGCAGCACTATGGAGTTGCTGAATGAAATTAAAAACACGAGTGTTAACCATGTTGACTCGAAGCTGGAGTACGAGTATGCCAGCAGTATTCCCCCAGAGAGCCTGTGCTTTATTGCGTCTGCCAACTCCTCCATCGTGGGTCCTGGCTTAGACAGTGACTTCGGAGCCAGCGCAGGTGGGTTCTAGAAAAATTGCCTACTTGCAAAATGGCTGAAAATACACTCTATGGCCTAAAGTATGTGGACACCTGGCATCCAACATCTCATCCAAAATTGTGGGCATCAATATGCACCCTTAGCTGCTATAACAACCTCCACTCTTCTGCAAAAGCTTATATGCTGGATGTTGGAGCATTGCTGCAGGGATTTGCTTCCATTTAGACAGAACAGTGAGGTTGTGCACTGATTGGGCGATTACGCCTGGCTCGCAGCTGGCTTTCCAGTTGATCCCAAAGGTGTTGGATGGGGTTGAGATCAGGGCTCATTGCAAGTCAGTCATGTTCTTCCACACCAATCTAGAAAGAAACATTTCTGTATGGACCTCGCTATATGCCAGAGAGCATTGTCATGCTGAAACAGGAAAGGGGCTTCCCTAAATTGTTTCCATGCAGTTGGAAGCACACAATCGTCTAGAATGTCATTGCATTAAGATTTTTCTTAAGGGGCCTAGCCAAACCATGAAAACAGGCCCAGACAAAAAGAGTATCAAGATACTTTTGGTCATATAGTGTACATTTTCTTTAATAGGTAAGGTGTGAAGGCTTGAGGTTCATCATGCTGACAATAAATGTGCCCGTCTGGGAATTATGTTCACTTCTAGGTGTTTCCCTGCGGATCCTCTCGTCTGACAGTGATGGCCTTTCCAATGCATTCTTAGGGTCAGGCCTTGAGTGGGACTACTATGATCCAAGTTATGTGAGACAGAACCATGTACCCAAACACCTGCATCACATGCCCACCGTCACCACCAAACAATATTGGGTTTGATGTACATTTTTTTTTTTTAAAAAGCTTTTTATTACTTTTCCCTATGCACTTCACATCAGAATGTCACAAATGAAAAAAATGTTATGATTTTCCCACAATATAATTTCAAATGTCACACCACTGTAATATACCTGTCACTGGCTGTTATTAAATTGATTATGAGACTGTCGCCTTAGCCACTTTTCACAGTAATTCTAAAACATTATGTTCATGTTATACATTTTTCCACAGTTAAGAAAAAGTTGCACCAAAGCCCTTCAACTTTTGTTTGTTATTATAAACACCTTTTGTGTGCACAGACCGTTTTTTTTTTTTAGGTATTTTCGGTTTCACACATTTTCTAAGATGACATCTCTACATTTGATTTATGCTCACGATTTTGTTTTTTAAATGAATGTTCTTATAACACGTACTTAGTTGTGGTTTTGATTATTTTTAAATAAAATACTTAATTGTAAACTGTATCCTACAACATGTCTGTGTATAATAAAAAATTTTAGCCAAAAAAAAAACACTGTCAAGTGTTTTTTACTTTAGGATAATTTGACATTTGATTTTTTTTAAATATAACTGCACTGTATTTGTGCATCATCAAGGGACAGCAAATGGAATGAGTCTATGCACTGTAAAAATGATTAACAAATGTGCTGACATTCGATGCATTTCTTTTCTGATAAAGATAAAGAAAAAGCTTACAAGCCAACTAAATCAAAATTCTGTTAATCCTTTACCAATTTCCAGCTATAAAACAAACCAGTTCAAATAAACCATTGATATTACAAATCACAACATTCTTCATAAATTATTTTTATATGTGCATAATATTAATCGAATATGCAAGACCCTAGCTTGTCAAGGTTAATGGCAGACTATTCCACAGTGATGGGAGTGAGGCTGCACTACGTGTGCAATGGCGTGACTGTAATATCTGAATGAAATCGCAAAGTTAAAATAAAAATATATATATATATAGAGGAAAGGAGGTTATGCGGTCTGCTCTCCTTAAAAAAAAGAAAGAATAGCATTTCAGGAAGCCACCAGCATCACACGAGCATTTGACAGGCACCATCACCAGTTAATTTATTGTTTTCCGTTCCATAAGGTTTTATTTTTAACAAACATTTTTCAAACTTCTAATACATTATATGCTACGTTCATAAAAAATGACGCCATTAGCAATTTTCATTTTTCCCTTACAGACTAACATAGTAACCATGACTTACAGCGGCTCAAATTGTAAGGTTGTGAATTATAAAGTTGAGGATAAAGCCCCTCTACAGAGAATGTTCCCCACCCACCCCCTTCCATCTAATAACAGGCTCTGGAATAATGTTTCTCTCAAACCAGATCAAATATGAGCGGCTACATGCTTTCTCTGACATTTGTAGAGGCAGAGAGAGAGATGTTTTTTAAAAATTAACATTAAGAAGTATATAGTCTTAGAAATGTGGAATTTTCATATGTTTGTACAACATGGCCTGGTTGGATGGATTATTTTGGTCCAACGTGTGGTCAAGTTTAACCATAGAGGTCGTCATCATTGTCCTCGTTGAAGACGTTGCCACCGCTGCCCCCTGCTGATCCCTGGCTTGGTCCAGCACCACTCTGGCTACTGGTGGGGAATCTGAGAGGAAGAGGAGACGGCAAGGGTTGAATTGCAAGTTACATTGGCAGGTCTTCTTATATTTCAATCACCATCAATTACCAATCTGAAGGTACTCTTGTTAAAACAAGATAATTCTCAAGTGCTGATCAAAACGTGAGTCTCTTGCAGTGTTCCCCAGACCCTGTGCTGTAATTCCATTGTGTATCACTAGTTTCTGCTTCAACTTGTAGGATAGACTGACCAGTTATTTAAACCAGGCCATCCTTAGCTTTTTTGAATCATTCAGTGGTTTTTTCAGATTCTGTAAAGAACATCTGCCTATTATTGTTTCACTTATAATTCCCTATTTTAATTCTGCCTGAGTGGCCAGTGCTATCAGCCTGATGTCGTCCATCAATTTGGGAGGGTGCACACTGTCTACGTGTCCCCCCCAATCCATGCAGCTAGCCATCGATGTCTCACTCTACAATTCACCAGCTGGCACAGGCACTCAAACTAAGATTTGTTCTGCCACCAGAAGAAGCCTCATTTCCCGAGACAAGGCTATGCCTAGCGCACACCTACTGGCAACAAACAGTCAGTTGCCCTAACTGCTGAGTCATAACCCTTTCAAACTCCATTGCTTAAACACAACAGTAAAACAGAGCGGATTTATGCAAGCTCAAGGCACCCACAAACCTGAAGCTGCCGAACCCTCGGCTCTGTTGCAGTGTCTGTGCGAACATTTCGTATTTGCGGATATCGTTGTCGCTGACAGAGCGGCGGGCAAAGCGCATGGCCTCCTCAAAGTGGTCTTTCCGGATTTCGGGAACAGGATCATCCTCTTCGACCTCCTGCATGGAAGAGAGAGAACGTTAAATTTGTTTGTTCATTCTTTTTTTTTTTCCGTTTCCCCCTTTTATCCCAATTTTAAATCGCCTTATCCTATATCATTGGACCCCTGGCTATGGATTTTGGATAGCAGGCAGGCACGTGCCGACTGAATCCTCCCTAACGGTGGACGACGCCACTGCCAATGTTGCTTCGCTCCGCGGGGCTGCTAGCCACGGCTGGTGCTGGAGTTCTCCAGAATTGCTAATGGAGCTCGTCCATGCACTGGAACTAGAAGGAGAAGAGCGCTGTAACGGATGAGTCAACTAGCAGCCCCACGTTTGTTTATTACTCGCACATACGCAAGGGCAGATGTCCCTGGAAATGAAACTGGCAGGAAAACCTCTAATCGCAATCCCGATATTTGGGCTTTTTCCAAAGTCGTTGAATATTAAAACCAAAGTTTTACCATTGCAGAGGGATTGGTCTGCCTCTCTCGCTCCCGTCTGATCTCGTTCTCGATGCACTCTCTGATGGCCAGCTTGCAGGCGCGCTGGCAGATCTCTGTCAAGTCAGCTCCGGAGAAGCCATTGGTCATCTTAGCCAGGAAATCCACGTCCACATCCTAAATTACACAAATAGGACACATCATTTAGCCTCTTATAAAAGTATCATTGGGGCCACGCACACACAAAGGTATCATATGAACATAAATGTCAACCCATAGACCACTGATCAGGAATACACCACTGAATATTAGTCAGTGTTTATGACCATAGGCTGCTGATGGCAGGAGAGACAAGTTCTTGCCTTAGCGATGGGAGACTTCCTGAGGTTGGCCTTCAGGATGGCGATTCGGGACTTCTCGTCAGGCAGCGGGATGTAGATGAGCTGGTCCAGGCGTCCGGGTCGCAGGATGGCGGGGTCGATGATGTCAGGCCTGTTGGTGGCCCCGATGATGAAGACGTTCTTCTTGCTGGACATGCCGTCCATCTCGGTCAGGATCTGGTTGATGACCCGGTCAGCGGCTCCGCCGCCGTCCCCAACGTTACCGCCGCGAGCCTTGGCGATGGAGTCCAGCTCGTCGAAGAACAGCACGCACGGGGCAGCCTGACGGGCCTGTGGACAGTACAGCAGGGGTCGCAATGTCAACTTCGGTTCTACTGCAGTCATAGGAACATGAAAATAGTGTGCTCTGGGCTATTCTACGCACTGCGCGGAGTTCTCTTTCCTACAAGATCCAGAACCAGATCTTCCAAAAAATGTTTCATTGTCTCCTGCGTGCGTGTGTGTGTGCTGTATGTATCTACACACACAGGAGACAAGCACACATTTTTTGGAAGATCTTGTTCTGGATCTTACGAGGAAGCAGTTTTCTATGCAATGCGCACAACAAGCAGGTGGATCTGGGTGTAGTGTATATATATATATATATATATATATATAGGGGTGTAACGATTGACAAACTTCACGACTCAATTTGAAACAATATGGTGATTTCACGATTCCATGTTTTTGATACAGTGAAAAAGAATGCCTGAGGATGTGCAAATGACACCTTGTTGTTAGCTGTATATGCATTTCTGTATATACATTGCTTCTAGTTTATGATCCAGGCAAGTGAAAGCATTCATTTTAAAAATGTTCTCCAAAACGAAACAATTCCATTTATATTCTGTTCCAAGTAACTTAAGCCAATACATACACCAAAACCATGACCTAAAAACAGTGAACACACTTTATTGTAGGTTTAGTGAACTATTATACCGCAGAGTGACTACCGTACACAGCATACGGGAAGAAAATTCTATTTCTTGGATTACCTTATATAAGAGGATGTGTTACATAATATATCTTGTGTAACAGTATACATTATGTAACAGTAATAGCTACAATTTATCTACACTGTCCCATAATGTATAATTTCAAGATGGTTTCTAATTCCAAACACATACAAAATGACAAACAAAAAAGTAATACACAAAGCTGTTAGCAAAGTCTTTCTTCAGACCGGCTGACAGGGATGACAGGTTTCCAGCATCTAAGCTTTAAAGCATGATAGAAGAGGAGCAACACTTTCTGACTCATACCAAAGACTCTTAGCCTACGGAGCAAATACAGGCGCTGTTATACCTTAGAACAGATGCTCTCTATGTGGACGCTCCATGTCAGTTTGTTATCTATATGTACTCCTAAATACCTATATGAGCTGATCTGTGCAATGCTCTGGTCATGTATGATCACAGGCGAGTGATCACCCGTAGTCTTGGGGTCAAACACCATTTCCTCTGTTTTCTTGGTGTTAAGGATGAGGAAATGCTCATTGCACCACTGTACAAAGCTCTGGATCACTCTCTCCTTTGTTATGTACGGTTTATTGTTTTGGGAACACCTTTGTCTTTTTGGGAATTACAGTGTCAACACAGAATGTGATGTAATCTGTAATAACCTCTGTGGCATCGTCTAGGGTCGGCTCACTAAAAAGCACATCCCAATCAGTGCATAGAAAACACCCCTTGAGTGTTTCAACGCATTGACAGATTTAATGGTGGGCTTGCTGCTCACCATTAAATCAATATTTTTTCAATTGAGGTCAACAGGAAAATTAATCAGGAGAAACAATGCTTGTAGTATCTACTGCATATCTGGCAGCAGCATGGTGGTTTGAGGCTCATTTGATACTTTGGACTCTTGATGACTTAAAGCCATTTAGCCAACAAATGTGTTCCATACTGTATCAGCATAATTTACAGCTAAATCTAGTCCCACCCCCCAATTCCCATAGAGATCCATTCAAATGCAAAGAGTTTTTGTATCGCTTGTAGGACAACCTGAAAATAAGATATCCAGACTCTGATGATGTTGACAGGTCACAGACATCAGGAAGTCATGGCATGCAAATGATATGCAACCAAATACAAAACATGACTCTTTTACTTGACATTATGTTAATTTGTCTACTGTATAAGTGAATTTCCCTGTTTCTAGCTTTTCCCCAAACAGTTCACTGCAGCAAAAGTAAACAAGCAAATGGTGGCACAGGAGATCTCAGGAGTGCATTTGTTTAATTTTCGCTAATTTTCTAACCAATGATTTGTTGTTAAGACCATTAAAAGCTTAATTTTTGGGCTTGGCCCATTTTTTTGCCCAGGAGTGTATGTATGTATGTATGTATATATGTCGACTAATCACCTTGTCAAAAATTTCCCGGACGTTGGCTTCAGACTCTCCGAACCACATGGTGAGCAGCTCTGGGCCTTTGATGGAGATGAAGTTGGCCTGACACTCATTGGCGATGGCCTTCGCCAAGAGTGTTTTACCACAACCAGGCGGTCCGTAGAACAGCACCCCCTTGGAAGGGGTCATTCCAAACTTCAGGAATTTGTCTGGATGCTCCACAGGGTACTAGAAGGGAACAAAATAATGAATTATTTTTTGAAAAAAACAAACGTCAGTCTGTTGATCTGTTCATCTGTTCAACAACTGAACTGAATGCTGCCATGTAGCCAGGGCACGTGTAACTTACCTGTACAAGCTCCTGCAGCTCTCTTTTGACGTCCTCCAGACCACCGATATCCTCCCAGGTGATATTGGGCACTTCCACCACCGTCTCTCGCAGGGCTGAGGGGTTACTCTGGCTCAGGGCCCACTTTAAATCAAGCGCATAACACAGAAGTCAACCAATCGGTTTTTCAACTGTAATTTAAAGCACATCCCGCCAAGTGGCTTTAAACAGCATCTGGGCAGTCAACAGCACGTATTCACAAACCTACACTGGTGAAATCTGGCATGGCACAAATCTAGCAGTGTCATGTTCCAACAGCATCACACTGTGAAGTTCTCACCCTGAAGTCATCCATGGTGACGGCCAGGGAGTTCATGACCTCTGCGTCGATGGTCTCGTCCTCCAGGTCGATCAGGTCCATCTTCTTCCTGATGGCCTGGAGGGCGGCTTCTGAGCACAGAGCAGCCAGGTCTGCTCCCACGTGGCCATGAGTCTCGTTAGCGACCTGCAGTCACACACACGTGCGCACACGCAGAAATGAATAAATCCAGAATGAGGCTCTGTTAAAGAACATAATACAAACGGTCTACTCCCCTGCTCCACATGATATAGGACCTGTTACATGTAACATTCAATTCTACCACTCTCTGGAACAGACTAATGCCACTAATTCACCACAGTGACATTCCGTATGAGGGTCATGTAAATCCTGGTATCGGGAAAACAACTGAGCTTGAGTAATGGAGCTGAAAGGGCCAGTGGAATGGCTTATGTTGAAGTAAGCTCCATGTATATTGCTATGGGAGTAATGAAATGGATTGCCAGACTACATTTTAGAGACAAACCTGCTCAAGATCGACATCGTCAGCCAGTTTCATGTTCTTAGTGTGGATCTGGAGGATTTCCAGTCGCCCTGTTGCATCTGGAATGCCAATGTCCACCTCCCGGTCAAAGCGGCCTTGACACAAAGTCAACACATCGATCAGCAAAGACACGGGTTTACACGAGAACAGACACCCAGCTAAAATATTCATTTCACACTCTGAAATACATTGCCTGTTACAGAATTAAATGAAAGCACAAAAGTCAAAACTTCAGGGGGCGGTATAAAGGGCTTCCCTCGTACAAGATTCAAATTCAGAGATACAGCAAACAACCTCACAAACAGTCCTCCTTCAGATCCTGGCAGATATTTAGGCAGCACACCTGACCAACGTTCCCACAACGACTGAAAAAGCACAAGCTCAGATTTCGACAGTCGTTGAGACTTTTTGGGGACGTTTTTGAGTTGACTGATGGATTTGAGGGAGAACATAACTGCATAATTTACTTCACAGAGGAGAATGAGCATATGAAAATCTAAATGACACTCTTTTTTTAAGCGAACTCCTTGTGGTCACAGGCACATGAAGACAGATCACAGAGTTATCGTTGCAACGACGATGTGAGAGACTGCTCACCGAATCGCCTGAGGGCTGGGTCAATGCTGTTGGGTCTGTTTGTGGCCGCCATGACGATCACATGGGCCCTCTGCTTCAGCCCGTCCATGAGCGTGAGCAGCTGGGAGACAATGCGCCTCTCCACCTCTCCGTGAGTCTGGGGGAAGCAGAGCCACTGCCGTGAGCCCTTCATTCACACTCAACAACAGTCTGAGACAGCGGCTGTTAAAGAGCCAGGGCTCGAACTGAAGAGTCCAAATTCTGTTCAGTCCTAACCCAGCGGGACTCTGTCAAAGTACTCCTGGATTAAAGACACTGAAGCTGAAATCACAGCGAGAGCATTGCGCAAGCATTGCACGCGTGACCCGGGATTTTACATGTGCCTACCCACACTTGACATGCACATGCCCTCACAGGCAGCAGTTCCATGATCAATCCCCGGTAGGCATGCATGCGCGCATGAACGTGTGTGTGTAAACATCGATTCATCCCGGGAGTCGGTGAAAATATATCATTCAACCTTCTGACTGAGGTTTTTATAGAAAATAAGTGTTATTGTCCCATGTGTTATTGTCCCATTGGTTGGGTGGCTGGTGGAGTGGCTGGTGGAATTTGTCTAATGGAATTTGTAGCCTGCATGTTGTCCGTGTATTTAAAGCCATTTAAGCTTACTTGCACAGCAAGAACGACAGACTTGGTAGTATAAGTTCAGTTACACCACTGAACAAAATTGATATACGGACACCCTGTAAATAAAGCATTAGGGGCATTTAAACAATATTCAAGCCTGTGCAATTTCCACTTCTTGATTGTTTTTTTCCTTCACCCTTGGATTTTACAGTGTGTGCTTACGGTCTTTTCCTTTTCAGATCGATGTAAAAAAATAAATAAAAAGTCTGCTCATTCACCCAGGGTGAATTGGCCTTCGGCTGACTTAGTTCAGAATACATCCAGTTCCACAAGCGGTCAAACGTGAGCCGTTTAACCCACTTCTGAAAACAACGTCAATTAATTGAACTTCACTGATATATATGTGCACGGCCCAGTTTCTCATATAAACACCTGACAATCTTCTAGATGGTTATGAAGGTGTGTCAGCTTTACCTTTTCTCTTTTTGGTGCAATGGCATCAAGCTCATCAATAAAGATAATGGCTGGAGCATTCTTTTCAGCTTCTTCAAAGGCTTTTCTCAGATTGCTTTCTGACTCTCCAGCAAGTTTACTCATAATTTCAGGGCCTGAAAAGCAAATTAATAAGAATTAAACAAAAGCCTAAGGCTCACTTTCACCAAATGAAGACCACAATACTTTAAATGCTCTTAATTACAACCATTTAACGGGAGTGGTCTCCAAATGTATTCATACCCACAATCCATTAACAAAGACTAAAAGGAAATACAAGCACACCATCAACTGTTTTTCTTAAATGGTTGCTCGAACAACGGTTTAACTTGTGAATGTCTTTTCAAAAAAGATGTATAATATTCACAATGCCAATGTTGCGTACACCTACAGACTTCCCCTTGACGACTGTACACTTCCAAGCCTTCAACTAAATATTTCTGGTGCAATTTAGCAATGACATGGATAAATGTGGAGGCTGTTGTAATGAAGCTCTGTTTGCATACACTCTCTTACCATTGATGAGGAAGAAAAACGCTCCCGTTTCATTTGCAACAGCACGAGCAATCAACGTCTTTCCTGTTCCAGGAGGTCCATACAGCAGGATGCCACGTGGGGGCTGGGCACAGAAATTGACAACGAAAATGTAACCGTTAAACACAAAATATTTCGGATTTTTCTCATTTATATTACAATGATTTAATTGAATGTTTTTGGCTTATTTATTAGCATTAATTTTGAACAACTTCAAAAATGACAGAGCTTCTCTCACCTTCACACCAATGGCTTTGAACAGAGCCGGGTGTCTCAGGGGTAGCTCCACCATCTCTTTGATTTGGGCCAGCTGCTTCCTAACTCCTCCAATATCATCATAGCCAACCTCATTCAGTGACTCCTCTTCATCCTGGAAACAGCAAAGTGTGTTAGTGACAGCATCTTCTTTTTTGTACTTTAGTTCAGTTTTGCTTTCATTACAATGCAAAGACACCTCAGCAAAGCCACTTAAAAAGAGGTGCCTTTTATCAGAGGAGCAGTTAAGAGCAGCTTCAAGTGAAATTTATATCTGGGTCTTGTTGGTAAGCACAGAAAGCTAAAGAAAAAGCACAAAATACTGAAGGACACCATTTCTTCAACTCTTGTATGATTACACTACGTTTTGTAGCTCTCGCTAATTCTATTCTGCAAGTCTCCTCCACCTATTTAACAAAATACATTTACCTTTCAATAACATTGTTTTCAGTAATTCTGAGACCACAGTACTTTGAATTTGTAATGAACTAAAAATTGTAATGAGTTTCAATAAAAACATGACTCGTTTAGCCGGTAAAATTTGAACACAACCAGTACATAAAAAAATAAATGGAGCCTCAGGACAGTAAACTTGAAGAGCAAGCAACAATTTTAGGATTCAACTTTTTAAATTAAAGAAAAGTACAACTCCGAATTTATAAGCACTATCGTTTTCCCATTTAACGTCAGTGAGATTACTATGGTGATATTCAAATTCCACTTCATTTGTGTCTTGCTGGCAACAACTGAATCGTCGTCAATCAGCATTCTAGTGTTACTGGACCTGAATTTATTTTACATCTGTACATTTTAGGAAATAAAGTTTGTAAGGTAATGAGCAACATCAATCACAAAATCAAATTCTACTATGCCTCCCTAGTTGAGCTGAGTAGTAGTAGTTGAGTTAATGGCCATATTGAGGAAAAGCTGAATCCAAGCTAGTGTAATCACGTCTGCAGCTCTGACCTACCTCACGTTTTATGGGCTCTCCCTCACAGTGGATAACTGTGTCTGGAGCCACTATACAGTAGGGGTTGGGGTCCGTCTCCACCACTTTGAATTCAACAGCTCGCATCCCTCCTCTGACCAGGAAAATATCTCCTGCAAAGACAGAAGCAATGGGACTTTCATCTTCAAAAACATGATCTCTCAGAACCACTGAAATAAATCACGACCATTTCACAATTAATTTTGAACTTCCCCCAACCTTTTGGCAGTAAAATAAAACAGGATATGATCTCATTACATTTCAAGATGAAAATTAATCTGGAGGAGGTGAACATTTGAAAAATAAACTGACTGAATTCCATTGTGGGGGACAACCGTACCAGAAAACTAAAAAATGATCACTTGTACTATCCTGAGAAAATAAATGGGTTCACGGTACACATGGTTGTTGCTCACATTTACCTTTCCTTATAGGCCTGTAGGCTTCCAGGAAATATGGCTTGAGATAAACCTCAAACAGGTTCCCTGTGATGCCCTCCACTGTGTCATCAATGGGAAGAACATGAATGCGCTTCCCATACTTCACATCCGGACATGGCTGAATGCTATACAAAAACAAAATGTCACCATCGTCACTTTTTTTTTATTGAAGTTTAAAATATACTTTCACTAGTAACCTACATTCATAAGATAAAGCACTTGGTGTTTTTGTCAGTTCACATGAGGATATAGATTCAAAGATTTGTCCAGCTTCTTTAATTGGTGATATAGGCGGTTTGTGCTAACAGCAACCTTACTCTAACTAAAACTTAACAACCATTCAGAGCCTCCTTTTTCAGGTAGGCTGTAAGTACACGCTCACGACAGCTACAAAGAGCATACCCTTTGGAAAGAAGTAAATACCACTCATTTCAGATATTAAGTAGGAAATGGCTGTGCAGATCAAAGGAATAAGGAAACTACACTATTTATTTTCATTGAAGAGGAGTATAAAAATGTAAATATTTCAGTTTACTGGCATCATAGTCAAACAATAAAGCACTGGCATCTAAGTGCGCATGCGATGCTGAGAGCGAAATACTGCCGTACTACCACTACACAGCTCACCTGATGACGTCTCCCAGGCGCACCCGCAGGTTGTTGCGGACGACCCTGTTCATGCGCACTTTCTCGTCGGAGCAGGTGTCGTCGGAGAGCACGATGCACACCGTCTCCCTCCTCTTCTTCCCCTTCATCAGCACCGTGTCTCCTCTGAAGAGCTGCAGCTCGTCCATCTTGGCCTGCCGAGCGGAGCAGAGAGGGGAAAAGGACGAGGGCGATCCCTTTAAAAACCAACGCGGGTCGAATTCAACGGGGCGCATGCGTCGCCAAATGGATGCCCGTGCTGAAATCAGCTCACAGCCGTGCGCATGAGCGGAATGCTGCCCCTTTATCTGCTACTGTGGCCAAAGCTTCAGAACAGAATACGACGAGGCAGAAATTATCAAAGGGAGAACTATACATACAAGGATTGCTCATACGTTTTAAATGGTATGTCAGCATTCCATTATCTTATAATGTAAATGAATAAAGTTTGCTCTGCCTAACCGCAATGTAAAAATCAGATGTGAAAACAGTGCTGGACATTAAAATGTATCTCTACGGTGACGTATTGGTAGCAGTAGGATATTTGTATCATTAAGTAGGACTGGGACACAAAAGTATGAGTAAATTCTTAATGATACCCAGCCATATAAATAAACTGGTATGATGTTATTGTAGAAAACCAAAAATCAAGTATAAAAATGAAGTCAAAAACATACCTGAGAAAGAGAGACCACACTATTATCTTCATTTATGGATTCATCCACAATCAACCTGTTGGGTCTATTCTTTTGTTTTAAAATTGCAGTAGACAGGTCATCATTTTTCTGTCTGTGAAAAAAAATGACATTCATTCTTCTTTACAATTGTCATTTATGAGAAGCTCTTACCCTTTATTATTCTAAATCCAATCAAATAAATTATATGATTCAGCATTTGTAATATAATCTTGCATTATTACACGCTTAAGCAAATGCAATTTCTCTGTTCAGTAATTTAATTATTTAGACAGCATATATTGCCACACACGAAGCAGCCCGCAAGTTTTTGACAGTGACAATATTTGTTGTTTTGGCACTGTACTCCAGCATATTGGTGCAGACTGTCAGCTTTAATTTAAGGGTGTATCCATATTCAGTCATCCATAAGGGAATTAAAGCCCCTTTCATACATAGTCCATCTTCAGTTCCTGTTTGATTCAGGGAATTTTTGCCTTCAGTCTTGTCTTCAGAAAGTGAAATCCATGTTCAGTTTGATTCAGGTCGGGTGACTGACTGGCCAGTCAAAAACATTCCACTTTTGGGCCCTGAAAAGCTCCTTGGTTGCTTTAGCAGTGTGTTTGGGGTCATTGTACTGCTGCAAAGTGAATCTCCATCCAATGAGGTTTGAGGAATTCAGCTGGATCTAGTTCAGGTTCAGGTTACTTTATTTGTACCCGTAGGTAGATTGGGTCTGCAGTAGATTCATCCATCTTGACACAATTTGAAAACAACACAGACAGTAGACAAACATAATACAATAAATAAAATAAATAAAAGTACTCAAGATTCCAATCATTACTAAAACCACTAAAACTAAAGATAAAATAAATAAATAGATAAAACCTTGCTTCTATATCATCTGTGCAATGTTGCTACGACTTGGTCATCTGAGTGACGGCTGCTGGAACATAGCTATTTTTATACCACTTTGTTCTGCACTTTGGGACTATAAACCTTCATCCAGGAGGAAGAAGCTGAAATTCACTGTGCAAGAGGTGGGAGTCGTCATCTGAGCAATGTTTCTGTACACGTCAGAATTCATCCTGCTGCTATAAGAAGTCACATCATCAATAAAAACAAGTGCGTCAGTTCCAGAGGCAGTCATACATGGCCAGGCCATAACAATACCTCCATCATGTTTCACAGTTGAGGTGTTATGCTTTGGATCATGAGCAGTTACGTTCCTCCTCCTCACTTTTCTCTTTCCATCACTTTGGGGCAGGTTAATATTCCAAAATACTCTGTTCCAGAATGCCAGTTTCCAGTTTTTCATAATATACTTTTTAGCACTCTCCTCTGGCTGTTCTGTCCTTGAGGCTTACCAGTGATTTGAATCTTGCAGTGACCCCTTCATGTTATGTGGGCTCACTTCAGGTTACCTGGATGTGATCAACTTTTCATTTCAGTCTTTGACACATGTATGCCGACATGCTGGAGAGTGTTCCTGATCGGTTCCTCAGTTGAAAAAGGGTTTTTCTTCACAACTGAAAGTATTCTTGGGTCATCAACTACAGTGGTCTTCCATGGTTTGTCAGGTTATTGCTAGCGCTGAGCTCACCAGTGCGATCCGGCTCCTTAATGTACCAAACAGTTGACTTTTGACACCCAATGTTTTGGCTATGTCACTCATTGATTGATTATGCTTTTTCCACCCCATGAGGGCTTGCATCACTGATACTGTCACTTCTGTGGTCCGCACATTGTGAGACAACAACTGGCTACAAATGCAAATGCAGCACCTCAAATGAACTCTAGACCTTTTGTTAGCTTTCATGTGCATAAGCTGTTTCTCTGCCAAAGCAAACAGCTGGCCAAGAAACAGCTGAGTGGCCAATTGTCCAGTTATTTTCAATACCCCAAAACGGGGGGACTACGAATATAAATGGCTTCAATTCCTACATGGGTCACCCAATATAGATAGATAGATAGATAGATAGATAGATAGATAGGCTAGATCCAAATACCCGCAAATTACAGCTGACAGTCTGCATTTTATAAGTATATTCATTGTTTCATTCCAAATCTGATGTACTGTAGTACAGAGCTACAACAACAATTGTGTCACAGTCCAAATACTTAGACTGCACTGTACATAGCCTAGTTCAAATGCATATTGGTGTAGGCTCATCGTATCAGGGCTCTACAGTGCTCCCATTTTAGGAGCATATGCTCCTTAAAATTGATATGTTCTATCTGAAAAAATAATTTAGTAGCACATCTAAGTGGGATACATTAGTGTGCTCCTAATTTTTTAAACTTAGGAACAAATGTTCTCCTCTAGGAAAATGTTAGCATAGAGTCCTGCATATAAATATTCAACATGGGAAACAAAAAACCCTATTATGTTATATTTTAAGAGACACTACTGAGGTCAGGGCTCTGTGAAGGCCAGTCCAGTTCTTCCACATCAAACTCGACAAACCATTTTTTTATGGACCTTGCTTTGTGCACAGGGGCATTGTCATTCTGAAACAGGAAAGGCCTTCCCCAAACTGTTTCCACAAAGGTGGAAGCACACAATTGTCTAGAACATCATTGTATGCTGGAGCATTATGATTTCCCTTCACTGTAAGGGGCCAAGCGCAATCCATGAAAAACAGGCCTAGACCATTATTCCTCATCTACCAAACTTTACAGTTGGCACTATGCATTCGGCAAACCCAGATTCGTCCGTCAGACTGCCCGATAGTGAAGCGTGATTCATAACTCCAGAGAATGTGTTTCCACTGCTCCAGAATCCAATGGCGGTGTGCTTTACAGCACTCCAGCTAACGCATGGCATCATGCATGGTGATCTTAGGCTTGTATGCAGCTGCTCAGCCAAGGAAACCCATTTCATGAAGCTCCAGACAAACAGTTCTTGTGCTGGCGTTGCTTCCAGAGGCAGTCAGGAATTCGGTAGTGAGCGCTGCAACACTCAGACAACTATTACGTGCTACACACTTCAGCACTTGGTGGTCCTGTTCTGTGCCCTTCTGTTCTGAAGCCTACTGCTTCATGGCTGAGCTGTTGTTGCTCCTAGACGTTTCCACGTCACAATAAAATCACTTTGATTTGACCAGGGCAGCTCTAGCAGGGTAGAAATTTGACAAACTGGATTGTTGAAAAGGTGGCATCCTATGACAGTGCCACGTTGAAAGTATCAGAGCTCTTCAGTGCAACCCATTCTACTGCCACTGTTTGTCTATGAAAATTTAATGGCTGTATGTTTTGTTTTATGCACCTGTTAGAAATAGGTGTGGCTGAAATAGCCGAACCAACTAATTAGAAGGGGTGTCCACATACTTTTGGCCAGGTAGTGTAACTAGCAAGCAAGTAAGCTACATTAACTGACGAACAAAATGCTAAATAATGAGTTTGTGAGCCAACCGTGGCTCTTTAGATCAAACGATAGCAAGCAAATAATTAGCCAGATGGCTAGTCGCTTGCCTATCCGACTAGCGTCAAGTTACTAACTTAGCTAGCAAGCGCTTGTCACTAAGTGTCTGTATGTAACATAATAAGTAACGTTCAGACAAGAACTCAACATTGAACTAATGTTAGCCATATAATGTTAGACTATAATTAACCTTAGCGTCACCGCTTTGTAACAAACTAGCTATACATCTACACACTTGCAAGTTCGTGAGTGCAGGCCTGATGTGATGACACAGCAAGAAACCGCAAGAGATCCTTAGTCTAAACCGTAACACTCACAATCTGGACACTTCTGTAATTTAACATGAATTAGCTCGACTATATACAAGGAACCTGTTATGCGAACGTTGGCTAACAATTAAATTTCGAATTATCTAGCTAGGTATTCTCTCAATCGTGTCATTGTAGCTGTCGTTTTTGGTTAATCTAACCTTAACAGACTGGGGTAAAAGAAATTCCATTTTGATTAGGATTATGTGGCATCGTGGCGAGCAAGTAATGGAACGCACGTTAGCCAGCTAGTCAAATTAGCTAGCTAGATCTACATATAAAATAACATTGACTTTCATTAGGAGCTGGCTATGGTTAGATCAATAGTTAGCAAGCTAAAATTGATACACTGAGCAGGTAGCGTTAGCTAGCTAACGCAGCACTGTCTTTCTTATTAGCCTGTGCCGGTAAAGTTAGGCCAGTGCCTGCTCGTTGAAAAGAATGACTCGCTGGAATAAGTTAACGTTAGCTAGTCTAACCACATGCCGTTAGTTAGCGAGGCAGTAACATTGCAACTTATGTTTAAGTACACACTAGCTAGCTAGCAACAAAATCATTTGAAACAGCAGCACAACAAATAGCTACATTTTGTGTGCCCACTGTTTTGAATCTTGATATCAATTTGGCTTAAGCTAGCTAGCTACTAACGATCTGGGGTAGCTAGGTAGCACGCTTGCTTCGCTTCTGGCTCGCTTCTCTACAGTGCTCATATAGCTAAATGGTTAGTTAGCAGCTATTTAACAAGCTACTTTGAACTTAAGGTTAGGTAGACTAGTTAACACTAGCTCCCTTGCTCGTAAGTGATGCGTGTTTTTACAGTGAAGGACTCGGGTGCAAATGATGATAGTTAGAACAGCTAGCTCTCTACCACCTTGAACATTTGGCCCCGTGACGTTGGGATAAAAACGTCAAGACTGTTTCTGTTCCTCCCTGTTTGCTGAGGTAAAATCTCATCGGCGACGAATCATTACTAAATAATTTTCTAAAACTTAGGGGGAAAATACTGTCATGTTTTATCAAGGTTAATAGATATACTTACTCTCCACCTGAAGCCATGTTGGTCCTCCTGATCTCTGAAAAGTGATTTTTTTTTTCTTTCACAACGCTCTATCCGCAGCTATATTCCTGTAAAACTGAATCCAAGGCCGCTCACTCATCTCAGAGCTGCGGAGAAACTACCCATACCAGAGGATAGAACTAACCAATCAGAAAAAACGTTATTGCTTCACTTCATTTAGTATCTATGTGGTCATTGGTCATGTTACACAAGAGCTATCCAATCGGATAATAAATACAAACTGCGGAAACATGTTCCTCCAAGCAACGTAGATGCTGTCTGATGAAAAACACATCTTCAACGTACAATCATATGAAGTTACTCACAGATCTCCTACAAAGTACTGTGTCAAAGTCATTAATTCAAATCTAGGCCTGCCATTGAAAGTATTGATATTAAAATTGTGCCACGTTACATGATTTGTATGGTATAAAAACAAGCAGAAACTATTTTTTCCTGACAGAATAATTGTTTTTGTACAATTAACGACCAGAGATTTTTGCTTAACGATGGTGCAAATAGAACAATTAACCAGAGTTTTGCTTGACAGTGATAAAAATACACAAACATAAAAGTAACTGATATATAGGCCTACAGATCATTGTGGTTTATTCCTTATACACTACATGACCAAAAGTATACACCCCTTAGCCTGGGGCTGTTTTTCAAGGTTTTGTCTAGGCCTCTTAACAATTTCGTGCTTCCCCAATAGTTTGGGGAGTCCCCTTTCCTGTGTCTGAATGAAAATGGCCCCGGGCACACAGCGAAGTCCATATAGAAATAGTTTTGTCCAGGACAGTGTGGAAGAACTTGACTGGCCTGCACAGAGCCCTGACCTCAGCTCCATCCAACACCTTTGGGGTCCATTGGAAAACCAACTGCAAGCCAGGCCTAATGGCCCAATCAGTGCCTGACCTCGCTAATGCACTTCTGGTTGAATGGAAGCAAATCCCTGCAGCAATGCTCCAACATCTGGTATAAAGCTTTCCCGCAAGAGTGGGTGTTGTTATAGCAGCAAAGGGTAGACCAACTCCACATTAATGGCAATACTTTTGGATGAGATATTGGATGTCAGTTATCCACACTGTGGTCCATGTTACAATACACACACACACACACACACACGTATATATATATATATATATATATATATATATATATATATATATACATAGCCCAAAATTATTCATACTCGTGCCATATTTTGAGTTATACTGAATTTTTATTTAACAAATAGGTTTCTTCTGGCTGGAAATGACATAAGAAGGTGACAAAAGACGGTAAAACATTGTGTGGGGCAACATAGCTCAGGAGGTAAGAGCGGTTGTATTACATTACATTACATTACAGGCATTTAGCAGACGCTCTTATCCAGAGCGACTTACACAACTTTTTTTTTTTACATACATAGGTTGTGTGGCAGTTGGAGGGTTGACGGTTTTATCCCCGCCCTGGGTGTGTCGAAGTGTCCCTGAGCAAGACACCTAACCCCTAACTGCTCTGTTGAATGAGAGGCGTCAATTGTAAAGCGCTTTGGATAAAAGTGCTATATAAATGCAGTCCATTTTACCATTTTTTTGTGTTAGAGATATTAATGAAAAATATTACCTATTTTTATGTTTTTTTTTTTTTACATTTTGACAAAACATTCCATGTCCAAAATTATTCATACCCTTTCTCAGTAATCAATGGCAATGCCTTTATTTGCCATCACAGCAGTCAAACGGTTCTTATAATTGCCAACAAGCTTTTTGCACGTCTCTACTGGGATTTTGGACCACTCCTCTTTTGCGAAGATCTCCAGGTCCTTGAGGTTGGAAGGCTTCCTTGCCATCACTCTGGTCTTTAGTTCCCTCCACAGATTCTCAATGGGAATCAGGTCTGGCTGGGCCACTCCAAAACGTTGATGTTGTTTTCTGTTAACCATTTCTTGACCTCTTTGTATGTTTCGGATCATTGTCTTGTTGGAAGGTCCAGTGCTGCCCAAGGCCAAGTTTTTCTGCAGACTGCCTGATGTTTTCCTCCAGAATCTTAATGTAATAATCTTTTCTCATGATGCCGTTTACTTTGACAAGGTTGCCTGGCCCATTGGCTGAAAAACACCCCCAAAGCATTACATTCCCACCACCATGCTTGACCATGGGGAGGGTGTTCTTGGGGTTGAATGCTTCTCCTTTCTTTCGCCAAAGGAAAGCCACGTCCCTGTGTCCAAACAACTCCATTTTCATCTCATCTGACCACAGAATTGGTGACCAAAAGATTTCTTCTTTGTCCAGGTGAGCTTTTGCGAAGGCTAGGCAAGCTTTTGTGTGCCTGTCTTGGAGAAGTGGTGTCCTCCTTGGTCGGCGTCCATGGAGGCCAGCCTTGTGCAGTATCTGGCTGGAGTGTCTGCCTTGAGATGTTGGTACCAGAATTGCTCAGATTCTTCAGGATGGCCTTAGTGGTGATCCTTGGATTCTTCTTGGCTTCTCGCACTACCATTCTTGCCAGCGCAGGGGTCACTTTTGGCTTCCTACCATGCCCTTTGAGATTTTTCACAGTGTGGAACTCCTTGTACTTTTTGATGATGATTTGCACTGTGGCCACTGGCACTTGAAAACACTTGGATATGGCTTTGTAACCTTTCCCCTTCTTGAGCAGCCACAATGCGCAACCGGAGGTCCTCACTAAGCTCTTTGGTTTTAGCCATGATTTGCAATTGACTAGAAACTGACTAAAGAACAACTGCATCAGCTGTTCTCAATTTATAGTTGATTAGAATGCTCTAGAACATGGTAGAAATTACCAGGACCATTTGGAATGGTATAGAAGCTTGCATTTCCTCAAAAATTTGCGACAATTTCAAGGGGTATGAATAATTTTGGACATGGAATTTTTTGTAAAAATGTTTTTTAAAAAACATAGAAATTTAATCATTAATATCTCTAACACAATGTCTTACTGTCTTCTTAACAGACACTTATCCACAGTGACATAGTTCAAGAACATCAGTGACACTGTCAGGAATACAAAAGTGCAATATAACCAAGAAGGCACCGCAGACAAATTTATAATCAATGTGTAAAGTTAGCTGAACAAACCAACAGTTAATAGTGTGAACAAAAAGAGAACACAGATAAATTAATCCTTACACCTGGTCCACACCACTTACCTCGTGACGGCTACCTCACTGAACTGCTGCGGCTCGCATGCATGTGTGTGTCCACACCGCCATCATTGCTGCTGCAGCGCTGCTACTGCCAGCCCTATCTTTCTACATTGAGTTTGCCTTTGAAAATGGCCATCAATGATAGAATGTTTGATTTCATTTCATTATAAATTTAATTTATGTTTAGTTTAGACAGAAAAAGGTTAAGAAGGGTGTGCTCAATTGTGAGAAAAAAACAAAAAATTATAATATTTATATTTTTTTCATGTCTGTGACATATTCAGATATAGCCTAGACATTGAAACTATAGTGAAAGGTGTCAGTTATGTAATTTTGCTGGTATGATGTCAATATGACTATCAACAGCTCTATTCACTGTCTATTTTTGCTGAGAACCGCGCGCCTCACGTGTGAAAAATAGGCTCCATGGCAAAACTCTAGATGACGCGCCACAGCAGCGAGGCTGGAGCCGTCTCACGCAGGCTGTGTGGCTGCTCTAACCTGTTAACATGGGCGCCGAAATGAAAAGCAAGAGGTTCCGCGACCGTCACGCACATGCGAGGTAATCGGTGTGGACCGGGCCTTACACAGCAATGGCAATTACATTGCATCTACAAAAAGAAATTCAGAAAGAACGAAAGAGGGTCAGGGGAGCCACAGTGCAGTTGGTTTTTCTGTCTGTTCTTGAAGATGAATAGATGGCTTTGAGCATTCTTTTGTTTTGTACATAACACAAATAAGCTGCAAGGTGGTCCTAGGCAGTGGTTCATGCTGCTAATGCACATTAAGAGCAGCCATTGCTTAATGACTTCCTGTGTCTTTTTAATGACAGCTAATGTTGTTAGACCACAATTATGCTAGACCACATTCATTTTTGTTCTCTTGAGACATTGAATACAGTTGTACTTCATGCACTATTTTCAAAACTGAAAGAATATAAATTATCTATCTATCTATCTATCTATCTATCTATCTATCTATCTATCTATCTATCTATCTATCTATCTATCTATCTATCTATCTATCTATCTATCTATCTATCTATCTATCTATCTATCTATCTATCTATCTATCTATCTATCTATCTATCTATCTATCTATCTATCTATCTATCAGAATGACCTTAAGATAATACCTATGAGACAGCCTACAAGTATTGCAGTTATTTTAGTGCGCTTATAATCCACTGTGATACAGTGAAATGAGGAGAAAATATCCTACTGCAAGATGTAAACTAGTTTGTGTTTATTCATGTGGAAGTGCAAATAAACCATGATGCTGACATCATCTGAATGTTAACTGTGGTTGACCTGCAATTCAGTGCTCATTACTAGAAGCAGGCACTGGTGAATGGTCGGGCGAAACACTTCTGTCAGTTATCATATTGAACCATTTAATTTCAGTTCATCGCATATATAATAACAATAACCTCAAAACGTACATTTTTCTGGACACTGATACTTGAAGTGGAAGCTACAGCTATGTTCTTTGTTTTTTTGGTTTTGCTTTGTCTGCACTGTGCAGCTGCACAGGAGGGTAAGTGTCGTCTCTATTATCTTACCCATGTTTATTAGTTAATTGAATTGTCAGTGTAAAGGGGAGTGGGGGCAGTTAACTGAACTGTGCACAAATGTATGCATTGCAAATGTTTTGATAATGTGTTAATATTTATTTTCTAACAATGCTGATAAAGATTTACATATTTCTGAATCCACTGAATTATGTAAAAGCTTGCAAAGCATTTTAAGAGAAGAACAAATACTTTTTTGTTTTAAGCAGCATTGCATGAAGGTTTCATATTCAAAAGGTACATACTGTTTTTAGTGGTTACTATTGCTAATATGCCACATCATAGAGTATTTTCTTTTTGGTTACATTCATGTAAACAAGTTTGTATTATATTCAGTTATATAAATAAATGTTTCTGTTTGTTGGAGGGAACTGTCCATCATAAGGAAATTAATATACTATAACACTCACATTGAAAGTAATGTATATAATATAGTATATGCAGCACCGTTCATTTAACATCTGAATCATTAGTAAAGCTATTCAGGAGTGTTCTGGACAAATAATATCCTATTGAGGATTGAAGCCTTTGAATCACAAGCTTGACTATTACATTGGATTTGCACTGTTTTTGCCAAAATGAGCAGAGCTACAAAAAGCTGACATCACCACACTTCAAATAAGCATGCGTTAATGCTGCGAAAATTTTTTTTATTTCAGTGACCTTTGAGAATGTAGCATTCTCTGGGAAAGAAATACTCGAAAGGAATCCTGTGGTTAACAGCAGTGGGTCTGAAAACCTTACTGGCTACTGTAAAGTACCAGAGAAGGCGCTGTACATCACCAAAGAGGCTGAACTGTTCCTGACTGGCTCTCTGATGACCACAGTCATCCCCAGCATCTATGTCCTGGTGTTCATCACCAGCGTCCCTCTCAACGCCGCCGCCATCTTTATGTTCTCGTTCAGAGTCCAACCCAAAAAGCCGGCAGCCATCTACATGCTCAATCTGGCCACGGCCGACCTACTGTTTGTGCTGCTGCTCCCCTTCAAGGCGTCATACCACTTCAACGGCAATGACTGGGTGTATGGACCGGCCATGTGCCGCGTGGTCACCTTCGCCTTCTACTGCAACATGTATGGCTCAGTCCTCCTGATGATGAGCATCAGCGTGGATCGCTTCCTGGGTGTGGTCTACCCCATCAGATCGCTGGCCTGGCGCTGCCAGCGGAATGCGGTGGCCGTGTGCTGTGCCATGTGGCTGCTGGCTGTTGCCGGGGTGATGCCCATCCTCCTGTCAGAGCAGACCATGTGCCTGCCCGAACTGGGCATCACCACCTGCCATGATGTGCTGGACGTCAGGCAGCTCCGGGGCTACTACCTCTACTTCTTCCCTGCCTTTTCCTGTGTGTTCTTCTTCATCCCCCTCATCGTCACCACCGCCTGCTACGTGAGCATCATCCGGGTCCTGCTTCGCGCCAGTGAGTCAAAACGCTCTATGAAGATCCAGGCCATAGTCATGGCGGTCATGGTGCTGACGGTCTTTGTGGTCTGCTTCACCCCATCCAACGTTCTCCTGCTGGCTCATTACATACAGTTTTCCCACGAGCACAGTGACAGCTCCTATGCTGCTTACCTGGTCTCCGTGTGCATTGGGAGTGTGAACTGCTGCCTGGATCCAATCATCTACTACTTCGGCTCGTCTCAGTGCCGGGAGCAGGTGGCCCGGCTCCTCTGCCGTCAAGCCCCTCCAGGGAGTTCATCGCAGAAAACTACAGAGACCAGCCAGTCGGCGACCTTCCAGGGCAGCCAGGAGAAACACTGCAAGCCAATGGCCTGACACCTCTTTAATTAAGATATTTCTGCACGTATGCATATACAATGCATACATTAAGCTTACTTATGATATAGATAAATGGTATGCTAAACTGTTAAAATGTCTGTATATAGCAATCTTCCCCAGGCATAAAATGGGTTCCCTCTAAATTAGATCTGTTTTTGTCTGATATGCATATTGGAAACAATGCACATTGAAAACATGCAAAATAATACATGTTTATTTAAATAATTAGTAATACATATACCTTTCAGTACTCAACTGTACTTTTACAGTACAGTTAAAACAATAATGTTCGTATTGTTGTTGCTATAGAAAATAGCCAGACTCAGTGTCTGTGTAAGGACTGTGTAAGGTATGTTCAACTGTGTCCCTCCCTCCACAGATACAGCTGATAGCAGTGAGACAGCATCTCAGTACAGTTCTAAGTATTGCCATAGGTTAGTGTAGCAGTGTAGTATAATGGGTAAGGAGCCGGTCTTGTAACCCACGGTCACAGGTTTGATTCCCAGGTATGTCACTGCTGTTGTACCCTTGAGCCGGGTACTTAACCTGCATTGCTTCAGTATACACCAATCAGCCACAACATTAAAATCACCTGCCTAATATTGTGTAGGTCCCCCTGGTGCCGCCAAAACAGCTGACCCGTCAAGTTTTTTAAATTGTGGAAATAATTCACCCTCTAACAATATCTTAGCTTTTTTATAGCAACAAGCCTTGCATGTTCCAAATGATACACATTGATTTTGCCTGCTTGAACTTCAAAAATATCAAGCCATCTTTGATGGGATGATGGCTATATCTTTTATCTTTACGAAATGCTTATTTTCTAATTGGCCACATTGCCTATTAAAGGATTGACAATAGTTATGGGGTCTGCACTGTTTCAAAATGTGTACTCAACAAAGCAGATGTAATGTAAAATGTATGCAAACATGAATAAACACAACGTACATTTTCAATGACATCATGATCTAGCATTTGTTGTTAAATCTACTGTATATTCTTATGCCACCTGTCAAGACAAACTTTTTTTTAAAAGAGCAGTCAGACAGAGCTTGTGCGATGCAAGAGTTTATCATTAAAAATAATCTCAGGATTCCTTGTGAAGTCACCACGGTTAATCTAGCTGACAGATAGCAATGCAGCTAAATATCCCAATCCCTGTTCAATTGTCCAGTAGGTTTTAAACATCATGTAAAAAGTGTAGAGCTGTGTTGTTTCAAATTCCTTTACAGTAAAGCATACAGAAACGTGAATTAATATGAATACATCCAGTTGTAATGCATTTGCTTCCAAATGTTGGGTGGCTAGTATTTCACCTCATTTAAAGTATGAAAAACCAAAATTAGTATATGTGTTAATGAAATTAACATCCAGAGTTGTTTCTAAAGTTATAAACAGAGAAAACATAAAGAATGAAACTCTGAGGTATTATATAAGGATTTCCATTTAACTTTCAGAGAATCATGCATTATCAGTTTACCTCTATCTGCATATGAACAATGTCCATTTATCATTGTTCATTTGCAGATAGGTCTAGGAACAAACAACCAGAAACAATAGCCAGAAATTTCAAACACTAAAAGCCACAACTATTTTTCCACTGACTTCTCTCTACTCAGATGTCAGGCATGCATGTGTTTGGAGAGCTGAGGGGAGAGGGTTTAAGGTGGTCCAACCCCCCACCCCCAAAATCTGGCGCACTTGCTCGTTTCTCCAAACCTATATACTGCACCTTTCACCTCTAATTATTGGTTTCCATTTTTAGTGCAGAGGCATGGATACTTTTATTACCATTTTCTTCGACAAAAATTTTCCAGAGCAGTTTATTTCCAGGTTAATTAACACAAATTTGGAATTTCATGACCATAAACAGCAATTACATTTTATGAATTGGATGTAGCAAAGCAGCTGGTGATTCATCTAGGCAGGTAGGTTATTATTTCCTGAGTTTTACATAACAGTGTTGGGTTCTGTACAGTGCAAGCTGGTTACTCCCCAATCTGCTTTTTCACCATATGTATTCAAAGCATAGGACAACAAACTTCATATTTTACATTTTGAGGAAGAGTAATTTGGGTAACACACATTCATAACCAAACTTAAAACATACCCCTTAAAATGTTTAAAAGGTCCAAGTACTCGACATAAACAAGAATGTGTGCCAAACATGTTACAGAACATGGCATCAATTCCATCAGGAGCAGCTCAGATGAGAAATGATGTCCTTTAAAAAAGGTTAAAAAGACACAAAAATAAGTAAATAAAACCATCTTATTACAGAAGCAGTTGTTTTCAAACTGTGTAAAACTTTACACCTGGGTGACAAAACGAATACAACATTACCACTGATTTCACAGTACCGAGTCAGGACATGCTGGAAACCAATAGGACTTCGGCAACAAATCTTGGTTGCTTTGCCACTGTTGTTACCTGGCTCTGAAATGTCACACTAAATTTAAAACCACCGTAGACCGAGAAACAAGGTAATATAAATTGAAATCGTTTGATAGTTTGAACAACAAATTATCGGCAAATCTTCCCTTTTATCGCTGCTTGAAAACAGCTCTGCAGTAATGAAAGCACCCATTAGTGTAACTCAGTTCCAGGGTTGCTTCTGTCCAGGCCAGCAGCAGACAGGCTGTGGAGTAAAGTTGGTATGGGTAGTTCTTTTTTGGCTTGAGTCTTGACAAAAACACACAAAAAAAATTAAAACCCCAAAGCAAACATTTAGCCAATCAGTTAGGTTCCTGCTCTACAAAGAAATGAGGTAGTTTTTTCCCCCAGATCACATCAAACAGAATGGACTTTTCATTTACTGATAAAACTTTCAACCAACGTATGCATTGTTTTATACAGAAAACATTTTATTGCTATCCAGTCAGATGGAACAGCAGCCAGAAGTTTTACAACATTACCATTAACATGGTATTAATTATTCCAAAGTTGAGCTGCCTCCAAAGTTGAGTACCCTTTGTATTGCTTTTGCTTTTCCTGTGATTCAGCCGGCAAACCAAAACGATCATTCATGTTCAACGCATCAATCACTCTTCCTTCAAACAAAAAAAAGTCTTGAAAGTTCATCGATCCAAAAGAGGCAATACGTAATATTCTAAATTACAGTTAAACAATCACATTTTGCCAACTTCAAATATTAAAAAAGGAAAATAAAAATTAAAAAAAGGGACAGTCCATTACAAATGGCAGTATTTGACACCGAGTGGTGGAACGGGAGATTCCGAGTCTTGGCTCAGTCCAGGGAGATGATGTCGGAGATGCTGGCCGCTCCGGTGATGACGCCCGTCTCTGTGTGGCTTGAGCCGCTGCCGTGAGCACTGCTCTCATACAGGCTGGAGGAGGACAGCAGGCCAGAGCTGGAGGTGGGGATGGGCAGGCCGCTGGGCATGCTGTCCAGGAACATCGGCGTGCGGTAATGCTGTCGGACATGGAGAGGGTGGTTAGCTTCTTAACTGCTTGTGCTCAGTATCACCTGCACTGCACAGTGTTGTTCCATTATAAAAAAAATACCATTACTGATTACCTGATCACATTTATGTCAATTATTTGCATTTTTACCATGACAGTTCATTTTTAAATCAGGCTACCATGATATAGTGGAGCCACAGAAGTGACATTAAGAAGAGGGAAATACTCTAAACTTGAGGAATGTCTGCAGGTAATATTAAAAGGGTCTATCAAAATATTTCACGCACCTGAGCATCTCCTTGAATCAGTGAGAACAAATCTAGACCTATAAAAGATAAGCAAAAAATGAAGCATTTCAATATGGTAAATGCAAAAGGTGTCATATTCTGTCCTTTACAGCATACCACCATAACAAATACACACTGAAGAAACACGCCTCCTCTCCTGCTTCTTACACTTGCTTCTCACAATCATTCATTTACAGATCTATCTAATTCTACACTAGATTTTCTTCCTCTAAAAACAGGGGGGAAACCATGTAAAGCATAAGAGGGAAAAGGGATAACCTGGCATGTCCGCAGAAATAGTGGACAAAGCAGAGTGATGGAATGGAACTGCATAGTCTGCAAGTGAAGAAGCCAAGTACGATGTCTCCAAAGCTTGGATGTTGGGCATTCGCAATGTCGACGGCTGATAGGCCAGAACTCTGAGACAAAAAAGGGGAAAACAGAAACCTAAATACACCCAAATGCATTTCTTTTGTGTTTTTCAAACCCCTTTTACACAATCAATCATAAGTCTCACAGTAGCTCAGCAGAAACTGAAAATGTATAGAACACTTGTTAAATTGAGCCTTTAAGAAACAGACCCCTTTGTGTGCGCCTCCTCTGCCTTCGACATGTAGAGACACCGCTTCTTTAGCGGAGCATCCTCCACTTCCTCCTCCTCTTCCTCCTCAGAGCTCGAGAGCGTGAGGTCGATGACATCTGCTTTTTTCGTGCCGCGGGGTTCGCTGGGGGGCACCACCATGCAGGGCTGCACAATGGCAGGGCCTAAAGGACGGAAGACCAGGGCCACTGAGCAACACAGCAAGGGCTGTTTAATCGCCAACACAACTTCTGAGCCAATGCTCTGTGCCAGCGCTGAAATCAAGTCAACCGCACGTCATCCTACGGTGAACTCTTGAGTAGGCCGGCCAGAGTCCAAACGGTTACGAGATGCATAATGGACCGTGTGATTATTATCAACAAACTTACTTTCTAATTTTGTGCAAAGCTGGGATGACACTTCTAGCGATTCCTTCTTTGGCCTCATTGGACACCAAGTTCCATTTTCCTGGAACTTGATTTCATCCACGTCTGAACTGTCATTCAAAATCTCCATGAAAAGCCTGAGGAGAAAGACGAAGTGCATTGTCAATATGAAGACGAAGCATTCTTCCACGAGAGCATAGACTATGTTCCAGACAAGAGCACCGCTATTATCCTAATTGATGGAGTACAATAAGGGACAGTAAAACTAGCTGGTTTGGGAGAAAACCATTAGAAGTCACGCAATGTCAAAAGCCACTTACCCATCAATGATCAGACTCTGGTAGGCAGCTTTCTTGTCGCAGACGGGACAAATCCAGGTGGGCTTCTTCTCATTCATCTGAAGGTAGAGAGCTGCGTCGAAACACTGCAAGTGCGAACACGTAACCGCTCGACAGGGCACGGTCAGCCGCATCTTCCCCAGCTGGAGAGAGAGAGAAAGAGAGAGAGAGAGAGAGAGAGAGAGAGAGACAGAGAGAGAAAACCTCGGTCACTACTAGGGATGTATCCGAATCCGAATACTGTATTTGGGAAAGCACGAATAATGCGATGGAAGCAGATATTTCTTCTGCCCGAAGTTGCTCGTTATTATTCGGATTCGGGGGGAAAAAAAAGTTCTCATTATGTTTCTTCAAATCGATTCATATCATTGTGGATGGACACTAGATTAAAAAAATGACCATTCAGTTTTCGACACAGGACTTTGATTTCACAAACTAGTCGTTTCATTTACTACACGATTGAAAAGTGATCGCTATATTCTGTAGTCGCCCCCACCGAGTCAGCGCACAGCAGGCTGAGAGCTGGCCGTTCCCGGCTATCACTCAGGGAAACTCTCGCATCGAGGAGAGGAGCTAGCTAGCGAGACACAAGCCTGGTGTGGCAGCCGGATCTCTTTCAAACCCCCGCAACCTATACATCAAAATCAAGCTTAGAGCCTGTAGTTTTTAGCTGTATGTGTTAATTTCCTCCATTAAAAAAAACCCAGTCTAAATATTGAAAAAACCGACGTTTTACCTTGTATTTCAGTCAATATTCATCCGTTTAAGATGTAACAGATGTTACCATGAAATCCATTCATGGTAACAGTTGCCACCAAGGGAAAATATGAGGACATCAGATGGTTTGCAGCCCATCCAAACTTAGTTCAGTAGGGGGAAATATAAATAAATAAATAAACAGGCAAAAAAGTTAATGTAGGCTATTACTGTTATGTAATTATTGTTGTAAAGTCGTAATTCACATTTCCCTAGCGAACTGCAGTAACGTTAACACGTCAAGAAACACGAACGCAGCATCATTGAAATTTAAGATTATTCCCTTCAACTGAAGGATATGTTTCTGTATATCTTTACTGTAAATAGTTTCTATTTCCAATGCAAAACAGAATCTTTCGATTTATAAAACATTTTTTTCTGTTTCTGATTGTTCAATGTACCCCAGTTAAAGGGGGGGGGGGGAGGGGGGTGCTGGGGTTCAGATAGTTCATAAAACTTAGTTTAGTTAGAAATAAATTAAAAAAGAGAGAGAGATGAAAAGTACAGTATGAGGATGTGGAAATATATTTCATAATTAATTATATGCCATTGCATTGCCAATGAATATTAGGTTAGAAAATACAACATTTGCCTGATTTAAAGCGACGTCCGGTATAAACCACGCCCACTTCCGATCTTCTATCCGAACACAGATACAGATACAGATAATTTTGTTGGTTGAACAGATACAGATACAGATAATGACGTCTCTCCACACCCCCAGTCACTACTGCACCTCAAGGACAAGTTATTAACTACAGACCTGCATAATTTGTCCCCCAGGGGAGAGGACCATAACGATAAGAAACTTACTGGGCACATGAGAGATACTCTCAAACTAGTCGTTGCAATCTCGCTGTCCGGATCCGCAGTCAGTTTTTCTTTGACTGAAATTCAATCAATAAGGGGAATGAGTTCTCAACATAGGTCATCTGTGCATAGTAAATTTATATTGTGCCTAAAACAGAGAAATTGGCATATTTACATTCTCTATTATGAATTAAAAGCCACCACTTCTCTTACTAAGTTTATTCATTTCTTTCTTGTATCAATGCTAAGGGATTCAAGGAGCATATTACTTAGCGCTCTCGAATGGTCAGGATTCCGGATGCCCTTCATTTTTAACCGCTGCAGTAACAATGAAGATGTGAGCTGTCTGACCAGGAACACGGACACAGAGTACGTCTAGAAAAAAAGCACAAAAATGACACGGCACATATATCACAAAATATGCAAAAACTGTTTCATATACTACCTTGGAAATTATGGAATTTTCAAAAAACAAAAACGAAAACTGCATTAAAACTAAATACTTATGTATTGGGTGGGTAAAGAACCAAGGAAGAGTTAACAGAGTAAAATCAAACTGCATCTGGAACGGTTTTATGGCTGTTATAATGAAAATATGTTTGAGTTATCTGAATCAATGAACCGAATTCATGAAAAAGCATAACGGCAACTGAGGGAGGAAGAAGGGAGTGAAATGCAAACTCTTTACCTTTCCAACTTCAGGTGCCCATGTAACTGAAATCTGATTGGGTACAGCCGAGGATAATCTAACTAAAGAAGTAATATTCAGAGGTCTCCCCGGTCTCTTCTGTTCTACTCCATTCTTAGGAGGCGGTGCATAACCCTTGGGCAAAAAATAACCAACATATGTTATGATTCACATTAACGTCATGGAACAACTACTGTATATATACAAATTATACAAGTATGTATACTTTTTATGTGTATAAAAAGTACTAAATTGTGTGTCTGTTTGTATATTCACATACACACACACACACGTACACGCGTATAATATATGCTGAGTATGCACAGCTCCATAATGTTTAGGACATGTGTGTGGTTTTTTTTTTTTGGTCTTGCTCAGTAATTGCAAAGGACTTGGCAGGCCAAGGAAGACCTCTACAGATGACCAAAGAAATCTCACCATAACCATAACTAATAAAAACAGTTGATTTTGGTAAGTCTAAGGTTTGACCTATGTCTCTAACTTTTTATATTTCTCAGCCCCATAATGGCATCCTTGACTTTCACTGGCACATATTACATGCATGTGCACATTATATGTATATGATATATGACATATATATGCTGTAAGTGTAACTGTGTGTGAGGTTTGCATATACACACACACACAAATACACACACAGTATTTATTGTGTACAAACACTCACCGGCCACTTCATTAGGTACACCTGTTCAACTCCTTGTTAACGCAAATATCTAATCAGCCAATCACGTGGCAGCAACTCAATGCATTTAGGCATGCAGACATGGTCAAGACGATCTGCTGAAGTTCAAACCAAGCATCAGAACGGGGAAAAAAGGTGATTTAAGTGACTTTGAACATTGCATGGTTGTTGGTGCCAGACTGGTTTGGTTTGAGTATTTCAGTATTTCAGAAACTGCTGATCTACTGGGATTTTCACACACAACCATCTCTAGGGTTTACAGAGAATGGTCCGAAAAAGAGAAAATATCCAGTGAGCGGCAGTTCTCTGGGCGAAAATGCATTGTTGATGGCAGAGGTCAGAGAAGAATGGCCAGACTGGTTCGAGCTGATAAAAAAGCAACAGTAACTTAAATAACCACTCGTTACAACCGAGGCATGCAGAAGAACATCTCTGAACACATAGCACGTCAAGCCTTGAAGCAGATGGGATACAGTAGCAGAAGCCAATCCGGTACTAGCAAGGTGTACCTAACAAAGTGGGCGGTGAGTGTATATGCGTTTAATACTTTTTCCATTTTTACATACCGGAAGAGGGAAAAGCTTGCCATTCACTTTAATGCACAGGCTGTTTGGGTAATTGTCTTCTTGTGGGCAACTGGTCTCCGCAAGGCAAAATCTGACAGAATAAAATGACATTAGAGAGCACGTGCAAAGCAGAACCTCTGAGTGAATTGTCTCTTAAAAGGCTCTCCGATGTACTAGAGCTGCCGCAGTATTGATTTTTTCCTTACCGCAAAAATTAGCGAAGCCAATTCAAACCGTTGCGGTAACCGCCTTTAAAAAAATAATTATTTAAACCTCAGATGTTATAAAATAATTGGTTCCTAAATAAACTTTTCAAATGCATTTATTCCTGTAGTAGTCTATTCTTTATAGCCTCTATAGTATAAACGTCTATCTTTATTCCAGTGTTGTCATTAAGAGGCTGACTTTGCAGCAGGAATATTGATCGGCATTCAGCAAGCACGCATTCGTTACTGAAATACAGACAACACAGGATAGGCTACTGAACACTGTTTATTGACAGTAACACGCTTGCAAGAACAAATTGTTCTTGAAACTAAATGTGCAAATAACAACAGAAACAGCCATTACACATTCAGTAAGGCTTTGCACTGCAAAGTTGAGTAATAAATTAAAATCCTAAAGCGCAATTTCTTGAATAAAGGCCACTCGTTTAAAAAAAAAAAAAAACATTAATTAAATAATAAGATCTAATAAATTAAATTAAAAGCCATTTCTGCTTTTATTTTCTCACTTTTAGCCGCTATATAGGCTACATGGAATAAACATTCGAATGCCTTGAACACAGCTTTTAAATGCACTTTCGTTGCGGCAATTGCTTGGACAAAAAAACAATAATGAAATAATAAAAGGCCTAATAAATTAAAGGCCATGTTTCCGCTTTAGTTTAGCCTAAACTCTCTCCCCCGCTCTCTCGAAAGGCCTTTGAAGTGACGCTTCCTACTGTGACTTGGTATTCCTCGCAAGAAAAACCAACATATTAACCCTATCGGGTTTGAGAGATGCCCTCAATGGAGTGACGATATTTCAGATCACATAGCTTTTACAAGTAAAAATTGGAACATAAACAATAGGCCTAAAATAAACGGGAAAAGAACAAAACCCAGCGGTGAAGTGGTGATCAGCCTGACTCTGCGGTGGACATGACGTGATTGCTTTACCGCGGTAATGCAGTAACCGCGGCAACTCTACGATGTACAGTACAATCCATCAGCACACAAGCATCAAACAGCCATCAAATTATGGTTATATCCTTATAGACCTTCATGTAGTAGCAGCAATCACAACTGGTTTGGGATCACTGAATAAATTAATACGTTTAAAATATTTTTAACTCTAATTAAAAAACTTCCGAACAATATTTGTTTTTGTGTACCAGATTTTGGAAACTGGAATATTAACATAAATATTTAATTAAGATGAGCATATTTATTTGAATACTTTGGAAGAGCTGGTATTCAACAATTATTTTAAATACTACAAATTACTGAGTACTTGGTTGATATTTTGGCAAGTCTCACCTCAATTGTATCTGAACCATGTAGTCTCTTCTACCACCTGGGAGAAAGTCCCTTTAAACACAAACAAACAGATAACAACAAAAAAAAAACCTTCAATTATTTTAGATTGTACTGCATGAAAAAACTTCTAGTTAGCGTCATGTGAGAAAAGGACTCACCTGGAAATGCAGACTTCCCGTACTTGTTGTGGTGTCAGTGCAAAAATGAAGTATTTCTCCTGGAAGCGCTGGATGCTGCTGGCACCTGAAGTAAGATGTTTTCAGGGAAGGAAAGTTTCAGTTCTCTTTGACCTATGCCCTGAACTCCTACATCCCACCCCCCCCCCCCCATTAGTCAACAATACACAGCTAAATGAGAGAAGCTAAAATAGCAAATGCTGCCCATCATTTGTTACAGACTCATTTCCAATTAAACTATGAAGTTCATTCCCATTGCTTTTTAAGACAGAATGATGTTATGGCCCTTGATTACGAATGTTTAAACTTCCTGTAGGAGAAACAACATTTTTGTTAGTTTGGTATTTAAAATACTACAGTACCCACAAGCCTCAGCACCTAGTAATAGAGTGGGCCAGACCCTATGACCAGAACCCATGGTATCAAAGAATTCTGGGTAGCATTGTCAAAATAATTTTCATCCTAATGAGAACATAGTACAAACAAAAACTAACCCAGACTTGAAGGCCTGATGAGAACATCCAGGACATCATAAAAAGGAAGAGACTTCAACTGCACATCGGGGTGAACAGGAGGGATGGCAGGCGCAGACTGCTGCATGTCGATGCTGTGCTTGGTCTCGTGCAATAGGACAGAACTGTAGGTCAGAGTGTGCTGGGACTCCAGGTTTGAACCGTGGGCGTGCGCAGCTCTAAGGGAAAGGTCCACGTCCACCAGTGAAGACTCGTTTTCAAGGGAAATAAAGGAAGACTTAAGCGAGGAAAAGTCAGGAAGGCTTTCTAATGTCCTGGGATAACGGCGTTGATACAGTTCTTTGATTTTGATCTGCACTACTGGACTGCATCCACTCTTTAACAAATGCAGGGCTCTCAGTAGTAGTTCATGCTTGCGGCCACTCTTGTTATGTCCGGCAAAGCCCAATAACACCTGCAGCTCCGAGACTCGGAAACTTGATACCATATTCTGAAAATGTAAAAATAAAAATAAACACATTAATTATATTATATGGTTATTTGCAAATGAAAGAGAAACTCCCAAAACTCTGATGGTATGCTGCATACATATTGGTACTCAAATAGAACTTTATCTAGGCCAGGTGTGCACAACAAGTGCTGATCTGTTTCAGGATTCTGTGCCAACTTATGCTCTTAATTTCATTCTTAGTCATGTATTTATCTAATATTTGCACCAGCTACAGCCAATACTAAATATGTAAACTAATGATTTGCTGTGCTCAAATTCAGACAATGTTATTCCACGTTACAGAGCTATCAGAAAGAAAACTAAAGCAACTGGTTTGAAGATAGACCAGAATGCAGAGTTGTGCACCTCTGACCTAGGCCAATAAGGTTTAAACGAAATTTCAAGTTTCATTTAAAAACCCATGCAAGAGCCTACAATTTCTATGACGCTATGAAATTGCACGTAATTAAAAACTGTTCGAAATATTTTGCTATGATACAGCCGAGTTAATGATACAGTTTACAAATAACTGGAAATGAAAATGTCCTCAACAAATTAGTATACTAAGGCAAGTCTACAAGTTAAATAAAGTTTGACAACAATCTCTAACTTACAATTAAATATTAGATATATGAAACGACGAAAGAAAGTAAATGATATTTCGGAAAGACATAGCCTATACCCTCCGTGTGGTTTGAGGCCACCGTCCCTCCCACACACAATCCCATTCCTAACACCCAAAAACAGGAAAGAAGAAAACCCCGACTAACCCTTCGTTATTTGGTCCATGCTTGATTGTTCAAACGTGTTTATCCTTTTCTTTAAAATTCCTTAACAAATGTGATCGTAAGCAATCTAAAATGTTAAGAATAATTCCATGACCCGTTAAAAGAAAGAACAAAACACACAGATGATAAAACACAAATGTTGCAAACAGAAACAAGCTAGTAAATCTAGCGAGCTTGATTACTATAAAATTTAAGTTGGCCAAATACGGAAATTTAACAATTGCATACAATATCTCCAGTTCTCAATATGTACAGAGAATTGGTGCGTATACAGTTGGCTAGCTACAGGCTGAACAATAACAGCCATAGCCAACGTTAGCATGCTACCGTCACGATTAGCAAAGAAGCTAGCTATAGCTGGGTCCATAAAAACAACATAAATTAGCTAGCTATTTGGCTAAAGTTGACAACAAAACAAAGCCCAGCTGTAGACTAAGCCTCCAAATCTGAAAATAAAAAACAGGTTATACCATTACAAGACTGCATTAGATGTATAATCTGCGAAAAGCTTTAATATTAGATCTCCTCACATTCAATAATAGTAGTTTTTTTTTAATTTTTTTTTAAATTATAAACCATCTTACCAAATATTGCGTATCTAACGTTAGCATTGGCTAGCCACAATTGCAATTGTATAATGCAGGCTAGCTAATAAGTTAGCTCGTCAACACTAAACCACTAGAGATAAGTAACATTTGCAAATCACATGCAGAAGAACACATCGTTGCATCCTAATCCAGAACTTTCTTCGAAAAAACTGCTAACATTATGTACAAAGGACGTTCGGAGCTCATTTTATTTAATTTAAAAGTACGTGGTATTTGCCGAAATATATACTTGTCCCTACCCTTAGCTGCTCAAAATCCGCCATTTTCCTGTTGCGACCATCCTGCACCTCTCCAACGTGGCATAACATTGGCTGGAAAAAAAACTAGACAGGAAATCGTCATGAAACAACAAAACGCGTAATCATTGAACTGTATAATGTAAGAACAGTTCATTCGGCGTAATCACTGACCTGTGTGTCAGTAATCTTTTTCTGTTCGTCACAACTGAGAAAAATGACCAAACGCGGTATTGCCACTCAGTTTAAGGGGAAGTCGTAAGCCCGATTCGGAAGATGTACCCCCGGTTTTTAAATGGGGCATATTCTATGCAGTCTGTCAAAAGAAAATCCTATAGGAGTGAGAATGGAGAAATTCTCCCTCGTCCCATACTACCACACAGTTTTCTGCACAAACTTCTTTTACAGTAGGCTACTAGACTACAAAACCAATGCTGGCCAGTTAGCTGGCTTGTTACCAAATTTTGTACCACCCACTTGCTGTACCCTAACTTTAAATGTGGGGAGGAATGCAATTTGGCTGTATTCCTTTGAAGGCCTCCTGCCTCCTGTCTGTAGGCAGGAAGCAGTCTAGCTGGTATGAACCTCCACTTGAAGAAAAAGACAATGACTAATCATTCTTGCTAAAGGAGAAAAGGATTATCAATGGCACACAATTTTTCAGCAGTGTAATTTTCCTGTAAAATATCCTTGCATGCAGCTCTGGATAAAAAATAAATCAATTCACAAGGATTAGCCTCTTCAGGAAAATTCTGGACAATGAAATGATCAACAATGGCCACAGGCTTGCAACTTTACGCATTACCACAAGAGTGTGCTGTAACCTTTCAAAAGTATATAATGAAATAAAAGTATATAATAAAAATAGATATGAAAACTTATCAAAAAATCAACTTTCTTTTACTTTCGATTGTCCCACTCATATGAAAATAGGGCTCTGGTCCCATTGCTTAAAGCTTATCCTCTATGGAGCAAAGGCTAATCTGAACATGATCTGCTGTGTCTATAGTTATGATGTCATTCTGCAAACATACAGTTTAACAATTTCAGTGAGGCCTTTGATGGATTCATACAAGAGCTACCCCCTGTGAAACCAACACAGGACATGCAAGTAGACAGAAAAGCCACATTCAAGTAAATTGGCTCTGTGCAGCATTGACTTTTGATCTGTAAAAAATGTTTCATATTATTGACCACAGCTGTAAGACAAGGTCAAGAATGCATGATATTTCTAGTGGCAGAGATTGTATACATTCTTAAACATGTGTATTTTGTGTATTCTTGTATTTCTTTTTTATATTATCCAGCATGTTGCAAGTTTTGAGCATGTATTTGTCAAGTACACCATCAATCCAAATCAGTGCATGGTTGCTCCTTCTCATTAACCAGCCACTATCTTAGATTAATTGTAACCTGACTCCCTGCTGATCTCTTCAATTTCGGGAACTATACTCAGCTCACAGCACTTATACTCCTTAATTTCTGGGCCTTTGCTGTCCACACTCAGCCTAGCCTTTGGAACGAACACCTGACGCTTTTGCTGTTATTGGATCTTATTGGCAGTGCTTGGCCGAGGTGAGACCCCAATTATAGCAGAAATCAATCTCCTGCTAGTTTTCTCATAAAGCAGCGTGTGAGCTGCATAGCAGACAGGGCAGCTTGTTAAGCGGATGCATGTGAGCTCCTCTGGGGTTTGTCCTTTCAATATCTGCCTTTAGCTCCATTGCTACTCCAGTTCTTCTTCAAAACACAACGAGGGAAAACACCTTCAGTTATGTTATATATGCCTCGGTAATGATAAATGAAATTAATGTGTTGTTTAATAATACATTTAAAAAATGAAATAAAATTAGTGGCATACAGTATATCTGCATTATTTTATGTGGTCCTTGTAGGATCAACCAGTTGAGTGATGGAACAACAGGATTCTCTGCTGATACATTTTTGGGATATCCAGTTATAATTCTCAATTCAAAAACTTTATCTATGGATTTTGAGAGATGTTTAAATAATATTGTAATGTGCAAATTAGAAGTAAATATTCTCATGTTAACTGATATCCCTGTTTACAATTATAAAGTACAATGCAGCATTAGAAGAGAACCATCTGCTCTATTTCATGCTTTGGCAAGAAAATGGGTGCCATCGCAGGACTGCCACAATGGCTCAAACCTTGTAATGAATCATATTTTTCACCTATCCAATACAGCACAATGGGGTGGCAGAATAAGTTATTTAATTACTATGAATTCTTTGGCATCTGTCTGATTCTACCACAAGTTTTATTATAGCACCTATAGGCTGGGAGGATGCAGTACCATGCAAAGTATACATTGGTATATTCCTTGTCATTATTCACATTGAATAGCTTTAGGACAGAGTGGAGAAGTCAAAGAGGGGACCAGACACTAAATAACCAACACAAAATTAATTTATCTGGGATTATTAGTACCAATTGGATTTTTTTTTTTACATTACTAAAGTTTTTACATATTACATTCATCAGGTTTTTAGGCACTTTGCACCCACTGCTCTAGGCAAACTCTGGGCTTCTTGGAATTTCTTCCCTCAACAGCTGCACTTCACAGACCTGTTGCTTTTACTCACCTTCCCTACAGTGCTGGAACTAGATAGAAGCATCTCATATCTGCAGTATAAGCTAAATTGTTATATTGTTTGATACCAGCATTCTTATCTAACTCATTTTGAAACAAGAGGTATGGCTGCAGATGGCCACATACCAGCATTTGACACTTTTTTCTTTTTTTGTAACCCACCTAGTACCCCACCCAACAGTGAACTTCTCATAAAAAAGCTTAACACTGTTGTTGATGTGGATCAGATAGAAACACTTCAGCTAGCACATATGCTTTAGGTAAAACGTAATAATTTACAAATGGTCAGAATGTTCAGGTCATTTCCAGTGTTTCATATTTTATTCACAGTCCACGGACTATTGTTTGAAATGGCCGTAATAGTTGATTTCATTAAACTGACAACATTTTTTTCGATTGCCATTATTGCATTGGATCAAATAGAAAACAAAAACAGGGTGAGATGTTTTTCTTCAAATGTTTTCCTGCTACAGAACCTTCCAATTCCAAATATTTTAATATAACTTCAGAATGGCATAATGCTCAGGCCAAAGGAAACCAGGTTAAATTAGGACACCTGAGAGACATTTAATTAATCTGCTGAGATTAATGAATTTAAATGTTGGTTGTAATCCACCAGTAAGCTTTCAGCAGCAAATACAGAGTGTGCAACTCTATATAGATGTTCAGTATACTGTGCTCAGTGTGTCTCTTACAATGTCAAATTAATCAAATAACTAGAGGGAGAGATATGTGATATAGAGAAGCATATATTGGTAAGGAGTCATATAATTATTAAAATAAATGAATAGAGAGACTTTGATGCTCAGCACTGAGCAGGTTAATTAGTATTGACGTAACAAGATCCAGTCTTTCAGATCAGCTGCACAAATCCTCCTTGACAACCTGTGAGGTGATTGTGGCCAGAAATTCCAGGATGAAGGGGAAAGGTCAGTGCTAAATCAACGGCCACCGAACAAACAGACAGAAAAGGTAGAACCTCTCTTTGTCTTATTTTCTGTTGGCTGATAAATAAAGACATTACGTGCATGCCAAAAATGAAATAGAATGTCGAATTGTTTTTTCATTTCAAATTCAGAATTGTAGAATTTAGAAGTGTTCAGGAAAAACAATATTTTTAATTGTCAAGTTTAAATGAAAAGTAAACTCAACATGCTCCCAGAGGCATTTTATGAACTGGATTCAAAGTAATATAAAGCACCAATCTTACAGTTCAACCTATTGCAATTTATGAATGCACAGAAGAGAATTGCATGCTATACTGCATCATTGCATACTGTATACTAACAAATACAGTCTAATAATAATCTCAATAATCTCGAATAATCTCAACCTCACAAAATCACTGTTTCAGGACAACCTAAATGTACTGTAAACAAACTCTTTTCCCTGCCGAACTTCAATCTGAATCTCATGGTTTTCTTTACTTGATAGCAGCATTATTGATTGGTGAGGTCGTCAGTGGTGCATAAAATTGACACCATGTTACAGGGCATGGGTTTCTGTCAGTCACTGACAAGATAACCCATTATTGGAAGACTGCTCTTAATTTGTTGTTGTTTATTCAGAAGTGTAATCTAATACCCTTTGAGCCCAATAATGACTCTATTACCTGTAAATCCCATCAAGACCACTGACATCTGCTAATCTCATGCTGGGCCTACATCAAGATCTCAGTCCCTCATTTACGTATTTCTTCTCCTTTCCTGCCCCTTAATTCGACACACTCTGACTTCATTAGTTTAATTGCCCACATTGGCAAATGAGACTGTGACCTTTGTCCTATAAAGATGGCAATTTCTTTTGCTTTTTACTAATTGGTCTATTTTACATAATTCTCTACACCTGTTTGCAAACATTTTGCCATCCGGAGTTATGTAATCATATCATATTTTACTTTTACTACTATACAGCCTGTGCAACACAGTCTGAACTAATTCCTTCTGCTTATATATCAAAACATTTGTACAATAAACTAACAATAGAATCAGTCATTTTAGCCCTATGTACAGTACATACTGCAGCCTCAGCCCAGAGAGGCCCAGACAGGTCTGCCCCTCGTTAACAGTGCCAATAACCAGCTGCTTCCAGTACGCCACCTCCCCATCAACCCTATATCAAGGCATCAGTCCAGCAGCTGAGATCATCTAAACTCCGCTATTCAGACATAAGTAACTGTTGTGGGTTTTTCTGCACAGATGCCAAAGAGCTGCTTCTGCAGCAATACTGATCTTGGGGCTCCCTACTTCACTGTCCTCACCTGCAAGCCCACACAAGATTTCTCCAGTGCCGGGTTCTCCATTTGGTGGCAGCCACATTTCAGCGCCTGACGGATGTGGCACTCCTGGGAAGAGCATCTGAGCCACATACTGTATGTCAGGTGCTGTCCGAGTACTAAAGTACTGCATGGCCCAGGATGATGAACACTACCCACCTGCGCCATTCGGATAATAAATAAATAAAGTGCATAAATGTAGAAATGACTTGATGCATTTATTAATAACCATAACACCCTGGTTCCAACTGATGTTCCAGTGAAAGCTGAACCTTTTGTCCACACACACTAGTGGTGGGTTTGGCATCGGAAAGATGCTTAGGTTAAAAAAGATGTCATATTTTCGGTGAAATCTGGCTGAAAACATGGTCAACAGCTAGAACTGGATTCCAAGGAAACTACATTAATATTGCTACTGAATTAATAGTTAATAGTACTGTATAATTAAGTTAAACAGGTCAATGATGTTTCATGGAGGAGATACTTAAAAATATATATGGCATATTATAGATTATTTATCAAGATGAAATGACAAAAAAGATTCACTGAAAAGCAGCATTTTATTTCTACATGAGCTACAAGTCAAATGGCAAAAACAAAAAACTCTCTCTTTCATGTCTTTTTTTGTTTAAATTTTAACCCCTGAGCACCACAATCCAGCAATCCCATAATGCACTGGATTTATCCAAATTAACAAAAGGAAAAAAATATAAGCTTCATAAACAGCATGTAAAGCCATTGTAGTGTCTAAAATCTAATAGCATAGCACAGATAAAAAGAGTAAGCCACATACTGTTGACACATATGAATATTTATTTTCTGATGTGCTATGTTTTCTTTTACAAATATGTTTTATTGTTGGCTTGTTCATCTTTGGTTACAATTATTACTGCAATTTCATGTTTCACAGTCAGCAACACTGTTCTTTTAAATCTTGCGGTCCAGTTATTGCCAATCTGCTCTTTTCACATTACCCAAGCACTCACTGATGTGAGGGGGAACCGTCTTATTTCCACAGTATGCATAGACTGTGCCTGTGCTGAGATAAACAGTTAATACATTTCTGATATGTACATCAAAAGCTGTTAAAACAATACATTCAAAAATGTGCGTATTTGTCTGTCCTCTTTTGTCCTCATACAGTATATAAACATATTTAAACTACCCTTTGGTAGTTTCTCTAGCTCCTAACAAACAGTGATAAAATGAATACGCAGAATGTCCAGTCTTTAGATGACTGAAGGTCTGCAGCACAAAAGGATGTCTGAAATGGATTTTCAGATGAAATGACACACATAGGCCTCTCCCAATGTGTAATTTCCATATGACTAGATGTGGTTAAATGACACCACCCATTTTCTTTACCATGGTATCCTTTTACTGGGGCCTCCCACTCACTACATTTTAACTTTATATGAACTAGATTTTATGTATTAAATAGATTAGTCAAAACAGGTTTCAGAAACAACCACCTTCAAAAAAGAACAAAGACCAGAAAATGTTTCATTGAAATGGTCTTTGTGATATTACATTTCGTAAGTTAACATTATCTTTCCTGTACACATAATAGAAAGCTATTGAACTATTTAATATGAACTTGTAATTCAAATACCTTGACATGGTATCATTTGTACAGAAAATAGAAACATTCTGTCATTTTCATAATCAACAATACACTCTTACAAGACAAACCTGAAACATAAACAGCTTGCTTCTTGTCTCACATAGTCTGACTACTCTGTTTTTGTTTTAATACATATTGTTCCAGCAAACAGTACATCTGGACCTACAAATTTAAACAGAAAATTAAGATTATTATCATATTTGTTGGCACAGTCTCTAACAAATGAGGTAGATGTGCTTTCATAGAATATTCCCTTCTTTGGTATAACGATACAAAATAAGAAGAAAGAAAAAATCCAGTGATTCGTTGAAAAATAAGTTTTTCAAGTGGTGTTACAATCAAAATAATAGAAACCATAAATATAAATAAAAAGGAGGTATATGTAAATATTTTTTGGACCTCTAGCTAGATATGAGAGGTATCTGCATCTGAAGGCTTGTTGAAATATCTTTAAATTAAAAAAAATTCTCTGTGGATAATTTCGAGTTATAAACTCCAGAATAATTACAAAATAAATGCAAAATTAAATCCACGTGTTCAACGATATTAATAGGAAAAAAGTCTAAATACAAACCTCTAAACCCTAGTCATATTAAAGTCATAAATAAAAAGGAACAATGACAAATTCCAAAGTCTTACATACAAGTGCATAAAGATAAATTCAGTTTAGTACAAAGCCACTACATGATAGTTGCATCATTTTGTAATGCGTGTCAATTATGTCACATTGATTTATTGTTTTGTTTTTAGTTTTTTGCTTTTTTATTGCAACCTTGATACAGTGTTCAAGTGCCGGCTTTTGATCAAGATATATTGTTTGTCTATAAGCTATCTTTATGATTTACAATTTGTTTTTTCCACTTTGATATGTTTTTAAATTTTACTGTTGATAACAAAGTAAGCGTTATAGAACCTACTTGTTTCTGTTGAAAACAAAGCCTTTCAGATTTATTACAAGCAGCAAGGACTCAATCCAGGGGAAACAACTGTGGGAATTAGTATACTTTTTACCACAACTGGTTTGCTGTTGGCTGACACTGAAATACAGAACAGTCTGCCATGCTTTTCAGTAGTCCTTTTTACGATGCTGTCTTAATGGCTAAAGCCAGGTTCACCCAGTCAGCGATTTCGACAAGGAAACAAAATGAACACAAAGCGATGCAAGTAAATAACCTGATCTCTGGAATGACTTCTTCAAAGCAGCTGCCCTCCATGATGTGCAACTCTTGTGTTAATGCTGAATAGAAAACACCTTTGTGTTCAGACTGAGCAAGCCAACATGGCTTGTAAATTTATGATTTTGTTTGATCATGTCTTTGGTATAAGCTGGGAGTACCCACCTCTGTCTGTACCAAAACAAAATTCAGAGACGTATCAGAACCATACGGTACACATTTCATCAAACACACCCATACTTACAGTTGTAATAAAAATTTAAAATAATAAAATAAACGGCTTTTACAGAGGTTAAGATGGAGTGAACCCCATCATCTGCTAATGACCAGCAAGATCCATGTGCCTTTCTTGTGATCATTAGCATTTTCTTATCAGGTGTTTCAGGTTCTCTGGACTGGATATCAGGGAAGGAAGGCCGATTCATTTGGAGAACTGTTGTTCAGAAAGTATCCATTTTTTAAATATTCCCCAGAAGCCTCAGGCCTATGTAAATAATCATTTTACTCTTTCACAGGAAAGGTGTTTAAAAAAGCAGGAAAGAATTCGCTTTCAGAACGATTAAGTCTTTTTAACTCTTACTGTCCCAACACCTCTCAGTGTATTCATGATTTAGGGATTTGAGATGAAAACTGGGGCTTAGGGGGAGGAATTGCTGGAGGTATGTCCATGGACTGAGGATGAGATGGAGCAGAATGACGAGGAAGAAGAGGAAGGTTGGATGTGAGCTGGCAACCCCAGGCTGGTCTTTCCCTGAGAGCTGGTGAGGCTGATCCCATTGTTTCCTGGCATGACTGGAATGGCTTGCTTCCGGGCAAAGAGGACCCCTGAATTTAAAGTGAAGGCAGCATGTCAGTTCCATGTGGAATGGCTGAAAATGTTTTCCACTTTCCTAAAAGCCTGCTGATCATTGGTACAATATTAATTTTTGATTGCTGCATTCCAGAAAACTCCTCAGTTGAACTCCTGGAAACCTTCCTTTATATTCACATGTTCAATATGAATAGTGAAAGCCAAGTTCATTGATAGATTCTCTTATAATACTGCAATAAATTATCTGCACCAGATATGAAAATGAAAACAAATATGTGTATATGAAACAAAGTTCCTGAGGGATTTAAGAGAGACTTGTTAGGCTGTCAATATCTTCCATTTCTACAATACATTTTGTGAAAAAATTGGTTATAATGGCAACAGTTAAAGCAATTGCAGCAGATGCAGTAGATTCTAGTGTGTGAGCAAATCTCAGCCTTGGGAGGACATTACTAGCACTTCATAAAGCTTTTGAGACAACTAATTTGGCTGTTGTTCTGAATGTTTTCAACAGGTCAATGAGGTTGCATTAATTACCCATCAAAAGGTAATAAAGCACCAAGCCCAGGCACACAGGCACCATCTTCTGCTAAAACTAGTGGTCTTTCTCTCGGCACGTAAGACAACAAGTCCCATCGACCTGAAATCAACAAGCCCATTTTTGAGATATTTAACTTTTTTAACGCTATTGGACTGCCACTTCATTACAATGGATTTTATAGCAAAGACATCAAATTGTGAGGAGGACTAAGCACAGGGGCGCTGCCATAACTTATTGAATTTCCTGCCTGCAATTACATCAGCAAGTGGCCCTCTATTTACCTGTGTAGACAACTCCATTTATTTCTATTGACATGTTGATGCTGCTAATGCAGTTTGTAGACAAGTTCAATGCAGTGTCTTGTCTGTCATCTGTCAGAAAGAAGCAAAAGAGAGAGAGAGAGGGAAAAACTCAATATGAACATTTCTTAAAAGGAACACACAAAGCACCAATAACAGTCATAACCCCTGAGTGACAGGACTTTTCCAGCAGTTTATCAAAGGTTTTGGAGCAAAGATAACTGGAGAGTATAAATCAATTTCACTTTATTACAGCTATCACAATACTGTATATAGCTCCATATGCCAGAGCACATAGATGGTATTTGTTAGTTCAATATGCTCTTTCAACACAACCTCCCATACATTTTCAAGTGTTGCCGAACTCACTTATTACATTGGAAATTGAGATTATGAGTGAAATTTTCCCCAGGGTGCAATGCTGGCTGTTCATTACTTCTTTCAGAATCACTTTATTTTCAAAGTATCACAAATTTGTAATTTATAAAGTCATCCGCTGAATTACAGCATTTATATCTACAGTGTGTATGTATATATCTATGTATCCACCAAACTGGTAAATGATGATTAACAACCAAAACCCGAAAATGCATATTTCATCAAATATAAAGAATTTAAAAAGCACAGTATAATAGGTATAATATGCGCGAGGCAGTCACATGGAAATAAATGATATCACACATGAACCAATCATTTCCTCATTCTCTATTTAGAAACTTTTATTAACTTAAATGTAACTAATTGCTTGTCATGAAGCAAAGAGCCTGCAACCATTAATGGAATTTTAGTAGATTAACTCAAGCCAGAGAGATATACTACTTTTCCTCTAGTTAATGAGTCATACCTCTCCCCGACAGCTAGAAATATTGATGCATTTGGAGTCAGTTGATATTAGTTCAATATTTCTCTTTAATATTTCTCCAGATATTGTTCACAAATTAGCTAATTTACACCTAAAAGAACACTGGTTGCATTCTCCTGCCAACTCAAATATCTAAAGTTGAGCTTTTATTGTAGAAGTGCAGAGAGGTTTCAATGAGGTATGTTGTTCATTTGCTCTGACTGCTAACTGCAGTAAGAAAACCATTGTAGGAGGCCAGCTAAATATTCTTCTGTGATGAATGTAATTTAATATACAGGCAAGTTCAACTGACATCAGAACTTAGAAGTTACATTTTTAAAACAACCGTCTGATACTATACTCCCGGCATATGTGTAACTATACAGATGAGAACGAATCGATAGCATTGATTTATCTCCGCGCAAATTCTATACGAAGTTTGGTCCTCACCTCTGTTGCTGAGCTTGATGTTCATTGGCAGCTGGGTTGCCATGGCGAAGAGGTTCTGCTGGAGCGCGTGCTGCATGATTCTCTGCTGCTCCTCGGCCATCAGCATCATCTTCTTCTCCGGGGGCTCGCCGGACTCCAGCTTCTCCCGGAGCTGCTCCAGGGCCGACGCCTGCGCTGCGGCAGCTGCCTGCGCTGCGGCCTGTGCGGCCGCCATGTGGTGCCCTGCCATTGGCATGGGGATGGCCAGCTGACTGGGCCTCCTGCCTAAGAGCATGGGCTCCTCTGAAGAGGAACGCAACAACAGAACAATTACCACACAGCTCTTTCACAGGCATGCTAACTGTGAGTGCTGATTTTATTTCTGTAGATCTGTGTCTCCTGATGATATAATCCAATAGAATATGCTAAAGCCTTTTCACCACTATACAAAGTACTTGATATGAATTTGCTCAGGTTAAATAGAGCAAACCAGAACAGGAATGACATGCAGGGAACTGATGATATCATTTTCAGTCAGCCACCCATTTTTACTCTCATATCATCTTGGTTATTTGACCAAACACAGTCATGCATTCCATCTGCAAAAGAAACACAAGCAACAAACACAAAAACAGATGCATATGATTTTCTTTTTCCAGACGAGCACATTAAATGAATCTCATGCTCTTTGTGTCAGGCTAAGCTGCGGAAATCTGTGTTGAGGACTTGAGGAAGTCCTGCAATATGTTTCCTCTCAGCTACGATGGCCATATTGTCCGCACATTTCACACAGCACCAGGATCTCTGTCATTGTGAAAACAGTTAAACACAAAGCCTTCTTCTGTGTGGTTTATCATCAGTTTTATGGTGGTTTAAAATCATTTGTATATGATGAGGCCAGATTGTGATGTGTTGTTCTGCATTTCCCAAATAAGATATTGAACCAATTATACAACATGAATGAACTAATAAAAGACATGCACTACTTGTGGTGTTAGTCTGTCAGATGTTGATTTTAACTGAAGATGCAGACAATTACAAAACTGGATTTTTGGTTCTCTAGGGCCCTAGTCAAAGTCAGTGCTACTCTGTTGTTTCCTTGCCCTTATCTCCCTCCAGTGGCTAAACCAAACCAACAAATGAGCGCACTCTCCTGACCTTTCTTAATGGAGAAGGCCTGGGAGACAAGGCTGCCATTGGGAGCGACCATGGTGGCGTGAGGCATGTGGATCTTTGGGGAGGCGAGGATGCTGGGCGTCCCAATGGGAGAGTAGCTGAACAGGGACGACCCGCAACTCTGCCGTCGCCCCTCCCGCCGGTTACTGTCAATGGCCGCCTGGAGCTCGCCCGGGGAGCTCAGCGCTCGTTTCTCACATTCGTAGGGGTAGAGGTACTTCATATACCTGAGAAGTCACAATAAGTCAAATTACAATCCTGGCGAATGTCTTGGTAGATTTAATCTCTAACAACGCCTGCTATATATCCAGGTTATACATGCTGTGATATAAAGATGGGATTAACCGGCATCATGCCATCCAATAAACATTACTCATATGTCAGATTAGTTTTGAACATATTATTCTAGACATGCTTTCAGTGAATGAGTGTTAACAATTTCAGAATATGGAGCACTATTCTGTTTTCGGTCTTTAAAACACAAAATATCATTTGAGAACAAGCCTGTAACAAAAAACGTTTTACAATAATAATTTTGTCTTGAAGGTAGCATTGTGCATGACAGGTCTGCAAATAACTATAAAAACTATTAATGAAATGGCACTATATTATCTGTCATTACATATTTTTGCAATACTCATTTCTAATTATTTCATATTTACATAATCTAAAATCATAATTTTTTCAAACTTAATTTCTTAAATTTAATTTAACTTAATTTAAAATATACTGTATGTAATAACCTATTTCAAATTCTATGTATGAAAAAGACAGCTAAATAGTTGTTTTTTAATGCACTTGATTGAGGCCTAAATTTCAAGACACAGTCAGCCTCCCTCTCTGGCTTGTCAGGGGTGTTACGCACTGTGTTCGGAGAGTGAAAGCTGCACTTGTGATAGAAGTAGGGAGGTTTAGACCCTTGGTGATCTCACGCCATATCTTCTTATTGATGACCTCCACTAAGCCGCCCTTTTCTGTCACAAGCTTGTAGAGAGTGTAGAGATCCAACACCTGCTTGGCCATGATAGGAATCCGATTCACTGGAGTCCCTGTGGAAACAAACACAATATCCACAATCAATGCCATTAACTCCAGCTCATCGACAGGCTTCTCCGCTGGTTATAAGGCCAATTAATCTCCACTAAGTAAAATGTCTAAAAGCTCCACTCTTTCGCAAATGGGAAATGTCACTTCCAGAACTTAAATATAAAATCAGTTTTCTCCATTTAACATGCCAGGAAAAGACAGTGCTGTTTTTTATTGTCAACCACCATCTACATTCGGCATTTTTTCTTACCTCAGAGAACAACAGCTACAAATTGCAAGTGATTTGTGGTTAATAGGACTTGAAAATATTGAGAATGTGTCATAATGTCAAAAATGGCGCTATGTTAACATTTAAAATAATTGAAAAAATAATTTGAAAGACATAAGCCACTTTAACTTTGTTTATCATAGGCTTTCCTTTCATGATGATAAAAGTAGTTACAACACAAAGCTTTTCAGATAATCACCCAAAAAAGAGAAAGTTTAGTCTTTTTACGAAGACAAAGTCAAAAGTTCAAAATCTGATAATCATCCTGTGCTGGCAGAGACTAAGAAATACTGTTTGGCTTAACAGGATATATTGAACTACATCGCTCCTCTGGGTAAGATCCATTGGAAATCATTGCTGAGGCCAATAACAAATTTAGGCTGAGCTTCATGCTTACAGTTTTTCTGTTGTATTTGGAGAAAATGAACACACTCCTGATTGAAGCCGCACGGGCTGCATCAATGCGCTAACCCCTTAAGAAATATTTTAAAGAAAAGTAAAAGCTTGAGACATGTTGCTTGAGCTGGTTAGAATCTGAGACGTTCATTTTTGTAAGCTTCTGTCCTGCCTCCCCACAAACATACCCACACCCACAAACGTTGTGCAATTTCTGTACATAAATGCTCAGACAACTAGTCATATTTTTGATATTTTCATTTCAGTTTCTTGGTCATACTAATGAAAAGCACGCTATGGTCAATATACACAAAAGGCTTTTTGAAAGGTAATAATCACAATAAGAGAAAGAAAATTATTTCTATAACTCCTGCATAGCCATTAATTAGCAGTTTAAAAACACAGCCAATTTCTTATTTTGACTTATAGTGAGCTATAATGTGAGGGGGCCAAGTGTTCCATGTGGATACAAGAAAAGCTGAGAAATAATTAACCTGCATTTTGCTGATAGAGTGCTATTGTGCACATTGAATTTACCATAATAGCAATCAATAACCAGGGAAATGAAGTGCAAACAACAGGCATGCAGATTATGCTGGAAAAAAGATGGAAGCAGAAATATTGTCTAGGATGGTTAAAACACATCAATTAAGTCTTGTAATTATAGCTGAATTTTGCCTCTTTGGCATGCGAGGAGAGACGCATTAAAATAAAAGATGCATCCCCACTGTCCTTGAATACAATGCAGGCATTATATTTCAAGTAGTGACAACTAGACAACCCACAGATTTTTCTTTTAAACAACTTCTCCTAAGCAGTCTATATGTCAAGAGGTATTGAGAAGAAGCCGAATGTCCAGAGGACTTTAAAGGGTAGTTTTAATTAAGGTGCTGAGATAATTAGTGTGCATGTGCGGACAGCTATCTTGAGAGATCTTTTTTCTTTCTTTTTTCCATTTCCTTTCTTGTTCTGATCACTTTCTGTACGTGACTAGCTACAGTTTTTAGAGATAGCATTATTATCCTGCACATGTAAATACAAATGGTTACTTATTTGCATTAGTACAATCTTTTTTTATTGCCCAACAAAAACAGTTCTTATTCTTCCATGACATTACAGCAGCAATTTTTGTGCCGATGTTTTGGATTAAAACATTTTTAATGAAGGAAATAGATACTAAAAGATATTTCAGATCTTTCAAGAAGAGCACAACATGAATCAAACATTTGTTAAAGAAAATGGAAACAGACCCACAGGATGACAAAGGTCAAATTATTTGTGTTTTTTTAATCAGGGAGGGACAGTATTCCTCAGAAGGGTCTGTACGTATGTTGGGCAATAGGAATAGGAATAGTTTTGCATATATAAATACCAAAATGGAAATTCCTTCTTCTCTGCTGCAGAAGAAAACTGTGTGCTTATCAATAGACTGCCCAGGCATGTTTTACTGAGCAGAGACCTGACCCATTAGATGATGACTTCAGGCAGTTTATATTTTATTCTGTCACATGCATGAACACACAATCCTTGGAATTATTTTTAATTGTCCAGCTGTGGGTAAGCATGATGGTGTATATTTACGAATGTAACAGTGTTGCAGTATTGCAATTACATTGATATTTAAAAAAATAAATAATTTTGCTCCCAATTTTAGGGGAAAAGTGATTTAGGAAAAGTGATTGGACAAATTAACATAATACATAACTATATTTAAAAATATATTAATATATATATACAGAAAAATGACCTGCAGCCCTAATTCTTTGAAAATACTATTCTGAAAATTGGATTTGCATAATCCATCTTCCTTAGACAGCAGCTCTCTTTGTTACTGACAGCAAAAAGTACTGCAACTGTTTAACCATTTAAGATGAATGAACTGACATTAATTAGTGCTGAACTGACATTTATTATATTATCAAGATAGATAGAGGTCTTAGAGAAACAAGAGCGCTCAACAGTAATGCCAGCAGGAAAAAAGTGTATGCACCATGGACAAAAATAACCATGTGTAGGCTTGTTTTGACAGGACCCTTTTATACCAGACCTTCAGGAGATGCCAATGATGCAGAATACATATCATAATGGCCAGAAGAATTCAAGTGGTTCTCTGAAACGTCATAACATGATAGTTGATATTATTTACTTTACTGTAATTAAAATGTGATGTTCAAGACAAATGATCAAGGTTCAGCCTTACTTACATCTGCTTTTCTGATGATCCTCAAATCAAAGAACAAAAACAGAAATATTTCAAAACCCTTTGACCTTTTTATACATACTGAATAAATATTCTTAGTAGTCTGTTTTTCAATTTTTATATTGGATGATAACATGGAATCTATGCTTTCTCAATCATTTCAGTATATTGCCAGCTAACTACTGGCAGTATACCAGTCATACTATCTATACAGCATACTATCTCTTCAAGGTCTAGTGCTTAATTACACTCATTCTTATTCAATGTCACCCAAACTGAGAAAACTAGATTTCCCTCTGACACTCCGGTTCGATAATGAATGTTATCACAATAACAGAAAAGCCCAAAGAAAATCTCTAAACCTGTTATTTATCATATGAGAGGGTAACCATACAGGTATTGGGCCCCTAAATAAAAACTGCTCCTGGAGACTTTTGTGTGGCTTAATCTAAAACTGGCCAAGCCTCTTAAAATGAGATTTATGCTTTTTCAATAGCCAAAGTGATGTATGTCTCCCTCAGATTCTCTGAACAGATTCACAAAGAAAAAGACGGCACAACTTTTTTCGTCAGCAGAAAAGATCTTTGAGGCCATGGATCATTATGACAACGAGCAATTGTGAATTAAGAGGAAATGAGCATCAGCAATTTAAATCTCACACCTGCTGTGTGAGAGCTTGTTTAATTGGAGTTCAACACAAATGAGTCTACATGGCTTGGGTGGGCATATATGACTTCATACCTCAGAGACATAATCAGGAATGCTTCCTTTTTTATTCTTGAAACTATTCAAACCACAAAACGAACTCAGTATGGGAGGCCCCGAGAACATACTTGTCTTTGTAAATGTTCGTTTAATCAAATAAAGCAACAAAACAGCCAGCTTCAGTTTGCTTTAGCTGTGGTCATAGTCATTAGCTGAGAGCAAAAAGAGTAGAGACAGGCCAGAGAAACTGCTCACTTCCCTGCAGATCAAATCGAGGTGGACCGGGAAGACAGGCCTTCCCAGGGGAACGCCAGTTTGAAACAGGCCGAGAGAAAAACAGCAAAATTAAACAAAATTTAATTTCTATTGAATCGCCATTATTTCTTGAAAAATTTTGCTTATTGGAACAATACTCTCTCCTGAGATATATGCTTTTTTAATTCATTTCAACCATAGTATTAATTTTATACATGTTCATGATCAATTTTTCAGAAATGTAGTCATCCATATAGTTTTTCTTGAATTCAAAAGGAGATTGAATATTTAAAATACGCCTCCTGAAAGTCCTAGCTTAAATTCACGAGAAACCACTCAGGAAAAGCTGCCTTATGGTTAGAATGAATCTAGCCTGTGGGGCAGATTTTTAACCATATCTTTGTTGCAACACTAAAGCTTGACTGAGAAATTAGGGGGCTACTGACCAGAGGCTCATACATGCTTTAAAAAGCAGGTTTCAAACAGTCTTTTATTCTGTGTGCTGGTATTCCAAGCTATTATAAGGAAACAAAAAAGTTCACCTATTCAGGAAAAAGTGCTGATGCCCTCTGGGGCCGGATCAATGTATGCTAACAGCTACGAGGAAACAATTTATCAGCCTAGTTATTTATCACACCACAATAGTTCCTACACTCTTATTGTCCGGTTTGATATATAGGATCAGAACGTTGCGAGAGAACAGTCCTTTTTTAACAAAACACATCATCTTATCACTGAAAAAGGCCACAGACATTTTTTGTTTTCAACATTCAGGGTTACAAGACTAATTTTACAAATTATGAAAATAATTCCAATATTTCATACAATGGACATGCTAATGGTTTTATTAAATGAATAGTCAATTAAAACATTCATTTTTAATTTAAAAAAATAATTTTACTCGCCTAATAATTAAAATAATATTATTATTGCACATTTTTGGAAAGGAGCACTTGTTTTGAAACAGAAAACACATCCTTTTCTTTTATGCACTATTAAACCATCAAGTCATTACTTAGACTGGTAGGAGAGGAAAAACTTTCTCTGAGAGTGTTATGCATATCACCCTCCTTTCTCTCATCCACATCCACAGAGAAAAGGGCCAGGCTCCACCCCATTCAACTACACACTATTAAAAGCAGTGTGAAGATACTGGGCTCTCTCTGGTTTTAGCTGTGAAGCCCCAGGATTTGAAAAAAGACACCACCTTCATAATACTGGGGTCCCCATGACTAATGATTGCAGTTTGACAGCTTATGATTAATGGCCCCAGGGCGAAAGGACACAGTATAGGTCACTGACCTGCTGACTGGGCCACGCCTATGGGGACAGAAGAGTCAGAAGGCACAAATTCAATTTCAATTTCAAGACTTGATTTTTACATACATCTGACACAAGATATATTTTTGGGTAATTTATAATACACCCAACTTTTTTATGAGAAGTGCACATGTAAAGTCTTGGGAATGGTTCAGAATTCCAGCTCAAAAACTGAAAGAAAACTCAAAGGCAACAGCCCTCAAACCATTTTATAATATGTAATATATTTATAATAAGGTAAATGGCACCCTTTTCTTTTCAATTGTTGACCTTTCAAAACACACATTTCTCATTTACAGAAAATGTAATATTTAAATTTACATTTACTTGTGTGGCTGGTTAGTTAAATGATACTTAAAGGTCAGATCACATACTGTATGTGATACTGGTTAACATCTGATATGACCTTAATAGAAGATCACATGAAAGTGTATGTTATGCATTAATTAAAACATATCTTTTGAATCAAACACCTGCTAAGATATATATTTTTTATTTGAATGATTTAGGGGCCAATATTGTGCACAAATAATTAAGATCTGATGATAGAGGCAAAGCTATCACCGCAAAATTTATTTCACTTCTGAACAGCCACTTACTGGAACAAATTCATATTATTTAGTTCATTATTGCCATTCATGTATGTCATGAAATGACCTGCAATGCATTCAATGAGTGGGGGCTAACAATGGGGAAATCTATACAGTAGTTCGCAGGATACATTTCTTTTTTGCCCACAAAAAAAAATGCTTTTGAGTGCTGGTAATGAGCAATATCACACTGCAGAGGTTGCAGTTTTCCACGATGGCCCTAGTGTACAGGGAAAAAGGGAGACAATTGCAATTTCGTCCTTTGTGTAGCGCGGATTTCTTTTGATACAATCTGTAAAAGCCCGCCATTGTTCATCGCTATGTGCACTTTATCCTTATGTGCTTTTCCCAGCATCCACTGCCGTAGGAGAAAGTGAGAGGACAGAGATACATCAATTATATTCATTCCCAGTAATGTGATCCTGATAATCCTGAGGCTCACATATGGCCAGAAGAAATAGCACTAGATGTGAATACACACCCAAACACAGACTTGAACACCGCAGAAAAAAAAGAGTTTCTGGCCTTTTCATCAGCGTTTTTATCTGTGGCAGTCCCTCTTTGAAGTGGTCGAGATGGCCTTCATGCTGGGGTTGTATAAGGCTTACTGAAGCACTAGGGACCGAGGGCAAAATGACTGACACCATCTGAAACTCCACAGAATACCCAGTCACCTCCAACTGCATCCACAGACCTTCCTTTTCGGCTCAGAAGTTTAGTGGACATGGGGGCGGTTGTTACATAACACACTGCTAGGGTACATTCACAGACAAGTAGGATGTTTATTTTACAGAATTGTTGTTGGGGAAATATGAAATTCAAGCTCAGAACTGCCTTCCCTCTGAAGACAAGGGGCAAGAACATTTTCACAAAAATGTGATTCACATTATGTAAATTTTATCATTTACATGCATATGTAATTTCTTTACAATTTTATGCTCTAAAATATTAAATATTTATTTTGTTGGTTTAAATTTCAAGGTACAGTGAAACTCTGCAAAGGTAAACTTACACATAATAATACTATTTCAAACACAAATATTCAAATTGGGGTGGCAGGTATGCCACTTACCAAGTTATGGCTTGGTGAGGCATGTTTCATACCGATACAGCACCGAGAGTTTGGTGCTATTCAGGGTTTTCTACAGAAATGACACCAATGACCCCAAACTCTCAGCGACTTAAGAAAATTAACTTCTGCACCTTCAGACCTCATGTAAACACACAGAATTCTGAAAATTTTTTTACACATCCATACAATAAAACCGCAAACTTATTTTGTATTTTCTCCTTCTTTTCCCTTCTTTTTCCTGCTGAATTTGTCATCACAAATGCTCCAGTCCCACAATCAATAATTCTCCCTATTCAACATTTACTGTAGCTACATCTGGACCACATTCAACACAGGGTCACGTTACATGAAATAATTTAGAAAACATGAGGTAGGATTGCTTTGGAATAATTTGTGTGAGCTAAGATAGCCAATATTGTTTGTTGTAACTTGGTCTCATTTTGATATCAAAACATTTAATGGCAGATTTTGTAGGTTTTAAGTAATGACTTATAGACATCGCTTTGTATGTGTGAGTAACTGTCACTTTTGAATGTTGAAAATGCTTTTTGTTAAGCATTTTGGTGTCAACCTTAGATGGCTGGCTGATCCAATTGCATTAATGTTTTGCACGTCCATATTGATTAGAACAAAGTTCAATCTTTTAATTAGTAAAACATTAACCTCTGTTTGCATTTTGCATTCTATTGAATTGTGAGGCCATTAATTCTGGCACCAGCAAAGTTTTTATCTAAGTCTCTGCCCAGTTCATCAGGAGAATTGTAATTGCAGCATTGTTTCAGACTAAATGAACAAATTCTTTTTACATTTTATTTTCCAGCCGTTTTTCACACACACACACACACGCACACACACACACACACACACACACACACACACACACACACACACACACACACACACACACTGTATGGCAATTATTTTACACTAACTACAGTGTAAAAGAATGGCCATTGGCATCACAGGGGGTAGCCAACTCTCAAAATTAAGTTCACTGCCATTAAATATACTAATATGGTGGTGTAATCATACAGTCTTGGCCAACTCATTTAAATATAAGATAAGGGAAATAAAATAAATGCGCTTACAAAAATTTAGCCAAATATTAGACAAAATAGTACTGGAACAAAAATAATCTCATGTGCTTTGTGAAATGTATGGGTCATGCAAATATAGAATAACTGATGGCAGCACAAGAAAAAAACAACTACATGTAAATCACGTGTGCAGAGCTGCTTGCATCTCCATTGTTTCACTATGATCTCAGCTGTCCAAGTTGTAATTTTAAATACAGTGAATAGGCATGCACTGTACAGTAGATTATGCATCATTCACATGCCTGAAACTGCATGTCATCTTCACAGAGGGAAAATTCTTATGCCAACATCTTGTAGGGAATTATGATATCTGAGTTTCCTGTCTTTGCATGTTACTTCCAGTAAGGCAAATTCAAATATGTTTACAATAATTTACTTGGCTGCACTTTATAAGGGGAAATATAATATTTCAAAATGCTGTTTACATAATAAAATCCAAATTACTTATAAATATCTATAAATACCTAATATCTATAGACACAAATCTAAATAAAGAAAAATATTTTTAATTAAAGCTTTTTAAAGATTGGCTTTACTGCTGTGTGAATAATCTATTAATTATTATGTGGAATTAGCTGTTATTTAGATTAAAAGTTCTCAATGTCCCTTCATGGCTTCCCTTACAAATACATTCTCAGTTGGTATCTCTAATAAATGACCTTTCATCTCTGACTGTGTAAAGCTGAATATAGATTAACTAAATGTGACCTATGGGAAAGGTTGCCCAGTTTTAGACCAATGAAGAAATGACAGCTGGGGGTTTCAGTCCTTTTACAATTCAATCACATTTTTAGAGGAAGTAAAACGGTACTTTTATCAGCATCAGAGAATGGGGTGAGATTATATTGATCTGGGTATTTTATTTACCAGAGTTACAAAACATTCATATGTAAAATTGACATAGTTCCATTCAAACAGCACATGATGGTAATATTTCCATTATCTTCTATTTTTTAATTAATCTTTATTTACTATATCTGTCTAAATAACATTGGGCTAAGTGTTAATATCATAAAATATATATATATATATATATATATATATATATATATATATACATATATATAGTTTTACATTTGATCATGAAATCAAGGTGTCACGCTAGATTTGGCAGACATATTGATTTTCTTTTTAATGTAAAGTTAATGTAATGTAACAAATTAAAAATTTCTGACATTAGGCTTTAACTCATCTCAGGATCAAACCGTGAGAGAGGAATGGACTGCTGGAGCACTTCCTGTCTGTCCGTGGTCATTTGGTCCATTTGATTTTTAGATATATCAATGTGTATTTTGTCTAACAAAAGCATTTAGCTCAGCATTGCAGTTATCTTGAGGATTTTTTAAAGCCCTTTTAAAGAATTAAACTAAACAAAACTGTATTGCTTTGTAGAGGATACCTGGAAGATAGAGCATAGAGATGTAACTGTCTTTTGAGTACTTTTGAATGATCTGATTTCGTGAATGATTAATCTTACACACACAAAACTGACCTAAACATTTTAGCAGCTGTTTATGTAAATTACAAAAGCCATTGTTTGAGTGGCAACTAAAATGGCCATAATGACACACTGGACTGGAAATTTATATCACCATATATGTTTTCACTGATAAAATGACAACTAATTTGTTCCAAGACATGTTTTTGCCATAGCAATAGGTTTCTTCCAAATGAAAACCATGATGCTTAAAACAAACGATCCCTCTCGTTTGTATTAAGGTCTGAGTCTGACTCATTACACAACGAAACCAGTACTGTCATACTGTACAACAAATGATTTGGGGAGGGATGAATAAGTATGTATTAACATTCCTTCTTATAGTCTGAGGGTAACAAAATGTCAGAGGTTATCTATTTCGAGTGCTTAGTCTATATAATGATCAGATCTTCAGAGGGTAAAATAGATACTGGATCCCTGGGATATCTCTGGAACGTGGCTGAGGGGTGGGGGGGTTGGCGCTGTTGCATTCATAAAGAGAAGAGCGGAACAAGCTGGTTGCCTCCACAGAAGTAGCCATCAAATCTCTTTCTGTGTGTTTCAAATGGACATTTTCAGCACAGTGTAATTACTGGCCTGATCACGTCCTAACTTATAGAGCTTACTTTGCTCTCAGGGAAAAGCCAGCAGGACGCCCCTCAGATTAGTGGGCATGTACTGTAGCTTATAGATAAGTTGATAAAATGTTACCAACAGAAATTTTACCCTAACTAACTTGGCCACCTACAACAAATACAATACAATGTATATAAGAGGTAGTACATTTGTTTACAACCTTCATTTTAGTTTGCTGTTGTGGACAAAATGCTGATGTGAAACTGAGAGGTTTCAGACATGGGCTACATGTTAGTACAAGCAAAGTCTGATGGAATTTCAATGACGCGGTCTTTGAAAAATTGCCACCAAACATCTGTTCCTTAGGCATCCTTGAATGAGTACATTCTGGTTTAATTGATTTTTCACAATATCTATGTTCTTAAAAGAAAAAGGATACAAAATGAACACAAGAAAGATCATAAAGTAGTTTCAGAATTTCATTTTTTTCTGACAGTGGACCTACAGCACATCCTTTACGAGCAGAGAAACAAAACAGCCAGTTATTCAGATAAGGATGACAGTAACATACAGATCATTCTGGTCAGGTTACATCTGACTATCAGAAGCACTGGACACAAAATGTCACTAAGTCATATGTGTCAGCATATCAAACTGAAAAGAGATCCAGGCAGTAATGACACAGAAAGAATTAGATGGCTTTCACAAAATTGTTCCAGTTACAGTCTGTAAGAGCCTGACAAGCAATGACTCACCAAGGGTTTATTCAACTGGATTAAGGAAAAGCAAGGCAAAAACCTTATAATCTCCAGCAAAACAGGCAGGCATTCCTGCCATTGATATCAAGGGGCGCCAATTCTTTTTCTCATACCTTCCTATTTTTAGCTACCAAAAAAAGCTAATTCCATGCTAAATGGAATCTGTGGGATTTGAATAGTGGGAGCATGAGAATTCTAAAACCCACCTTCTCTGTTTGCAGTGAATACTAAATCAACCTGTCAAGTAAGCACAAGTACTCCTGAACGTGAAACAATGATGAATAATATTTGAACAAAAACACATTCATTCAAACTTTTCTTTAATTGTTTTTACTTTTGTTCTTAATAAACATTCCTGTGAAAAACCAATGCGGGACTCATGAAACACGCACAGACCTTTCAGTCTGTAATCTGAGGATGGATGGCAATTGTTCATAAACTGAATGTATGTGACTGTTCATGTTGATTTTCAAAAACAAGTAACACCCTAACAATCCCATAAATGGCATTCTGCCTTCCGGATCATGTGCAAATCAGCCATTCATCGCTCTACTCTGCGCAAACACATCTGCGCAGTCCCTGCAGACGTGTTCTCTCCCCAAGGCAGGATTAGCCAAGTAATCCAAAAACAACAAATACGCCATTGCTAAATGTTGGGTTTGACTGTTTGCTCGTGATCATTATCAATCATCATCATCATCATCAACAACTTTTATTAATAAATGTATTTCATGCATTCCCAACAAGGCTATTATCATCAACTAAAACTAAGATAAAAACTCTGCGTGAAAAAAAGATATACACTAACCCTAAACTGAAATAAACATAAAATTGAGAGATTTTGAAAAAAATGAAAACTTAAGTAGAACTAGTAAAGTGCTCTTCAAACTCACCAAAACTATACTGAAATGTAAATCAAAAAGTGAAAAATTTATATTAGTTCAGGTTAGTTAATTAGTTAAAATTAATATATAACATAAAATTTCATATAATAATTAACATTGATAAGAATGTTGTTGTTAACAGGAGATCGGTAACTACTTAAAATGATTCTGCTTGAATAATAAAGTATTCTAAATGGAAACATCTTATGAATGTGCATTTACTCCTGTTTCCAAACACACACAGATTCAGAGAGGAAAAAAATGATGAATGTAGACATGTTTGTTAACACAGTTAACAGTCTAATCTGATAGTATGCATGTCTTGTGAATGAGGCTCATTGAGTACTCATACCAAAATAAAAAATAAATGCCAACTACACCTATCAACAAATTTCATTGCAGATTAAGTTGATCAACTGGAGAGGATAAACCACTCATGTGGCATAAGGACCATGAGATTTGAAACCAACAATCAGAAATATGTTACAATATCTTACAGCGTACACCTTAAATTGCATTGTTTACATATTTATTCTGTACAATATCCAGCAAATATGAATTAGGACAACTCCAAACTGACATATAGTCATGTGATCAAATTCATAACATAAGCAAATTAACCAACCACCCTGAACTTCAACATAACAAAAAAAAAAAAAACACACTTTCCTAGTGAGTCTTGAAGCAAGCGCTCTCAAGCACCATCATTGCTTTGCTTATTACCTTTTTCTGGTAGCAAGCTCCCTCATATTATGCAATTTTCTCTATTTTCCTCAATGAGTCATCACACAAAAGGCACCTTTCTGTGGGAAAATGTATGAATAATCCTATGCGCAATAGAATCGCTGAAAATTAATTAAAGTTGCTGAAAATTAATGTTGCACTCATTGCACTTAGTTCACAGCGAGGTCTGCCCTCCAACGGCTGTTTCCTTAGAACCTCTGGGCAATTCTAAAACCAGGTCAAAACCTGGTATATGGCTGTTGCGGTCCAGCCAACAAACACCAGAACTGTTATTTAGATATAACTGGGAGAAGTGGCGCCATTGCAGTATTAAAATTGCACCCTTTGAGACAGTTTGCTTGGCCTGTTTCATCTAAAAGTCTGTCTCTGATCATTCACACCTGCGTTATTGCTATTAAACACGACATGTGTGTAGCTACTAACTCTAGTTTGATAATTCACTGCATTTGTTTCAAGCTTGCTCTTAGTCATTTGCCAGCAATTGCCCACCTGAAAGCTATACCAAATTGCTAATAAAAATGATCTCAGCAAGGGGGATGCTCACCTCTTTTCTGCATAAAGCTGAAGAGATCATCCAGAAACTCCTTTCGCTTTTCATCATCATCCAGCTCATACAACTGAAAGAAAATACACAAAATGAAACTGTTTAGGCCTTTAGGCTCTTTGGCTATAGCATTGGAATATGTAATTTTTACGACTGAATACACTGGGGTTTCACACAGGCAAATCAAGGACTGGAAGGTCACACATTTAACAATGTGAATGTGAAGAGATTGCTAGTGGAACTCATTAGGACACTGGTGACATAATAAAATAAGCTGTTCATAATAAGATCCTGTTGCTTTGGTTGAACCAGAAAATATACCTTATAGTTCCCTTGAAGACACAACAGATAAAGATTGCTATGAAGTGACATGATTGATGATGAATTTATATATTATATAAGCATGTGTGTGTGTGTGTGTGTGATGCTTGTCAGAACTTGTCAGAAATAGCACTGCTAGACAGAAATGCATAAAGGATGTCAACAACTGGTTGCAATAAGATATAATAAAGGTGTTTCATAGTCACGGTGGAGAGAAAGCTGTAAAAACTATAACACAGAATTCTGACATTTCACGTCCGGCTTTTTTAATTGTACTAGATCTTCTTTCCAGATATGCACCAACATTTTCAGTGGCATATCAGTTATCATCGCTGCGACAATAGACATGTCCCTGTGGAGAGAGACTGAGGCCTTTTTTTTATTTTTTATTTTTATTTTTTTACGAGTGGCTGCTGGCTGAAAACACTGCACTCCCAATGAATATGCGTTACTCAATGTTCACTTCCAATGAGTCACCCGCCATGTTAACGGGTCACCTGATCAATACAGGAGAAACAGGGCGATGACCTTTGGAAATGCAGGGGCACGGGAAACGAGGCCCCAGAGATAATAACCAATCATTTAGGAGAGTATTAGCCGCCACCAATCTTACGGAGGCTCCCGGAGTCTTCAATTCCAGGGAAACGGAGGGCTGGAGTGGCTTGCGAGGACCGCGGACCGTGAAGCCATTTGCAGCGCTTAGCGTTTTGAAATGCGCAGTCCGCAACAGTCCGCATAGATAACTGGCTAACTGCACCACCCATGCATAATTACAGATACTATGATGAAACAGCTGTGGTCATTTCAATCTACTGACATGACAGAGACTGTTATGAGGGACCATACTTAAAAATAATATCAATGAATAAATAAATAAATCCATTTCAGTTAGAAGAAATTTGGTTGATTTTATAAATTTTTTCCATCCAAAAGACAACAGTTTTGGACTATGGAACATTTTCACCCACAGACTGTAGTCTTGGGCTGAAGAACATTAAACAAAACAAAAAAATACAACGTTTTACATCTAACAGAAAATTTCATATTAATTGAGATGTACCACATAAAATATTTGAATAGACTGAGAAATTATTTACAGCCATTCTTTACTTCATTCAAAATAGAGAAAAAAGGACCACAGCAAAACAAATTTATTTAAATAAGTAATTTAGTAAAAAAGAAAAAAAAAAAGATCTGGAAAATTAATTTCAATTCAATTCAATTCAGTTTTACTGATTTTATGTCTTACTTAAGTTTTGTATTTCAACTGAAATTCAAGCAAATAGGTGGAAACAGATACATATGAGACAATGTTTGTAATTCATGCAGCTATACAGAACACCACATAACAAAGATGCATTTTTTTTTTTACCCCATTTTCATTGTTGTTGTGATTACAATATGGGGCCAATGGCAAAGTGGTGAGAGGCACTGTACCCCCTGTTAAAATATTAGCTCATTCTGGAGCACGGCACACACATTCGGCAAACGTGTGATTCCTGTGCAGCTGTGTTCGTGCATGAAAACAAGAGAAACAACTAACTGCACCAAGCTCTAGATTAGTCCTCCGAGTAATTATGTGAGAGCCCATGAGATTATTCTATTCAATATCTGGTAAGTCCAGTGTACCACGCAGAAAGTAAAGACAGGAAGTAAAGCAACACTGATATCCGCGTTGATCCAGGAGCCATCATAAGGAGGCCAGTCGAGGAGTAATTAAGTCTTGCTTTTTACTCACATGTCACAATACCTTACACCTCACTGTCCTCTACAGGGATTAATTATTAACTAGAGGAAAAGTCACTGCATGGTTCCCTTATACATCCATCAAGGAAATTATCATACAGGTAGGCAGGTAGAAAGGTTGACTGAATGCAGTAAGTGGTGGGGCAGCAAGCTAGCTTCTGCACAAAACAATGATGACGACCACTACGTTTTTTTTGGCTGAAATAGCATCGACAGAGCAGTTGTAGCTGTGTTGCATGAGGTCAGATGGTACAGAAGTTAATGTTCTTAAGGGCTGAGAGTACATGGTCATTGTGGTCATTTCTGTAGGAAACCCTGAAAAGTGTCTTGGTGCTAAACCTCTGTGCTATATAGGCATGGGGCATGCGAGCTAAATTGAAAGGCGTAACTTGGCGGTTGGCAAACCTGCCATCCCAATGCCAGGTAAGGGGCACAAAGCCAAAGGGAGATTGAACTGCCATACCTCAGTGCTTCTAATTACTTTCTTCAAGTAAATATGAACCGGCTGACTGTCAGGCTTCTAAATGCTCCCACACTATAACAAAAAGTCACCCCCCTTTGACTCTACCTATAGCCTCATATGTGTACACACTCAACAGCATCTGAATGGTGGAAACAAGAAAGATGTCCAAAACATATACAGATTCATATGCATACACACATACATACATGTTGCGTGCAGATATGCCCAGACACAAAACGTATCGTTTCTCAAAACTGAACGAACAGAGTTTCAGTGGAATGCTCTCATGTTCACCTAATGAGTAATTTACAGGATTAAAAGGGGCTGACCTAGTCTAGTCTAATGGTTAGGGTGACAGTGCGTTTTAACTTCAGGGCACTTTTACCTGGCCTGCTTCACAGCACTGAGAGGTTAAAAGGGACGTGACCGCCACCGACGACTAAGGAAATTCTTAGCATTCAGTCATTCATGGCCTCTGTGACCTTGGGTGTGTAACTCCCTTCACTAATATTGAGTTTCTAATAACCAAACTATTCCACAGGAAATAAACATCATTTAATGAAAGGGTAAACACTGTTCTTAAAATTTAGTGTACTTTTTTGGGAATTTACACTCCATGAATGTGAACAGCCTCAAGCTTATTTAAATTTAGCTCCTTCAAAACCTGCATGTTATGTGGGCAAAATAAATATATATTTTAAAGATATTAATGATATTGCTTGAAACTGTGCAGTTTCAGATGAGAATAGTTTTCAAAAATGTCTTTTATTATACAAAAATGCACTATTCTTTACTATATAAAGTATAAATAGTACATAAAACACCATGTATTCTGACATGTCTACCATAAGAGTGTAAAAAGATATTTCCTCCTATCATGTTTTCTTTTTATTAAGACAAGAGAAGCACACACAAACTGTTCTATGAAGCTCATGTCTGTATATGTTTTTTACAAAACCACAGAGGAAATTCATTATTAGCTTTTAATTACATTTTGTAAATTTCACAGAAACAATTATAATAATTTATACACAGACAGGAATATATTTGCTACCTGATGAATGCCATCTTTAAATTTTATTTTTAACACCACTAAAGAACAGTATGGCTCTAATAAACCCACTGTTGTCAAATTATTGTCATTATCAACACACTAAATGCATACCAGTAGTGACCAATGACACTACTGGTATGACAACATATGTGAAATATTTTTCATTTCTTACCGCTCTACATTTCTGGCATTATGAAAGACACAAATATAAGCAAGAAAATCAGGAGAATTCTTTAAGCAACATAATTGACTACACAAATTACAATGTTTCTAATATGGTAAAAATCAGGGCTTGCTCATAGTTTCAAAACTGTCAAAGTTGCCAAATCTCATCAGTATATAAGTACCAAAACCCATAATGACCTGAGAAATAGAAGCCCTTCAAATCCCATTGAAATGAATGTTTTAAAGGCTGACAGTTGCATACGGTTTCATACTGTTCCAGCCTGTGTTACTGTAGGAGTGGGTGGTCTTGTTACAAATAACATTTGAAAAGAAAGATAAGCTGCATTGTAAGTATATTCAGAGTTGTATGAAAACCCTGGATAGGTGCAATGACTTAGGTTCAATGTCAGTTTACGTACTGTTCTTTTATCTTTAGCTTTCCATAGCATGTAGAGTTTGCACGATATAAGCAGTTGGCTGGAATCTGCACATGCAGAGCTAGATACAAAAGATATCTACATGGTTAGTCAGTTAGGCAACCAAAGGAGCTCACGTAAACATTGTAGATACAGAAGATAGAGGCTGTTTTGTGGCATTCTGTAGTGCAGCTTGCCAAATTGTTTCAAAATGTCACGCCCGACCTCTTTTTCAAAAAAGAACGGCAACATTACCTTTCTTTACATCAGATGTTTTCAGTTTGTTTTACATGTAAACTTGCATGCCATTTTGAGATTAGGTCACATTTAAATGACCTACTTATCTGTTTACAATATATTGTGTTTGACTAATGACGTCAATAACTTTCACCTAAAGCCTTTCAATTTATAGATATCGGTCCATTGCGTCTCATCTCCACTGTGAACTCCTTTGGTTGCTTCCCTGCATCATTGCTCCATCGGCTAAGCAGCCCGCTACCACGCCTCACAGAATGGAATTTTTTCCAGTCTGAAGGATCCCCATGTCAGATTAGTCCTACAACATGTTTGGCACTGTGAGCATTTCACAGCCCGCTGAGGCTCCTGAGACTGCCCCAGGAGCAGGAGAGAGAGAGAGAGAGAGCGCAGGGGGCCAGGAGTTCATTAGCCAATGGCGCGTCTCTTGGCCCAGCGCCAGCTACCCCCTTTCCCCCACGCGGAGCTGTCCTCTGAAACGTGCCGCATTACTGTAATGAGATGTGCAGCTTCACAACCGCTAAGCCTTGTCCCCCTTGACGGAATGCCTTTCTTCATGGGATTTGCCAGGTACTTGAGTTGATAGTGAGAATCAAGTGGCAAGTGAGCTGACAGAGGGAGAGTTATGGGTTTATTTTTTATTATTTTTTTTTTTTTTACAAATACGGTGTGGCTGAAGCTTCCCTTGTCTCTTCAGTCAAGCAGCAGTAAAAGAAAAATCTTTGCGCTGTTGTAAGAGATGGAGAGACTTCACCAGTTCATCTCATCAAATCATATGATGCGCATCCTGCCTAGGTGTCATGCCTGCAGGCCACCACAGTAAGAAAAAAGCTGGCTGGAAGGAGGACATGAACACTACTGTGTTCAAGCCAATTGGTGGATTATATTGCAACAATAACACATGCCTATGAATAACGATGAGGATAAAATAGACACATATCAATCTGATAATCATGTCGGCTGCTTGTGGGATGCATTATTCAACACGCAATGCCTTGTGACTTATTTTCTAGTATATTCATATCTTGTTTTGTTCCTTGCTCAGCTAGCATGTCCTAAAATGTGATTATGACTAAATTACAATTATATGAAACAAAACTCAATTCTGCCAATTTTAAATTGTGTTCACTATTACAATAATATAAGATTATTTTAATAATTAATATTATTAATATTATTTTTAAAATATAAGATTATGTTTTTTTTGGCTTCATCTGAAAGACCTTTTGACTTGTATGACAAAAAAGAAAAATAAAATACAACAAATACTCTCTTTTTAGAACATATAAAACTGTTTAAAACAACAAAGAATATTTATTTAATTACATATTTAGGCAAATGTTTACATGTAAAATATGAATAAATGAGCCTCTCTATTTGGGAACATAATTCTTTAACCAAAACATGCAGCAGAGCACATTCATTTATGATTAAATGTATAAATTTATTATTGATTTGTCCATGCCTGTTATTTTCCCATGTTTACGCAAAACAACAGAATGAGCTGCAAATGCACATTCACGTGAGAAAGACACGCCAGAATGTAGACCTTGTACTAGATTCTCACAACTCAAGATAATAATCCTATAATGTCTGGTGTGAGTCGGGTTAATGACACTGAGAGTAAAGCCTACTTGAACTGCCCAGCCACATCGTGGATGAAAGGCAAAAGAAATCAGACGACCATAATTCATTCCGGGCTTCCCAGACTTTTTCCTCCATCATATAGCCATTCTTCACCATAAGGATGCAACTGAAAAATTACCTTTAATCACTACATATTAAACCCTAAAAACATACAATGCAGGGACGCTGCATGAAATGCGTATTCTAAACAAACACTATTTTGTTTGTTTAGGATATTAGAGCTTGCTTAGGATATTGGTTTAATGTAAACTATTTTGTTCTTGCTGAGGTACAATGTTAAATAAATATTCACTCTGGCCTGAGCTTCATTGACAAAGTTATGTAGACAGACCTGTCTTCACAAATATACTTTTCTACAGTAGCTTTAAGCTTCATACCACAACAACACTTCTAACTTTCAATTGGACAGCCCTAAAACATCTAAATTCAGTGACAAATATTTAAAAAGTATAAGATACATTTTAGATATTCAAATATTTCAAATATTAAAAAGGTATTAGTCCAATGCAACTGAAAAATGACCTTTAATCACTACAGATTAAACCCTACAAAACATAAAATTTTGGCTGACAAGATATGTGGTTCTGGACCAACCGTAAATATTATCTAAATTTGTTAGGTTGCAGGGACATTATCTGCATGAAATGTGTATTCTAAACAAACACTATAGTGTTTGTTTAGGATATTAGTGATTGCTTAGGATATTGGTTTAATGTACACCATTTTGTTCTTGCTGAGGTACAATGTTAAATAAATATTCACTCTGGCCTAAGCTTCATTTACAAAGTTATGTAGACAGACCTGTTTTCACAAATATACTTTTCTACAGTAGCTTTAAGCTTCATACCACAACAACACTTCTAACTTTCAACTGACCAGCCCTAAAACATCTAAATTCAGTGAAAAATATTTAAAAAGTATAAGATACATTTCAGATATTCAAATATTTAAAAGGTATTAGTCCACAAATGATTTTTGGGAACAACTCAGGGCATTCATTACAGAGATTAATTAATGTATGTATAAGATGTAATAGTATTACTTTACAGCATATATTGGCAATGCCAAATGTAGCCTAATTCCAAGAAGAAAATTAAATAATCTAATCTAAATTGAACAGTGTCATTATTAACTATGGAATGCGAGCATTAAATAATTGAGGATTTTTGAGAAAACATAAACTCTCCCTTTCATGTTGAGAAGAAAGAGACAACAAATCCTTTGGCACAAACACGTCAATTATATATTTTGGTGAATTCAGCTTTTTATACATGCATTCCATCAATAATGTTGGTGGCCCTAAACAAAAATGCAAAACTTGAATTGTGTGGCCCAGGGTTGGTTGTGGGCCTAAGCGACTGCACATAGTATTTATGCCCCCCTCCCCCCCCCTCTCCAAAAAAACAAAAAAAAAACAGGTGTTACTATTAAAGCGTTTTTCAACTCTTTTGTGCTCACCTTATAATTGGCCCTGCACTAAAAAACGACTCTTTTAAATGCCTCTCATTTAGAACAAAACCCTGATGAACTGTTAATCCCAGCATTTATTCCACCATTTATATCAAGTATTTGTGAGATACCCAACGAACCCCTAAAAGATACACTGGCATACGTACTGTAGCACCCATGGATGACTATCTGTTTTTCTTTTTGTGTATTTCCTAGCGAAATGAAATATATTTGCACTTTTTCCAATGAAAGTAATGAAACTTTGTTATGGAAGGACTATACAAATGACTGATACATTAACATTAACAGACCGCACAAGATTAATACAAAGTTTAGAAAAAATCTGAAAACTTTCAATCAATTGAAAACAAAACGAGCCAACAGACACCCAAACACAGATAATTACTGCACTGACGCTGCTGCGTCTGTTAGACTCACAGGGCCCGTGGTTCTTTGGGATTTGCAAGCATCCACAGGAGAATGTCCCTCTTTCAGGCTTCTCAGTGGTGAGATCATGGCCCTTAGATGTAAGCCTATTGGTAGACTATAGGCCTGTACAGTGGCCCTCAGACATCTGGATCCTGTCAGCGGCACTTCATTTCTCCCGCCCAGAGTGGAGATGTGTGAGGCTCACGAAGAATGCGTGTTTCATTAAGAGTGAATGGCGGAGCGAGGAGCACATGCTATGTGGAGCATTGCGGCATTCAGCATAACAGAAGAGGCCCAGCTTGTAAACAATCAAAGCAAACACTTTTTCCCTGCCAGTTCATAATACTCAATAAACTACTGTGCACCACCAGGGATGTTAATATTTTATAGGTTTCAAAGACTCGTAAGCATTGATCATCATCAATACCTTCTTACTTCCTCAAACAAAATGCCCAAAAAAAGTGAAACCTGTTTTCAGTGTTTTGATTTTATGCTTCTGTGACTCTTTTGTGAGTTATTTAATCCAGTGTCCTTGCCCGGCTTTTCAGGTTTTGCAGGAATTTGTGCACTTTTCTAAACTCTAAAGGTCAAGTTGCAAAACAAATGCAATCCTTTTTTACATAATAACATAATTGCTTTGCTAGTCGCTGTAAATATTTACACAAAGGTTCAGAATCATCATGGGCCTTATTTAGTAGCACACAATGCAATATTTTCAGTGGGACGACGCTGCACTGCACCAACATCCTCCTGAGGGTATTTCAAATACAAGGGCCTTGCTCATAAGCTTACAGACTTGACATTCTTAGGATGGAATATCCATCGGTCTGTTAACCTCAGCTTTTAGGAAATAAGGTTTAATGTAAAAAGTTAATTCCTTTGCCATAATAATACAAATAAAAAATGAAACCAAACGGTATAAACACTGGTGACACAGACATATGGCGCAGATACACATACCGAAGGCCCAGGTCCCCTAATTACCCTCTCTTCTTGTGGGATTATTTATAAAAGCTGAAATATGACCCTGGCCTGCTGATTGCATGAGTCTAGGAAACAAACTAAGATCCTACCTATAACTATGACAACCACACTGTAGATCCCAGCTCTACAGACACCTTCGGAGACTGTAACAAGAACCCTTAGCAACTAATCCACTTCAAATGATTAACTAACAGATGCTTTAGTTACTCAGAACAGTGTGAACTCAAGAAACTGTTAATTATTGTCACTTCTGCTAAGCCTCTGCTATTAAGAAGTTGCCTATAGTTGCATTTCTGTTAATTAATTGGCACAAGTTATGCCCTGTCCTAGTTTGGTAATACATTCCCACACGTCATGGTGCTTAAGAAAAAAATAATTCTATATAATTTCTGAACATGGGAATGTCCATCAGGTTGAAATTATGTCTGTTATAGTTCAACATAATTAGTATCCATAAATTAGAAGAATGCGATAGCCAGACCACAGTCATGAAACTTAATGGAATTTGTTTTTGAATTATTAGGGAATAGAGACTGTACTGTAAATACACTTAAATGTACGTAAAAGTCTGTATGTTAAAAGTACATATCATTTTTATATTCATAACAGTCCTTAAATCTCAAAGAAGGCACATCCATTAATAACAGCTTATTATCAGTGTGCTGACAAGATCCATAAAAACAAACTATTACTGACATCAAATTAATTATGCAGTATAACATGATAACTAATGACTATACAAATCGATTTTACCACTGCAGTTAATTTATCTGGGCTGTTCGCCTGACTTAGTAGGTAAGGGCAACCTTTCAACAGGTTGACCTGGTTACATTAAAAGATAAACTAAATGCTTAAATAAATAAGCTAACCTTTGGTGAGGAGCCAGGTCAGAGTTCAGATCCAAGCACATGCAAAAAAGAAAAAAAAAGGAATAGAAATCTTCTTAAACATTTAAATACCTACTTTCTGTGTTTATGTCATTTGTATTATTTATATTTACCCACTTTTCACTTCTAAGATTGAACGGGTTTATCTTGGGAAATTGGAATAAGAATAATTTTATTAAAATGTTATAGCAAACACAGTACAGTCACTATCCTGTTACATTCAGGGGGATAATCTTCCAGATAATGACATCTTTGAGAGATTAGTAACTGCTCAGATTTCATTGATGTCAGCCATTTTCAACATAAAAGTCAATTTATGTGCATTAGGCTGGTAATGTCCTAAAGGGGACCTACAGAGAGACTGTTCTGTAGTCAGGATGATCCAGCTCAGCTGCTACAGAATTTCAAGGAGTGCAGCAAGGAGATGCTGTGTGGCAACATATCCATATAAATGTCAAAGCATGACCTGGAAATAAACTTTTTAAACCTTTTGAAAATGGTAACCTGACTAGAGTAACACTAACCATATCACATTAAGTAATACAACGGAGCCAAATAAGTGACATGACCTTTCTGCACTCTGTTTGCTTAAATAGATTACCAATATCATGGCAAACATCACTTATTCCATTTTAATGTTTCATCTTGTGAAAAAATATATTGCAAAAATGCAAAAGAACTAGGGGTTTTGTGTGTCTCTCCATGGATGCTCTCTTCATAATGTATCTATAATATCAGATATTTACAGCAATAAGAGGGATTAAAAATGGATCAAATTCACAGAAACAAGGCACTGCCCAATAAGACAAAGCTTAACATGGGTTAAAGTGCAGATTTCAGTTAGCATTGTTTGCTATGATAATACTTCTCACACACATTCGTTTTAGCAACAGAATGCCAGTCAGAAAGGCCATTATAGCACAAGAATGGAAAGCTATAACAGATACAGACAGTGCAGATAATTTCCCCGGCAGTAGGCCCAGAGGTTCTAATGAGTCCACTGAGGATTCCTCTTCTAGGAGTTGAGATCGCTCACTGCTTTACCACCTTTGTCATTTCAGCAAATTACCTCTTGATATGTGTGAAACCATGACTGTGGCTCATAATCCAACAGGACCGTTATACAAATGAGGAAGTGGTCTGGAAGGTGATGCTATAGAACGATTCTTGAATCATTTTTGCAGCTATTGATAAGGGTGTTGCCTGGTGTAAATTTAATCCACTTCCTGTTGGGGCATTATTACACTGGCAACATTTTTCCTTTTTTTGGATCAAGTTGGTCTGTGTGAACCATTGTAATTCTTTTAAAAGTTAAACTACTAGTGTAAACAGGAAGAGTTTTATGGCTTGAACGCAAGCACATTTAACACAAATTGTGAACCTCTGCACCCCACATGGAACAGAACAGATTTGGCGTGAGGGGATACAATGACTTCATTGGTTGAAATAATGTGTTTATGAATGTCACTGTGCTATAGAGAACACACTACCCAAATAGCACTGCAAATTCACTTCAAATATTTTTTGTGTTTAACAATACTACTGTGTGTGACTATAATAACATTTATAGACTATGAATATGGCTCATCTATGCAATTAAAATCAGAGTATAAGCCTGGAAATGAATTAACAATATTATGCCTCAACATATGCAATAATAATTCTCAGCATACATATAAAGTACTTATTTAATCTCGAAGTGCTCCTTAAAATGCCACTAAGCACAAGTAAAAGAAAGAAAAAGGCCAGACTGTGACAGTCTCCTTTTATAAATGCCAGTCATTAACTCAGGCTACATCATCACTGCTCAATCACCTCACAACTCTTCCACCGGGCAGCCAGTGGCGAAACAGGTCATGTTTATTTAATGTTTAACAATGACCCAGCCGTTGGTTTGGAGCCATTAATTAAAAATGTTCACATGACTCACTTGTCAGAATTGAATGCAATAAACTGCTGCCAGGCATACATAGTGACATATAAACTGAAAGGAAAGACTGTCTGATAGTACACTTCCTTTGTTTTATATATGGGCATAAAACATAACACATAAAACTGGCATAACATTTTTAAAACACATCAAGGCTGCAATTTATTATTTTAGTTGTTACTTGGTAAAAATGGTCAGTTAGTAACTGCCCCAGAGTTAGCTTGATAGCTAAATTTCATCTGTAGTCCCATGGCAGGTAAAAAGCAGGCAGATGTAAAAAAAAATGTACAAGCAGCAATCTGCAATAAGAATAAAAATGTAAGTGTACATCAATACACTCTAACAGAAAACAATATGGGAACATTCCTAGTAACTTTGAGTGAAAAACATAATACATCTGAAAGGGGGGATTTGTTTTAAATATCAGAACACATACAGTAAGAGCTCAGGGATTGTTTCATGAATATCTGATCTAACGCAGTGAACAGGGTGATTTTCAGTATGTTTAATACATATAGTGTCCTACAGAGCTGCTATAACATTTTCACAAATACTAATATACTATGTGTGGTTTCAAAAGATACATAGTTATGCTCATGAGCTATGGTGGTTACTAAGGTACATTTGAGCATGCAACAGTTCACAGAATATACACAAATGCTGTTTTTATTGCAAAGTATGCACTAGTTGTAGGAAGTTTGCTGCTGCCAGTTAGTTTTAATGCAGAGGCTGGAGCACAAGCATTATGTTCATTTAGGACTAAATTACACTGCTACAATTGTGCAAGTGTAAAAGTTCTAACATTATGGCAGTAGAATTAAATGAACACCCAACCATGCACAAGTCCCAGACAATCCACTTTGTTAGAGCAGTTAACATGTGCATGATGTTTTTTGGGCTTTTGTGTCCACACAACCAGCAGACATCCAACGGAACTAACACCACCTGTATTCAATCAATATTTTCCCTTAAAAACGCAACCATTACACGTCCTCTTCAAAAACTCGGTGAGTTTGGTGAAAAAAATTCTCAATGTTAATTTATTAGTCAAAGTGAAGGACAAATGTTCATGGAATCCTAGCCTTAGTCAAAAAATAAAAGGTTAGCCCACATGGTTAGCCATTAAAGCTTAAAGCCAGGGACACCAAGGCTGATTAGCCAACTTCAAAGCCCTCCAAACATGTACATATTTGCCTGGTTGTCCCATAAGTGTTGATTTTTGACTATCTATCTAAAAACTGACTCGCATTAATGCATTGCACACTATTCAACTTACATTAGCATGAACCTCACAGTGTATGCGACTGCATAAGGCTTTATTTTTATGTAATTCTTCATATAACCACAATTGGATTTTGTCAATGCAATGACCATTTTTTCTATTTCAAATTTAAAGTATGGTCTCCTGTTCCACAATCATATCTACAGTATTGTGTTCATTGCGTGGGCTCAAAATAGTATACATTTTTTTTGTACATGTTTTCAGTGCAAAGACTGAAATAAAATGTGTACAAAAGTCCTGTCCCACATGCTTGGTTGCTCCTTAGTAAATACATTTGACCATCACGCCCATCCTGTGTTGGAGATCCATACACATTTGTGACCATGTAACAACACTGAACACTGACACCTGAGCAAACCAATCATAGAGTTTACCCACCCGAAAACCTGATTCTCATTTGCTGGGTCGCAGTGACAACACACTGCCTATGGCCACATATGTAATGGCCATATAACGTAATTAGGGTCAATTAATGCATCTTCGTCACACCAGAACATACAGCTCTGTATTATTATAGAGTACATAAAATATGAGAATATAAAACTATATTTTAAATACAAAAGTGTAGCAATAATAGAAGTGAAGATTTTTAAACTGCAGCCAAAGATCAAATTCACAGTGCATGCAGTCCAGCACACCCTCTGCATAATGTGCAGGTACAGAGTGCCAGAGTGTGTGTTTTTATCATTTTATTAAGAGTGAAAAGTAATACCTAAATACAATTGTAATTGGGTGTAAAATAAAAAAAAGGCTACACAACATATCTTGCCTATAGTTTTGTGGTCATTCAAAACCATGCAGCGAAATTGTAAGAACAGAATGGTAGCACCTTGGTATTACTCTGTGGCTGCACAGTCCAGCGGCCTCTCATCCTTATGCTGAATTTGACTCCTATGCCTGTGTGTTTGAACGTGCTTTCACTGGGCCTTATTAAAGCAAAATAAACAAGTCCAATGGACTGCAAGCCCCCAGCACCACTCACATCAGCTCTCAAGATGGAGTCCAGATAATGGAAGTATTGTTCCTCACCGAGACAAACTAAAGTAACAATCAGATGGAGATGTATTTGGATCTTCCTGGTCTGACAGGTCATGGCAGCATTGTCACACAATTAAGGAACTCTACAGACAAACTGTTTCAGTCATCAGCAGCCAAGTTGTCTGCTCTTCCCTTTGCCAATGACAGGATAATACATTTTTTAAAACAAGCTGAAAAAACAGGAACTTTCTGGAATAGTGACCATTGAAATCTAGCTAACCCTAATTGTCTGTATGGTATCTGTGCAGCACCAGAAATAGAAGCCTCTCTATGGAAAAAGACAATTTGGGCACTTTTATTATTGTATAATACATACATTGTACAAGTTAGATTGTTTTTGTATACACTTGTAAATGAGACTTAGGGAAATGAGACTGAGGCAACCACAAAACATTATTAAAGAAAGGAGCCTGTAGACTTTTTTTTTAACCTACATTCAAATCAAACAGCGACTTCATTGTTAGAGCCCAGGGAAGTGGATCTTGCAAATCATAAGCCAAATAATTGAGAGGGGGCACAGAAAGGAAATATGTGGGACATTAGGACCCCACATCACAAGGGGCTCAGACACACCATATTTCACACCATATACAGTGCATACTAAAAATGACATACTGACAGTACAGTATGTCCACGTGTCACTCAGTTATGGCTTTTTAATGTGACCACATTAAAAGCATTATATACATTGGGATAGTTATTATAAAAATTACCAAAAATAGCGCTTACATGAGGTGTAAATGAACCTTGCTGGTCACAACAGAAGGTCCCTGCTTGTGTTACAGTTTACACTTTGACAGTAAAAGCTAACGAGGCCAGAAAATGCTGTAGTACAGCATAGTCTTTGCTCCATAGCTAAGCAACAATTTACATTAGCGATACAGTAGCATTCGTATGTACCACTGTTTAGCATTATAACCTTTCCACTTTCTGGTAGGATTTTGCAAGAATTCTACAAACCTCTTACCCTGTGATGCAACAACACTAATTAGTACACAGGCCTCTACTGGATTGACAATGCACATCCTGGTGAAACTAATCAATGACATGACACTCTTACTTTGGCCTGTTTTAGCGATGTTCACCAGCTGATACCAAGGGCTTTGGGGGAAAAACAACCATTGTTTGTTATTATAATTCCTGTTTTTTTTTCTTGTTTTCTACTGGCTCTTTCAACTAATCAGTTTCAGTTTCCGTTTTTGTGCACAAATTAGCCTGGTTTAGAAAATAATCTGTACCCTGATTGTTCAGCAACCCTCTCTTGTACCTCATAATTTATAAATGCATTTCAGGCCTCAGGAATAATGTTTCAAAATTACAATATAAACCTGCTTGTCTTCATTTATTTGCTTACTTCCATGGTGTCATAAAGAGTCTAAAGAGAGTCTTCAGGGCATGGGCAGGTAGGGGTCGTAACCTTATGAAAAGGCCTATAAATGTGTGCTTTATAATTATAAAACTACAGGGCCTTTGCCACTCCTCAGTGTCTTCCCTATAACAAAGACTTTTGGGACTCAACACTTGAGCTGCAGAAAAGGATGCAATTCACCTTAAGCTCCTTTTAAATAATGCAAGTCCTGGGGTAAGTGTCACAGAAAATCTGTGTACAGTTATACTCAAATTATACAATAAATATACTTTGTGATTCTTCAATAATGCAATTGCTATGTTATTTCTCACTTTAAAGATGAGTAATGCAGGAAGAGATTCCTTCCTGATTTTCAAAATGACAACAGTATCAAAACAAAACTTTTGCCTGTAAAAATGCATAAGTAATAAGATGTCCCTCATTGTGGGGGGTCTGTGGCAGAAAGTGGATCCATTTCTGGATCAGTGTTCACAGCCATGTCAAAGCACATCTGCTGGCCCCTAACACTGTGGAATAAGGATATTAATGGAAGGTGGAGGAGACAGAAAGTCAATATGTAGATTTGTTGAAGTTAACCTTCCTGACCTGGCAGTTCCTTCAATCTGTCAACTAAGCCCCTCCAGTACACTGGACACTGAGCAGTAAGACAGGTCAGGACAGGACAAGGAGTAGGGTTGGGGTTTCCTGGGGTTTTCTTGGAATTCTCCCCCATCCTAAGTGGCCCTGTCTGGGCAGTGATGCATTGACAAGGATGTTTGCAAACCCGCTTTCCCTGGTACCAGAAATCTAGCACCCCAAAGAATAACCACCACATTATTTTAAATGAGAAATTATCAGCGTTCTTACACCTCGCTGCTATTCACATGAATGAATTTTGCTCCTGTGTTGGTAGCAGTATACTGTGCAAGCCAGCTGGACCCAGACCAATTGAGCACTGCCAGATCAACAGGCTACAAGTGTGAGTGAGCAGCTTTCAAAAAATCACACACTGGAAAAAAAAATACATGGGACTCGTAATTCAAAAGCAGGCAGTGCAACTTCCGAACTGCTTCTTACATAAATATTTGCAGCTGAGAGTTGTGCAGGTTGCAGGTTGAAGTGCCTGCTGTCCAACATACCTTCCCAGGGTGGACAATAGCACATATCTACGTATCTCTTTAAGATGCCTAAATTGCTACCATGCCAAGTTTGAGTGTGTATTTTGAGAAAGATATCTCAAGCATGCTAAAGTGATCTTATGCAAGCTGTGTTAGCTGTGTTTAATGGGGGTTTAACATTTGGATCATATTACCATGGACCTTTCAGAGTCAGTATTTTTATTTTAACTCAATACATGATATCTGCATTTACTTTAATGTATACACACATTTAAAATATTCGATAAATTAAAGGGAGTTTATTTTTTAAAATTTCAATTCAAATGGCACGCTTTCGTTTTGTTTAAACAGTACTCATTTATGAAACACTTATTAAATAATATATAATGTATCAACAATGTAGAATTCCTGAACTGAATATTTTTCTTTCCAAAAGCGGCTTTCCTTTTCATTGTTTGTTCTCAGTGAGAAATCAAGATGGTCATTTTTGTACATAAGTCCTAGCCTCATATATCTGTGAAGGCAACCACAACAGACCACATGACAATATGACATTAATATGTCAACCGTCAGCTGCATGCACCAGCAAGTTTATTCTATAATCCTCTGGTTTTCAATCCTTCTCATTAAAAATTAACACATACAATGAAAAGGTCAGCCATCTACCCTATGGCCATTAGAATTCTCAGCCTCAAAAAGCAAGCATGAATATGAATTGTACTTCTTCCACTGGCTAGGTGTGTGTCCTATGAGTGAAAGGTACCTTCTAACAAAGCCAAAAATAAGACAGTGCCTATACCTACTAACCGCTTGGATAAGAATAGCATTAAAAAAGAGCTTCCACAGTGTTGTGTGTGGGTTCTAATTCCCCTGAAAGGCCCGATAGGAGGCAGCTCATGACATGTGAGAGCTCTCATTAACCTCCCCCATCCCAACCACTCCCTGCCAAATCAACAACCAAGGCCTCTTTGCCTGGCTGTCAATGACACCTGACAAACAGGCTGGAGACGGCTACCTCTTTCATGAAGACTTGAAACATCTTTTATAAGCCATCAAATATAGATGTCCTACTTTATTGGGCAGGCCTGTGGGGTTGATTAGCCACTAAGCCTTGCGCCTAGCTGTTGGTTCATATCAGGATGCCTCTTTGTGTATTGCGTTTGAAATTTTCCCACTCATCCTATGTAAAAATACACTTTATGACCAAAAGTATCTGGGCACCCCTTGGTCTGGGGCTGTTTTTCATGGTCTGAGTAATGTAATGTCCAACCTCACTAATGCTCTGCTGGCTGAATGGAAGCACATCCCGGCAGCAATGCTCCAAAATCTAGTGAAAAGCCTTTCCAGAAGAGTGGAGGTTGTTACAGCAGCAAAGAGTGGACAAACTTCGTATTAATGCTTATAATTTTGAGATGTTTAATGTCAGGTGTCCACATACTTTTACATAAATTTTCTGACATTTTAACCAAAGAACAACCAGGCACTGACCACAGGAAATGCTAAGCACAGTGAAATCTTATCTTATTTGACCCTAATTTCATGAAACCTTCACAAGTAGATAGATGCCAAGATTGATTTGAGAAATACACTACAAAAGCAGCTGTGTTTTACTTCAGTCTGGCTTGGATAGAAAGCACAAGTATTAAAACTAGGTTAGCCTGTAGAAGCAGTTTTAATTTTATTACTATAACCTAATTTATACTATTGATGGATGGAAGTCAGGTGATAAATCAAGTGACATGGATCTAGGATAAAAAGGCAGGAAATACATTTGTACCACTAATTGTATGGTAATTTCTATCAGAAAATCATTTAGAACACAATAGTAAGGAACAAGTGTGTGAAAAGGCAACAAATTTAGCAGAGGTCATTTGTGCCAGAAAGTCATCATGACCAAATACGATGCAGTCTAAGAGCTTGGATTCCTATTATCTAAAATAAAACCCTCCTAACATCATGCAAGGAATACGAACAAATAATCATAAGAATATCTCAGATTTGATGAAGGGATGGAGTGCACTTGAATGGAGACGGATGGAGGAAAGGCAGTAGTTAAATTTATGACTGACTGCCTCATCATCAAACACAAATGCCATTTCCTGTCAGAATTATTGCAGACATGACAAGCCACTATAGTGTATCCATACAACATAAAAAGTTTGTTTGTTCCAAGGCAATGTATCAATTGCCATGAATTATCTTGCTAAAGTCAAGCATGGAATACCCCATTGTTTTAAATACAATAAGATGGTTGATACAGTACGTAAATTCCGATGTGAGATTGACAAAATAGCAAAGATGTATCTGTGTATGTATAACATACTAATGATATTTTAAGAAAACAAATACTCATACAGTATCTGGATATTATTTGAATGAGAAATTTGGTCACTTATAGCCAGCCATGTAGTAATGAAGGAAAAAGTAGCAGTAATACAAAGCAGGAAGCAGACACATATCATGCATGTCCATTCTGGCAGTTGGAAGTTATGTACCATACTAGTTACAATATTTTCATTACAACTAGAGACTGACCAATACCTTTGCCTGAGGATCACGCAGGTAGTTATTAAACTTTGCATGTACTCATTCATTTTTAAGCATTACTAGCCTATTATTAGCCTTACTCTCAACTAATCACGTTGTCATCTGATCAGAGGAGATGAGAGAAGATCCCATTAAAGTTTGCAGTACATTAGCTGAAATATACAGGCAAAGTCAAAGTGAAAACAGGAGCATGGAATCACAGCAGGACCTATCTGGAGGGCATCCCAATACAAAGATGTCTAAGTCAGGTCTTACAACCATGATGATTTCACATGACATCTATCAGATAGTACTGACAGAGAACACAGTAAACTCACCCATACCAAGAAGAAGAAAAGGTTCTGGCAAGCGGGCATGCAGTGTGGCATACTTTCAGTGTACAAAGGGCTACTGGTATAGAAAATGCTTTGTGTTTATAGGTACAACAGCGGAGCCTGATAAGAAACAGTAAATGACGTCACCGGTCAGTGTAATGTTCTCTCTGCTATTTTTTGATACCTGAGTTTTTGTGATTTGTAGTAAATATTAAACTAAATAGTTAGTTTGAATAACACTTGCTTCTTCTGGGCCTGAAGTGTTGGAGGAAAGTGCCCTGCGGTTAAAATAGATTTGTTCCAAGGTAGCAATTTGTCCTCTTAATTGGTATTTTAGCTGATATGCACCTTTTGTTTTTCCAGCATTTGAATTCAAAAGGTTTATTGCGAGTGAGCAGGTCTGGACTGGTGCAAAATAGCTAGGAGCTGAATGGTGGTATTTTGAATTTGTGAATTTCATTTGCCTCCTGCCCGCCTTTATGACAGTGGCTTTGCATGAGCTGCTGAAGGCTAGATAGATGCCATTTCATAAATGCAGTGACAGGAGGGTCTTCGATATGGAGTTTTTTTGTTGTTGTTATTTTTACAGTCATTCTGGTTGCTCTCCATGCAGGAAGATGTGAATGAAAGCATTTCAACTTTACGCACAACCATCTTTTATTGCTCATCTGAAAATGACCTATGGCACGATGCCATTTGATTTACAAACTGTGGCATGTTAATGATCCAAAAAAAAATGTGGCCAACTCGTCATGGTGTTTGCTGATGTATGACAAATAACTAACCACACAAAAAGGAAGTAAATGGGTGAAAGATAACATACTGAAGTGTAGCCTACCAATTACTGAAGTACTGGACATGGGACCAAAGCATTTGTACCAAAATACCACTACCTAGCCAACATTCTAAGTGATGCTACAGTTAAACTGTAAGAAGAGTGTGGAATACTCCATTTTATCTCTGCGGCCAGATCTTCATCACGTTTCCCTTTCTCATTAATCTGTTCTTTTAATCATCTATTTCCCAACGGAGTCGACTGATCCAGTAAAGACTCCACAAGCTGGAAGCACTGTTTGCACGGCCAGGCTAGATGTAGGTGATAGGTCATCAGATTCAGCTCAAGCTAAACAGAAACAAAGTGTCAGCAGGCCCTTGTTAGATGTCACAGCAGCGAATACAGACAGGGGCTCATGTTACATGGGCTGCATTCTTAAAGTGACAGGATCACATGGAGTATGTACAGACATGTGTGGTAACATTACAGAATGAAACACTGCACAATACAGTGCAGTTTCAGACCTTTAAGGCCTACTGTCATGCGCTGGTTTATGTAGGTACATTTTTATTTAGGATTTTTAAAAAATAACAAAAATAACAAAACAAAAAACGAAAACAAAACCATCCCAGTGGCTTCAAAAGATAAACCCGAGGCATTATTAGCAAAAGACAATAGAAAGCCACAAACGTAACAATGGTTATTTGACTTTCTGCTCAACAACGGTTTTTCCTGTTTACGAGGGCAAGAGGTTTAATAAAAGTTTGTTCATTTCGACATAGTTCTCCATACAATAAATTTGAATGCACACATTCATTACTGGATGAACGTGCCTTCACAACAATAAGATATAAAGGCATTAACTCAATGTGATTTGACTTGGCTAAATCCTACCCCAGAGCTGTTCTATCGATAGGTGTAGGCTGATTGTTCCCAGCACTAAAATGTTTATTCAGCCCATGTGGTTTGGCCATTTCCTCTCAGTTATCTGTTATAAAATTTTATTAGCAAGGGATCACCCACCCCCCCCCCCCCCCAAAGAGGGCCAGTTTGTGCCTCTCCCGGGGCACCTGGTCCGTCTGACGCCAAAAACAAGAGCACTTCATTCATTGCTGACGCACTACAAAATTATATAGGCCTCCGTTGGCTTTTTCAAAAGGGGCGAATATTGATTTTACGAGCCCACGTGCACAAGCTTTAACAGTTGGCCAGCCAGTTTCTTATATATGACAGCATTTATCCAGAATGCTAATTAGTACAGGGACTATAACTTCTCCAAAGGAAAATTAGTGTATGCCCATGTCAAAATTAATTTACTTAGCACCATTACGTGTGATTCAAGGAAGACTGCCTTGTGTTGTCTACGGAAGAACATTTCCCCTTTTCCCTTTTAAGATTGTAATTAATTATGCACCAAACCCTTTAATTCAAACCACCCCCTCCCCCTGCATGCGCATGGTTTTCAATCAACAGTAATGCAGCTTCAACTTACACAACCCGTATGTTTTACAGCTGTCATTCTTAACTTAAGTGAGAGGTCAAAGATCTTATACTTTCTTCAACGTTAAGACCATTATTGTTAAATTTGAAAGACAGAAGCGACAATTTTTCCATGGTGCTGAATCAATTCCGAATTCAAACAGAGTGTGGGCTGTCTATCGAGCATGAAAATCACATTGTCTACCTCTCATCATGCATGCAATGCATTTTCCCTTGCTATACGACAAATAAAAGTGGGAGACAAGCACAACTGTCCTTCCTTAGACATGTTGGAACCTGTATTGCATCAGGAATTGTATCTTCTCTCAGTATTTCATTTCAAACTGAAGGAGGACAACTTCATTTTTGGCATTTTTCTACCTAAATTATTAATATAATCTTATATAATTTAATATTGAAAATGGTGCAAGCATATTGCTTCATTTAAGCCATTTTCCAAGTCTCTGTGATGCTCACATCCTGAATTATAAAGCCTTAAATAGGCACCTCTAAATGGGTGAGGATTGCCCAGATTTGCCATCTGCACAAAGTTAAGATGTCGGATATGAGTTAATGGTATTAATCGAATTGTGTCTTCCCCATTGCTTTTTTAATTTACACATACTATAACCTTACTAAATTGATGATGGTTTTGAAAGGTTAGTCAGTAAACCTCACTGTTGAAGGCAAGCAATTTCCGTAAGCCAATTATCACTACAATTCCAGAATCGCAAACAGAAGAAAAACATCGGGGAAAGTACAGCTTGTCACCAACACAATCAGCATTTATGTTGTGTTACCATGAAAACCATAACAGAAGTCTTTAAAAAAAGTAACAAAAACATGCAGGGGAATAACATAGCTATGTCCAAGGCGTATGGATTTCCAGTGTGGCTTTTCATGGATCTAAAACATTCCCAAAAGGTTCTTTGCCCAAAAACTAATCTGCCTGTGGTGTTACTACAATGTGCAGTGTTTTCAAATTTAGTTCACAAATTTAAGCAAATATTGTTTTGGCTCCATCTGAAAAGACCAGTTCCATACATTTTTATTAGTTGCCGGAGTTATACTGTAGATAAAGCTTAAGTTGTTAAGTTATATTAACTTAAGTTCAGTAAAGTAAATTCAAAAAACATGTATATATCTTCTTATCATTCTTGGAGAACCATCATGTATAATTGCTCTATGACTGTAGTTTTGTAAACAAACAATCTATTTAGCAACATGAAAACATATTACCCTCTTTACGAATAACCTGAACATATTTGTAGCACTGAGGATAGACTACTGTATATTTGGTCTGCTCATCGTGCACTGAGGAAGATCCAAGGACCGAAACGTGGGCACGAATGGCTTTTGACCGTATTTTTTGAACTGATGTGAGTGAATAAAACTTTTTAATCACATATGCATAAGTCTGCAGCGTGCAGGTCTTTTTGAAACAGATGAAAAAAATTTCTACTGGCCTATACACTACTGCCTAAATCTGCTTTTACAATGCGCAAAGAGATCAGCAATTTTTTAGAGCAGCACTTCATTAAGTCACCCACTTCATTCCAATTGCTCAGGTTCTGCCTCCCTGGCCCCTTCGCAATAAAAATACCTTACATCCCCCCCTCTCTAGTAAACATAATGAAGAATGTGTGGCAGATGGGTGCGTGGTGCTGCAAGGGACAATACGTGTCTGTAAGTCATGGTACAAGCATGTTTAATTTTTTGTAGTCTGTTTTAAATGATACTTACATTGCAGTTAGTCTAAATATTGATATGATCTTTATTTTGTTTTATTTACAATCAACTTCATATATTGAGGTAGTTTTTAGAAAGGATTTCAGTTTTTACTAGGAACCATTAAGCATGTTAAGCAACCTTAAACATGACACATTTAAATCTTAAGTAAAAATACTTTGTTTCATAAAGCTGCTGTAGTCCTTCTGGCACAAAAATGGCTGCCGCGCATCACCCAGGTGGGTGCTGCACATTGGCGGTGGGTGTGGCGAGTTTCCCCCAAAGTTGTGGGTTTGATTCCCAGTTGATGTGCTACAGTAATACCACTGAGCAAGGTACTAAACTGTAACTGTTCAGTAAAAATATCCAGCAGTATAAATGAATTGTATATAAAATGCAATCTATATAAATCACTCTAGACAAGAGCATCTGCTAAATGACAAAATGTACAGTAACATTCTGTACTCTATTCACCGACAGTAAAATAAATTGTTTTATCTGTTAGGATTTTACACCCACTCTTGCCCTAAGTTGCAACTACAATCTCAAGCCTACACTGCACATATACACCAAATTAGTACTGACTGGAACGCATTTGAATGCTAAACCACATATTATAATATTCACAAAATCTTCAGTGTGAAAATATGTAAATGCATTCGAGTATTACAATAAATAGGATAATGTTTTTCACACTTTATTTATTGCAGTGTGGGTACTCCATTTATATAATATCTCAGGATTTGTAATAACCACAATTTCAAAATTCTCACGATTTCTCATGAACCGAAACCCTCATACCTCTTATTAGTAATTATAAATTGAACAGTATGTACTTTTAGTGTGTACATCGTGTTGTAACACTGGGGCTTGGCATTACAAGATCATTATCTACTGTGTTGAGATCACTATCCAGTCACTGTGAGTCATACATCTTGCAAATTGTACATACTATCCTTTGTAGTATATATATATTTTTTAAGTGGTTGCTTTATGGAAGTAACTCAATTTAAGTGCTAATTTTTATTCTATTTTATTTTTTGCAGGTACAACAGCAGAAAACCAGCATGGATACCCAACCTTCTGGTTACACGATGGTGGCATTCATTGAAAGAGAAGTCACGTTAATCCCTCTAATTAAAATAGAATGTCTCGGTAAGTATTACAGCTAAACATTCTGGATGATGTAATAAGGGTGTGACAGCCTCATAATTTTGGATGTCTGGCTGTAAAACCAGGCCTATCTAATGCAAAGCACACCACTCCCTTTTTGTAGTCTCTGTTGTAATAGTGATCACAAAGAAACTGCAACCTGTGAAAATGAAGACAATCCAATGGAATAATCAAACTGAGCCACAGATGTGTGTTTGATCTGAGCTGTTCTCAGCTCCCGGGATAGTCATAATTTTGCCCCCTGGCTTGTTTTAGTTGAAGTTGTGAAAACTATCATACCCACACCGTATGAGTCACCCGTTAAACTTAGAACGATTTCTTCCACGCGCTTTCCCACCCTCACAACAATGTATTGTTTTCCCCTCACCTCTTGAAACATCGGGGTTGCATAACATTACCCAAGCCAGATTCCTTTTGCTGATAACATGCGCAGCAGTGTTTACAGAGTAACTACTGCACCAGTCTATTGCCCTGGGCATATTAATCCTTCCTGTTTTTCAGGACCTGCTGTGCAAGATCTTTTCTTTATAGTACCCAGCCAAAATGGTCAATGCATCACAAAGAAGACACATGTACCGTGTCGTCTATTGTATTAATGTTCTTTCTTGTCTCTGCCTGTTCATCCCCCAATAAATGTCAGACATGAATGTAAACAGAGCATAGCAAGATAATGCAAACATTAAACATATCTACACGTTTACTCATCTCAGAAGTTTCATCTGAAACCATAAAAGGTCAGGAAAAGTAAGGGACCTCAAAGCAAACATGACTCACATTACATGTTTTCATTTCAAATGCTCCTTATTTCCCTTCAGACTTGATAAACCGTCTTTACTGCTACAGGAGCAGGCTGTGGATTCAGGGGCTAGCCACTGTGCAAACATTTCAGATCAGCTCAACGAGACCAGAACATGGTTTTCCCTATTAATTGCAATGGTTTCTTGGCAACGACAAACTTGAGGCCTGCACTTCATTTTTCTTTTACTGAACAAGTCAATGTTTCTTGCAAATGATGTAGTCCATTGTTATGCTTAACTATAGCCAATTATAAAGAAAGCATGAAAACTCAAATGTCTTCAGAAGACTGCACACATTTTAGCAAGAGCGAGAAAAAAAACATTCAAAGTTGAGTTCCTTCCACTGGTCAACAGTGATGGTATATTAAGGCAGCCTGCCTCTACTGGCATGGCAACTTGCCAGGAGAGGGGAGGACTATTCCACATGGTGGAGGTATTTGAGTAATTCTGCTTAACCTTTGCATATAATTTCTAGTTATAAAAGATGGAAAGGAATGACCTATAAATGACCCAGGGAACATGTTGAGGCATTTTGTTTTAGGAAGGTTCTATTTACTTCATCCAGCATACATCAAATTGTGACTGGTGGACTGTAAATAGGGGAGTTGGAAAACTGTCCTTTAAAAGATAACTATGCTGAACATAAATTAGACTGTTGACCACTGAGCTTGTGTAAAATGTGAACGTGCTACACATGTACTTTCCCTGTGAAATCACTTTAGAAATCATGAAACAACCCGGTTTAATCTGAAACCAACCTCCTATCTCTTTGTTCTGATAAAAATATTTCAAGGGCACAAATGCAGGCTACATAGGCTACATTACTACATAGTAATTCTAAAACAGAATTCAGTAAATGTAAAAATTAAACAAATCAAAAGAATTCCATTAAAAAAGGGCTGCTGATGACTCGGGTAAATGACTCTGGGCAAGAAGCAAGATCTTTGCCTTCCTTGTTTGTAGCTCATAGGCTGCCCCAGTTCACATTCATGTGTAAGAATTTATGTGATTACACAGTACAAGGGATGTGTACTCCACATGCAAGAGAGGTTGGAGCCATTATACTTTTTACTAAAAACCCATTTGGTACTATCAACTGGCACTTTCCATTCCACACAATAACCTTCCACTTTTGAAACCTGGAATGGCTCAGAATAACATGACATACAAAATTACATTTTACATGTATTACATGTTCACTATGCCATACAATAGTAGGATTGCATTCTCTCTCCCTTTTCAAATAGTCTATCATAGAAATCATTGGACAATTTAAGGTAATTTCTCCCCATTGTAAAAAAAAAACCAAAATGCACACACAATCACAACTTTGCATTAGGGAAATGGTTCCCTTCAGTCTGTGTATAAGATGGAAATTTCCAACAAACAAAACTGATCACGCTTCATTACATTAAAGGGAGTTTGCTGACATGACACTGCCATCCCACACTATTCTCTCTACCAAAACGGTATTGTATTTCACTGGCACAACTGGCCTAGACTGTCAGATAACACATGCAGCCAATCAGCTTTTGTTAGTTTTGTATCCCACTCATTGCCTTGAGGGCTGGGCTTGGCAAGACATGAGAGTAGAGGAGGTTTGAGTGATCACAGTGAGAACACAGGATTTTTAACTGCCTAAATGGGAAGATTCCACTGCTACATATACCTGAGCTTCCCCAGTTCCCAGAATCCACCTAGGCTGCATTTCCATGACAGAGAATATTTTAAAAGGCAATTAATGATGTAAGCTGATGATGTTGAGCTGTGCACCATACATCAGTAGCCTAAATCCAGTTAAGACTTACTCATACATCTAGGTGAACTTTACTTGATAGAAGTGACATGCTCATCTTAAGCCATGTTCTGCAATTCGATAGCGAACCCCAAAAAGAGTTGCAATGTCACAGACAGACAAACCAGCTAATAAATAACTCTCTACAGCTTCCACAGGCAGTATATGAGATAGGCGTCCAAATAAATAAATACAGAATTAAATATATATGGAAATAAATTAATAAAGAAATAAATAAATACAAAATAAATAAATGCAGAAATATGCATTATGTCAGATTTTATCCATTAATTTATTTATTCCTGTGTACATTTATTCATTGTTACTTTTTTAAAAAAAATTTAAATTTATTTTATGCATTTTTGGTCCTCCATACAATCTCACATCAATGTAACTGGGCAGTATTATGCTTCATGTTACAGAAGCAGGTGTGCTTCCTTGATGACAGAACGGAACAATATTCCTTTTAATATGTGATTGTATGCTTATGGTAAGAAATTAATATTTAAATGTAAGCGGTTATTGTGTACAAAAGCATTGTAAGCTGCATTGATGAATGATGTTTACAGTGAGGAGAGGGGGGAGGAGTTCACAGCAGGCGCCGAAACTGTTTTTCACAAGAACTTTAGCACACCGAGTCCTCATCAGATACTCACACCGCTGTGGGACTCTCAGTAATAAAATGATTGACATGAGAAGCCGCCCTGACATGTCTTTCTCTTGAACAGTATGGATTCATTAGAGATGGACTTTGCAATTCTACTGTCTTTGTGTCCTAGCCCACTTCAGACAAAGCCATGGCCTCCAGCTGGCCTCTCAGTTTCCCCAGGGCCCACTGTTCTAATATGGCTGATTTTCATTTAGCACAATTTCCTCTCCTGCTGGCTTTGCCCTCCATCCCCTATTTGTCACACACTCACATGCACACACACACACACACACACACACACAGGTATGGATGCACACACACACACACACACACACACACACACAGGTATGGATGCACACACACACACACACTCACATGCACACACACACACACACACACACACACACAGGTATGGATGCACACACACACACCCCAATTGACAAATCTAATACTGGCCAAATACTGGTGCCCTTGAAATGGCCACCTTATCTACTGCACCTATCAATCTGTACTAAGGGCCAATGGTTATTATTTGAGGAAGGTCACTGGTGTGCCAAAAAGCAAATATGGTGAAAGGTCAAGACATTGCTACATAACCTTCATAACTCAGGGTAAAATAAATTAATGATGGAGGAAGATGAAACATAAAGCATTCCATGTCACATTAAAGAGCTGGTGAAACAGAAGGGAAGATGTGGCATATGACTACCACAGCACAACTAGCGGTTAGCAAACAGCCTCCCTCATAGCTGTTCAGCTAACGCACCTGTGCGGCCAACTTCCCTGGCTTACTTAAATGTCCACCGCTTTGGGAGCAAAAAAAACTGTTTTTGTGAGCTACCGGATTCCACGCAGTCTGAAGTCTTCCACTCCCAGAACACTGCGCCAGACGCTTAACTGGAGCAGCAGGTTGAGCCGTAATTAAAACAAACACCTCAATCTCGCGGATTAGCAGGAGTTCATTTGCCCCCAGTTGATGTATTTGTTTAGCTCTCCCTTGGTGAAGCTGACGAGAGCCTTAATTCAGAGCCCCCCCGCCCCCCCCCCCCCCACCCGCAGCATTAACTCAATCTGCAATCCAACATGTGCTCTTACGTGGCTGTGTTTTAATTGTTATCCAGGGATTCTCATCAGAATGATACATTATAAGGACCATACCAGACTGCAGGGGCTGTCAAATATGTTCAGTTGTCTTTCGCTGTGGAAAAGACACAACCCTGAACAATCGATTGGCACTCAAAATCCATTCAAAAAATCTAATGTTATTTAACCCAAAAACGTTGCAAGAATATGAAAAGCAATTATTCACCAGGAGAGGTAAAGGTTCATGAGGTGGGCTATTCCTTGAAACAGGAATATCTAGTACTGACCCACTGTCTGTTTGCAACACTTAATTCCACGGCCTATTACTCAAGGGCTACTCATGCTAATGATTACTGACGTTGCGGTCTATAAGGAGTAAATCCCTCACGTGTGAATGTTACTACACACTGTTGCCACTGCATATCCTCTTTACTTAGGTAACTTTAATATTATTTCCGGGAAAGCCCGACAATACAGGGTAACGCTTTTAATTAGTAGGCACACAGGAACATAAGAATACAAGCACTGCTTTTTGTTTTTATTTAACCTTCAATGATGCAGGGAGATCCTGTTGAGACCGATGTCTCTTTTTCAGAGGAACCAGGACACAATTCAATTGCTTTATATTCAAACAACTGATAATCACACAACCACACACAGAACAGCACAGAATGTAGCGATTCCGCTAACATTAAAGACAAACCAAAGCTAAAATGCCTGAGACCTTGACATAAAAATACAGACATTTATGGCTGTCATCTAATCAGCATGTGCACCACATGTTATCAGCGATTACTTAATCTTGCATAAATTCTACACGGTTGTAGAGATAGGCGCAGAGTACAGATGTCAAATTCCCATGCCATACGATGGACCCTTTCGGCTGTATTCTTGCCTTCTGGAGCAGAAATGCTGAATTCTAATTAAAGTGAAACTATCATTAAGTGAATGAGGCCAAAGGTTTCTCTCTTGTAAAGTTTCAGCAAAACTTGCTTTGTCTAGTTTTTTTTTTTTTTTCAATAAATTATCAACAGCCCATAAAAGGTGTTAATATTTAATGTCTAACAGGAGTCTAGGTCAAGTGTACTATAGACTGGCATGTATATTGTGCCATGTTTGCTTTTCCATACATACTAATGGGAGAGAAGTGGCAGACCTTCATTCAGGCAGTAAGGAGACATTTTGTGAAGTGCATTATGCCAGATGTGGGATCCACTCTCTCAGTGCCTTGTGGCTAAAATAACATGAGAGATCAGATAGGCATTTCATATAGAAATCTCATTAGGTTTTCCTAAGGGCCAAGTGATTCTTCAATCCCACAAGGTAGCAAGCAGACGGGTTGGGTAGCAGTCTCTCATCAGCATTTAGATATAATGCCATGTCATTCTTCTTCTGTTGTACTTAAAAGCGTGATTTCTGATCAAAGGTATTTCCCTCTGCTGAATCTAATGCCTAGTCTGCTTTCTACCAGAATTCATGATTTTATAGAACATCTGAAGAGATAACCGTGTCCTGGAAGGCAGTGATATATACACTATAAGTATAGTGCTTTTTCTCTGAGCAACCTCTCCTATAATAGGTATCCAAGAAAATCATCCAGTAGTCAACGTGGTTGCAGGAGACAACATGAACTGGGAAATCAAATCCTAGCTGCAAAATCAGCTTAATCCTAATGTTGGAGGAATGTGCTTACAGCCACTATGGAGGCCTTATAGAAAATCAGGTGAGGAGAAAGTCCTGATTAATTTTTTTTTTCTTTTTTAGTTGAACAATGATAATAAGTTTCTTTAAGACCATGCCAATACACCAGATTATGCATTTTATTTTAACTGACATCAATATTCTGATGGACAAAAAATCAATAATCCAAATGGAAAATACTATAAATTAAAAACAATATTCAAGAACAGTATTCTCAAAATATTATCTTCTGAAAAAGGCATGTAATGACATAATAACACACTATACTATAGTGAATCAACTATATGAATCAGACACATCTGTATCAGAAACCGTTGAAACTGTAACAATGTGGCAGCCAGTTCTTCAATTACTCAGTAGTAGTAAAAATACAGCACACACACTGTATCCAATAAGTAGCATGTATCATGTATTCATGTATGACCCTCTGTGCAACTGCATGAAATACTAAAGAAACCAGCTTCTTTGCAATTAAAAAACATATGCGCATTAGGAAAGTTTACAAAAAAAAACATGTTAAATATACTACCACTTGATGAGAAAACCATCTGCTGATAAAACACGGCTTCGCATTTGGAGAGCACTGTGGCATATGGCCCATTCATCACTACATGTATGAGCAATGGAGCAAAAGCCCTGGTATTCTTTTTATAATGTCATTCAAGAAAAGGCTGCATCAAACAAATAGAATCATAAGGCAAATCAATTAAACTTCCCAGTCACTCTCTTTTACTTCTCTGTGTCACCGCTAGCATAGAAATAATAGCACAGCGACAGACTTGTGTGCTATAGGCATTAGGCATTTCTAATGACAGGTCTAAGTTAAAACTAAAGTGCAGCTGTTGGATGCTTCTGTGCACAAATACAGGAGCCCGGGCTGAAACTGAGCTCTTCTCCATATGGAGAGTTTACTCCGTGCATATGTTTCAGCTTCACACGACCGCACAACTGCACAACTTAATGGATCTCCAGTGAAATGCACACCGAAACCTGCGTAATCAAGCAAGGGGGAAAGCTCGAGAAGTTAAGACAAGGAATCGCTTGGGTGGGAATTCAGACTGTGCGTGCATGCTTATTCAACCAGGGTTTCACTCTGCACAGTCATATATTCAACAGTATAAAACGAGTGGTAGTTCACTGTGGACAAGGCGTGGGGGCAAAGCCAGCTGTAGAGTTAACAATGGGCCCTCTGGAAACTGGCTGTGGATACATTCTAGATGTTTTATAACAGAGCTTGTGTAATTGTAAGAGGATTCATAAATACATTAGGTCATCCTGTGATATTGTATAGGCTGTGGATTACTACTATAAATCCATATTCTAGGAATGAAATGATTCATTGTGCTAGCTTACAATATTGCTGTAACAACCAGCAACAGCCAGAGCTACACAAAGCATTCTCTGTACAATGTCAGCGAGAATTGTGTATCAAATGTGTTATGTCACAAGGCATGTTTCAATGTGACTACGGACAATGACACTACTTTTCTGGTTAAATCGACCAAACCAAAACAACATTACAGCAGTCCAATATAAAATAGGTGCAAATGTCCAAATGTATTAGGTTTAAGCTAACAACAATAGTATACTGTCAGTTCATCATTTTCTATGAGTATATGTCATTTTGCATTCCATTGCAAGAAGTGAACTTTCCAAAGTTTTACAAGCTCAAAAAAAAAGGTTAGCAAGTTTATTTTTTTTGGTTTGACCCTACTTTCCTTCTGTCTAAACCATATTCGTCTGATGATGTGTGTGTGCGTGTGTACACAAAGGAGAGAGTGGGAGGTTGCCATTCCTCTTGAGAGAACAGGAAATGTGTGGCCTTGGCAGCACAGAATTTTTTCACTTTTGTCACAACCCGAGGGACGATGAATAAGAAAACTAAAAAACAAGTCTAATTGCAGACAATGACTGTAATGTTTATATAATGTGGGTGTAGCTTTGTACTTCTTTATTTAGATTACTATTGTAGTCCGTTATGCTTTCTGGTTATTTACTGCATCCAACTGCATTGGCAATGCAAGTGTATGCCTGTCAATAAAGTCAACTAAAGGGAACTGAGAGAGAGTAAGAGCGAGAGTAAGAGCAGGAGAGAGAGAGAGAAAGAGAGAGAGAGAGAGAGAGAGAGAGAGAGAGAGGGAGAGAGAGAGAGAGAGAGAGAGAGAGAGGGAGAGGTTCATTTGCCGCGTAATGGTTTGGCTTGCTGCCGGCACATTCTGCCAGAGAGGGAGATCCCAGCATTTTTGGGCGCAAGCCAGTTTGGATTGCCACCAGTTCTCACTCTCATTTCCCTTTTTTTTTCTTCCAGAACAGCAGCACAGATGGTTCTGGATGAAAATCTATTCCAAAACATACTTTACATCATTTATCTCAGTGTTGATATTAGTCTTTTTTTATGTATTCAATAATGGTCACTTACTGATCACAGGAACTTGAACCAATGATTCTGTCTGTAGTTATCTTAGTTACCTAACTGATGCGCCATGACTACTTTACAAACTCCCTATCCCCGTATAGCCATTCACCAATAGACAGAGAAACACTTCAATTGCTATTCTATTCTATTTCGATAAAATAGCCCGTTTGAAAAAGCACAGTTCTCATATTTCCAATTGCAATTTTTTTTATGTTTCAGGGGATTGTTTTGCCTATTTTCTTTAATTATTGCAATGTGATATCTGCAAATTATCACCAATATGTGATGCATCATAATGTGAAATCTAATATTTAGAAGGCATGTACCTACTTAATAAAATTTCTTTAATTTTTAAAAATTTATATTAGGCACTATTGCCTAAGATAAATAAAGGTGGGCTTTGCTTTGTCTTTAAAATATCATGTTGGTTTATTTTTTAGATTTTGTTTCCCTTTCAAAAAGATTTACTTTTACAACTTGTCCATATTTCAAATATTGGTCCTGTTTCATCTGCTAAAATACCACGTATGCCTTATATTGTTTATTAAATTACTGGTTGAAATATGAATATCGATACAATAGTTTAATAAGAATCCGCACAGAGATGTAATTTACATAAAAAAATAATTTAAAGACTCTAAAAATTGCATGGAGCCAGCATCTATCATGATGCAAGAGTATAGGAAATATTTATAAGTAAAGTGTCTATCTAAGCATTTGGTAGCATCTTGATCTGATAAAATAGCAATTACCTTTACAATATAAGTGGATAATTATTGAAAATATGCTTGAGTTGACAATACACTTAGGTCTCTATTTAAACAGAAACAAGTGCCAGCTAAAGGTAATGATTATGGAATGGAATGGAAACAAAAATCAATGCATTTGTTGAAACTAAAACAAAAATATATTATTGATTAACAAAGCATACTGTTCAGTCATATGTCAATAAGAAATGTCCCCATTTACAAACTATTGTGTAATTTATATATTTTTCAAAGGAAATGTGATGCATTTAAATGTATATTTTTCGATTTTTTAAATGTTATACATATTTTAATTGTAGTTGTATCCCTTTATCTATACACTCATTCAGCCTCCAATGTGGTTCTTAATGCATTATATGACAATTGAAATCACAGATCACGAATTAAGGACAAATATAATGATGCATGCTTATTCGAAGAGAAATGCATTTCCATCTAGATGAATGATTTAAATGAATTATTCAGTTGAATGCAGGAAGCAAATGCCATTAGCTGAAAAAGGGCCAAATAATAATAATTAATCAATTTAAGCGAAGCATTTTTCAACTTTTCAGCTTGACAAGTAGCATATATATATTTTTTTAAACTATGATTATTATCGTATATTAATATAATCAACGGGATTGCAATGATGTGAAAAAAATAAAATAAAATAAATAAATCACTGCACATCTATCGAATGCACATTTTCCCAAACGAGTCGTGCAGTTGCTCTCTCGCACCAGTAATTTTGTTTTTAAAGAATAAAAATGATTTATTAATGTGAAAATAAACTAGGTTTTTGAAAACAGTGCCAATTTCTGAATCGGAATTCCTGAATTCAAAACCAAATAGCATGTGGGGTGTTTTCCCTGAAATGCTTCACAAAGAACATGGCAAGTGTGGATTTTACAAGCTGAATACTAAAGATTATACGCAATCGCAGCAGGAGACGACGGTCAGGAGTAGTAAACTAGTTGAATGTTAATGCTAGGCTGTGTGACGTATCTTAGCTATTAAAATTAAGCTTAATTTTCGTGTTATTGCTGCCCAAATATCACTGCCGGGTACTATATTCCCGGTACACAGACTGATGGTAAACTTTAATGTTTTTATATCCCGGAGTGTGCACTTGATTCTTTCTTTTTTTTTACTTCGAGTTTTAATCTGACAACAAGCAGATTCTGTAGTGACGCCTCACCTGTTTAAACTGCTCCTCGTATGTCCATTCGTGCTGGTGTGTTTGTACGTGCGTTGCCACTCCTCCCGGGGACACAGATTGCCTCTGCGCGGTATACGATGGATGGCCGTCACTTGGAAGCAAATTCACGGTGACCCCTTTAGGGTCGTGTCTTTCTCGTATTTGTGGTGAGCTGTGTGCGAAGTCTTCCTTCGTGATTCTTTCACGTTCCAGTTCATCTTCCTCCAGATGCTGATTTTCGTCTTCCAAACCACGAGTATGTTCTAGTTCGTCATCCACATCAGAGTCATCCGCGGGCTCAGGGTACTTGAGTGCAGTTTGATGCGGAAGTGCGGAGCTTGTCTCCGAACGCTGATCAAGAATTCCCGCTGGGAATGAACCTCGGAACGCCGCCTGATATTGACGGAAGGCTATGGCTTGCTGTTGGAACTGTGACTCAACTATGGATCGGACTTCTTTATCTTTCTGTGTGTACCGCAACTTCTCCTCGAGAGCCAAACGTGCAGCCTGTTGTCGCTGGAGGTTTTCCATGACCGCCTCCAACTTCATGCCGCTGCTGGGCGGATGGGACTGCGAACCGGAGAGATGGTGGTGGGCAGAGGTTGTAGACACCAATAAAGGAAGGGCATTCGCCGAGGAGAAAGCTGTTTGCTAACCGGAGAGAAGAAATACCTGGATCAGATCGGATCCGTTTACAAGAAATCGTTTAAGCACCTTACTTATGTTAGAGTTAAGCCAAATACAGGTTGTATAGCCTAGATGGAATGGAAAACCATTTTTAAAATTATAGGCCTACTTGAAAGTCCTATGGAGAACATAATGTAGTGAATGCAATGGGGAGTAAAGGAGGGGAGCTTATTAATCTGTTGACACAATACAAGTTCAGTAAATCATTTTACCAATCGACAGATCACATTTCCAGTAGTTATAACAACTCACTGCACTTTGCAACTATAAAGCTGTTTTCTCTAATGAGTTATAGCCGAATGATTCCATATGTCTTTAATTAATTACTAATTACTTAAGTAACCCAATTAGCGTGGATATAAAATATTTATATTTGCAAGGTTGTCCATTTTATACATTGGGATTTTTATCAGAAAACCATGCGCTGTGTATTTACTGTATATAAAAGTCCAATAGCTAGCCTATTTGCTTAGCATGCTTTATTGACAGTTAACACACTTTGACTACTATATAGGCTAAACAAGCGCCATAAAAATACATTGCATCCGATTGAAATATTACACCTAGTAAGTAGCCTAACGTATAGGAAAACACATGTTGGAATCTGACAATGTCGTAGCCTACTCGTACCTTTAAAACATCGTCAATTAATAGTAACTATCAAATCGTAGGTCATTATTATTAGAACTGAAAGATCGGAGTCTTACCAGAGCAGATTTAGTCACAATACTGGTGTTATCAACCATGCTTTTTCCTCGGGTTAGGTGAGATAGTAACTTGTTCAATAGTAATCCTTTTTAAAAGCGTTGTAAGTGGGCGCGCTTCTGTTCAAACATTGAGCTATACCTCTCGATTACGAGGAAACAATTGTTTTTAAAAATGAATTAATTCACGGTGACTGCAGGAGCCCGGCAAGTTTCAGCAACAAGTGGCAGCCAAAGCCAGAATGACCTCTTCAAGCGATAGATCAGCCCTTCTGCTACCAATCGCTAACAACACGTCAATGGAGTGATAAAAGGAGAGGGGCAGGGTCTACTGACAGTAAGGGAAACAGCCACCAAAGAGGGGACTCTCATGGCTGACTACTGTATACAAGGTAATGTCAAGGGAGGGGCTCTGTATACACGATGTTACCGTAGTGTTCGGCAATCCATACTGTTTTAAAATAGGAAAAAAAAAAAAAAATCACTCGCAAATTATTTAACGTGGCTTATTGGATAAAGCAATGTTTTGTTGTCATCAGCATTTGATTTCATCAACTGCTTTATGGTTTCCGTTTCCATATTCGAATATATTTGTGTGTGCTTTTTCTGTGGACTATTTACAGAAAGTACACATACATTTTACATACAGACGCTGTATTTCTATTATTTTAGGTTGAAAGTACATTTTCAAGGACTACAGCTGTGCCTACCCCACAAGTGAAAAAAGAACCCATGATGATGTAGTGTTATTCTTTATGCCATTTGTCTCATTTTATTTTGCCTTGTTGCATCCAACATAGTAATATAAGACCTTTCACCGATGAGACATTTAGGGATATTCATTGGTACGTGCATTGAGATTGAATACATAAATCGGGCGTATTTGATTTGTATTTGTAAGCCTGAGATAGAGCCTGACAGAATTTCTGATGCGAGCAGTTCCATTAGGTGTGAAGCACTGTGTGCCACTGTTTTGCAGTCATACACGTGAATGCTCAAGCAGTATCACTACACTAATACACTGTTAACTGTGAACATCATTTTTCTGCTACATCTTTGACCTCGGGATTGCTCAAATTTGACTCTGGGTCATGACAGAATGACCCATTAACTGATTACTATAATAACACACATTCATCATATTTCGTGAATTGCATTTCTACAGCGATGAGCAAGTTATGTTTGTAATCCATTTTTATTAGTTGTGCAGCTTGGAAATGCACAAAGAATAAACTTCTGGGGAGACAGATTTATTCAGAAGACAAGGAAATGATTACAAGAATTCAGTATTAATCTCTTATGTTCATCAAGCCTGTTAGCTTGTCTTAACCCTCCTGTTCTGTTCATTTTTTAGGTACAGCAAAAATGTTCCCAGTGATATAAACATACAGGGGGGGTTTGCAAATACATGAAATGAACCATTTCATTTAGAATGTTGATTACACTAATTAAGGCCAGTAGAAGAAGTTTCATACTGAAAAAATAATTTTAAGTATTTTTCCTAGATTTTCAAACTTTAAAAAGGGTCAATTTGACCCGCAACATAACAGGAGGGTTAAGTTTCTGGCAATTTGTAATATCTGCGACCATGCCACGGCAATGCTTTACTTTTCAGAAACACACTGCTTCCCCCACTTTTTGTGAGACGTGTTCCTATCCAGCTTGACCTCCACTCTGCAAATTGATCACCTTGGCTAATTTACCTGTCATTGAAGGGACAGTTGCAGTGTAATAAGATAGCATGTAGAGGGGATGTATACATCCTAATGAATATGTGTACTCTTTATACTAAAATGTAAACATGCTAATGAAGTATGACTAGTATGAATGATCTTTAACTTTAGAGCGGTGTATTATTTTGGAATGTATATTATGATGTATTAATTATTATGTACTGTATATCATGAAAATTGGGATAATACAAACAACAATAAAAAATTAGGTATACTTTTTTATATAAACTCACAATTGCACAGGTTTACCACCAATATATGGCTGTCCTCTAGGGTTTATAACTGTAATATTTCAGTTTGGAAACTTTATGTTTCAGTTCCATCAACTTTAGTGCAATCAGGTGGTCAAATTATTGAAAGACAAGGAACACAAAAAAGATTATTTTTTTCATTCTAGCTATGGAGTGTATTCATATGTTCAGCAGGTATATATTTTTAATAATCCCTGTATGATGAAGTCCACAGAAGAGTCTTGGTGCTGCTGTTTTAGGATCATTATGGCACTGTTTGTCTCTGTGGTATTTGGTGTTCATGAGGGAGTTTTGCTATAAGTAACTTCTGCTAGCTTATTAGAGTGACTAATTGGTCTTAACTGGCTACAAAGACCTGTTGTTCTAAGCCAAACAAATTACTCTCTGAAGTCCCTCTCATTAGCATACATTTAATATGGTCTTCATTGAGCCCTCCTGGTCATAGTACTTTCTTTCACAAACAAGGTTTGGCAAATTTAGCGATCACCAAAACTAACTTGGCAATCTGAACTTGTGACAAAGTGGAATGCATGCATTTTCTTGTAAGTCAAATGGGAAATGTTGATTTAATTCAGCCCCTAGTCACTTATGGTATTTTAAAATGTTAAAATATTTCCTGCCTGATTCTATGCCAGTTTTGTATATTCATGCATGTAAAGCCATGCACAAACCATGTAAACATAGTTTTTTGTCAAGCATTTTCAAATAGTCACCTTCCTAAAGACATATTTTTAAACATTATTGTAGCTTTGTGTCCTGAGTAGTTTAAGATGGTTCAATTGTACACTGGGAAGACTTCTTTGAGAGGAGTGTAACATTGCCTAGAGAAATCCAACATAAATGCAAACTGCTGAAGAATCCTGTTCCATCACCTTTATGTCACTTGATGGCAAGTGCAGATTCAATCCTGATCCACCCCTCTGGACTATCAAAGGAGGAGGCTGCAAATATTTCTGTAGGTATTAAAGAAGAGAATCTTTTAGGACCCATAATGTCTTAATAGTTATTTTAAATCCATTTAATTGTCCTGCAATTAAACATTATGACAAGCATTGTGGATCTTTCAGCTGTCCCAGTCAAACAATCTATGAGCAGGTAAAGAATCTAAGGGAGGTCTAATGTTCATTTTTGAATTATAAAAGTTATTGGTTTCAAACCATCCAAATACTGTAGGCATCGGTTTCCTTTGTTTTGTTTTACCTTAAGGTGAACTGATGGATGGGAGTCAAGAACTCAACGCCAGCAAATTCCAAGGAGGAAATCAATACATGCTGTTTAAAACCAGTAGAAGGAAGGAAAAAGCACCGCGGATGAGAGGATCTATACAGATCAGGGACATTGATTGCCTTGTGGAGAATAGAAACATGTAAAATAGATCCATCATCCATTGCAGCCTGCCTGGTTTTTCACCATCTAAAAATGGAGGATGGATTTTTTGGCTATGTACTGCATCATGCCTCTGCTGATAAAGCATTCTGAAAGAAATAAGTTTATTTCTTTTCCAGAATGTCTCACAGAACTGATAAAAACTGATTTTTCTCTGATATTTTGCATATTTTAATAGAGCAGTGAGACCTTGCTGCACATCACTTATATACAATCAATATTTTACATTAAAGACAACATGCAGGCTAACACTTGTGAAAACTGTCTGTAGTTAGCATTTGAAAAGCATTTTACCATTACATAAGAATAAATATACTAATGATCGCTTCTAGAATTTTCTCATGATATTGTAGCACATTGTGATATGAAAAAAATGCCACTGTCACATGTTGCAAGACCATTCTAGTAGTACTTACATACCCTCTGTGTGCATGATTTTGTTTTGGAGCACAGTTGTTGATAATAAAGGTTCTGTATATATGTGCTGGAGGTTCAAACCACCATCTCAGACACACATGCTGTATTAACCACGTTGTTGGCCACTGTTGAAAAATCAAATACCACTGTGCCAGTATAATGTCAGATTATGATTTTGACTGATGGTTCATTAATTTATCTGCAATTTACAATTTATGATTAAATGAAGAACACACTTTCAGCCAAAGAAAGTTACAAACAACTTTCTTCGGCTAAAAGTGTCTCAACTCACATGCCAAATGATCGATTATAATAATTTTAATTGTTATACAAATTAGGTTTAGAGTTAAAATGAGAATTAACTAATTCAACAAAAAACAAACAAAAAAATGCAATTACTTTATGTGAAGTGCTCAAAAAAGATCACAACAGTATTGTAATCATTATACCGCTATATAGGGTAATTAGACAATGTTGTTTAAATATAAATAAGCTATGGATGGGTGGGCCAGTTCCAAATATCAGCAAGCTTGTTAATAATTCAGGTCAGGACCATTACGACCGCACCAAAGTTCTTTCCCAACCCCTTTTGCAGCACAGTGAAGTCTGCTAACTGTCTTCCTCGAACAGTCCCCCATTTGCAAATTGAACATGCACAAGGTGGTCCCCAATGGCTGCCCAAGTGCTGTTTTAATAAAGTTGTGTTTACTGCCAGTGCTGACTGGCAGCTCCCATGATGTGGAAGGCTTTATTGAGTCCCAGGTGAAGCCAAGGATGCAGTGGTATTGACTTGGCCTCACAAGGCCTCGGCCATAGGGGTGATGCTAACTCCTCTCTGGAGGGATTCCCAGGCTTGTCGCTATCCGTAATCAATGCTAAACAGAGAATTGATTCATTTGCTAATTAAAATATGGCAACAGTTAATAAACTCATTGCATATGTACATGTTTTGTAAGCTGTCGGGTTTCAAAAATTGTTGTGAAAAGTCATATGAATAAATACTTTGCATTCAATAACAGGATGGACTCAAATGCATTCACAATAAAAATCAGCTATCATTTACTCTGTTGTTTTCAGTATTGTCAATGTGAGAAAGTCATTTGATGGTGAAACTGTTCTATAAATGATTTGATCTCATGCTAAATAAGTAATGAGTTATTCATTTTAGAATCACTATTTTGCAGCTGAGTTGAATTTTTTTGTGGTTATAATAATTTTCCAATTTTCTCTACACTGGTTATGATGGATTTCTTATTATTTATTTATTTGTTTGGTTACTTATTGAAGTGTGCATGTCTGTGTCAGTGTGTGTGTGTGTGTACTTGTGTGTGTGCTCGTGATTTCTAAAATTATTTTGAATTCCCTCTGGAGAATGTCCATTGTAAAGGGCTGTGTTTGTAAACTGTACTGTACAAAATTGAGGTATGGCCAAAGGGAGAAAAAGCAAATATTAATCAAACAATAGTCTTTAAAACATTTTTTTTTTTTTTCATTTAAAGCTTTTTTTAAAAATACGATCCACTAGGCGTCACTGTTGCATAACAGGACTACTGGAGCAATTGATTATGTTTTGGAATATCCATCACGGCTATATAAGAATTCACATGTTATTCCAGTTTAAGTCATTGATCAAACTGGACTGATGTGGATCCTTCTGCCTCTATAGCTGTCCAGATTCATGCAATCGTTATTTCATTATGCTGACGTTTATAGCAATAAAATGGAGAGATCTTTGAAGTTTGCCTCACTACCTGGAATTGTATTGAAAAAAGGTACTACATTAAAAAACCCGGTAGTTATTCCTTCCAACAACCAAAATGTATTAATTTGATGCATTAACTTCTAAGGAAACCGCAAATAAATAGATGCCAGGTTACCTGTACTGCGTTCAAAACATGGTTCAATAACACGTACAGAAAGAGCAGAAAGCTAATCATGCCTTTGATGTTGGCTGTTCGTGTTCGTGTTCAAAATATTAAATGCATTCTTTCTACTGACATGGTACCTTTAAGAAGGAGGTGTAAGGTACATGGATGACGCAGGAATAATTATCTTGAAGATGCTTCAAATTTCCTCCCCATAGCCAGCGCGTGTGGTAGCTGGATGGGCAGTAAGCGTTGAATAGAGGAATTACCAGTGAAAGAGGGTGATTTATGAGAAAACTTTAGATTTATGAAGTTATGTTTTTCGGAGACGACGCAGAATATCTGTAGCTTGATATATTGGACATATCAATAGAATTTCAAATAAGAAGTAAATAAAACAGCTTCGTTGAATTAAATACCGGTAGACGTTTCAGCATTTCTTAATTAGCCGGTTCTGGTGAAATGTTTACTAAACAGGGAACAGATAGCGAAGCATAATACATGTTATCAGGTCATTAATATTACAAAGGGGACTCATTCTATAGTACCAAAATGATTTGCGTGTTGCCATACTTGCTATATATTTTGTTGATTATGCTGCCTGTAAATGAAAGCGCATCGACGGAAGACATTGACGTACTGATCATTTTGCCAAAAAAACAACTCTTATCATTTTTCCATTTCAATGGTTGCGCCAGCCATAGATTATGCTCAGAAAAAGATGAAATCCGTTAACGGACTCTACTCAGGACTCAATTTCAATTTTCATTATGAAAATTCTAATTGTGGCGATGAGGCACTCTTTCGTCTGGTGGACAGATCCTGTCAAAAGAAACCAGACTTGATTCTTGGCCCCGTCTGTGAATACGCGGCTGCGCCTGTTGCAAGGATGGCATCACACTGGAACATCCCAGTAATTTCGGCAGGTGCTTTGGCGTCCGGTTTCAGCTATAAGAAGGAATATTCGCACCTGACCAGAGTTGCCCCTTCTTACCTGAAAATGGCGGAGACGTTCTCCGCAATGTTCCATCGCTTCAATTGGAAGAATGCGTTTTTAATATATGAAGATGACATGGATCAACGGAACTGTTACTTCACCCTAGAAGGTGTTCACAACATTCTCAAAACGGAGAATGTCCACATAGATGCTTTAAACATCCACTCTAAAGATAACAAGGTGGATTCAGACGAAATCATCAAACTTATCTACGACAGTGAAGGTAATACATTTTTGTCTTGCGAACGTTACAGGTTGCGCTTTTCAGTGTAAAGCCTGAGATTTGCTGCGCGATGTTAAGGAAAAATTCTTCAACACCTGGATAGAATGATCACATGCGATTGCAAAAGTACTCTGTCCTTTTGGCTGGTAACAAATGGAAGTGTGGATTTATTTATAATAATTGTTGTGTAATCCAGCCATTTGTTTATGGCCGTTATTACCGGGTTAGGAAAATGGAAGGTCTGTGCATAGAATGGACACCACACATTTGAGAGAGATGGTAGAGCTTGCTTCCCAGTTTAAAGGAAGCCTGGTACCGGACCAACATTATGGAAATAATTTTTAATGCGTGACGGAGATGAGACTCCCAAAAATAATAACCACATTGTGATTATGAGTTGTTATTGTTATGAATTGTTGAGCGTTGCTTAATTTTAATGTAATGACTGTAGCGGTGTCGTTGTGCAGATGACTACTCCACAAAAAGAGTCCATGGAGACCATGAAAATGTTAGAGTTTACATGTAGAAAGTTACCTGAGGTGCCTGCACATAACAGGGGCCTCCTGGAATTTCCATTTTCCAAGCTGCTCTGCTATTATCACCTTGGTTAGACTACAGTCTAGTTTAATTCCCTCTAAAGGTCAAGTGGGAAATTTGTTTGCATTCCAGATGGTAGATAGATGGAGACACTCTTGGGAGCTTATGTTGTGGGAATTCAGTACGTTTAAAGGTCATTTTTGTGTGCACCTAATGAACCTTGATCTACAGCTTTTGGTTACTGTACTAATTTCAGAATCATTAAAACGCATGATGTAGCAGAATGAGAAAGTTACAATTTTGACAAGATTGAGAATCCTCCTTGATGGGTAATGTAAGTCAGAAAGGGACTTATTTCAGTGTTCTGTGTTGATCTTTAAAACCTCTCTGTCTGAAATGTGGCCCTGCTAATGAACTGGGTGTTCTATTCCTGAGAATAACTTTCACATGAAGCCATACATTTGACCTCACGGATATTGGCATATGTTATAACTGCAAGAACACGGCTTGCATAATTGTATCTAATGTCTTCTGAGGTAATAATCTTAGCTTTCTTGAGGTGTACAGTACTCATTGATGGAATATGTTTCACAGTGCTTGTGTTGTGCCATTTTTATCCATTGCATGTTAATCCTACACATATGGGAAAATTGGCCGATGTAACCTGAATCAGCATTCCTTAAGATTTGTATTAGCACCAAGACAAGGCGTAATGAAGACATTGCTGATTTTAACCAGTACTGCAGTGTTATTGGGTTTCTTCTGCTCATGATAGGAATGATAAGTAATGGCGTATCTCTGCATATTTACAGTAGTTCTGAGGAGATTCATTCACTAGTTAAGCATTATTAACCCATAAGTTGCACTGGCGCGTACTTGGGCCGAATAAGATGTGAGTGAACTTTAAATAAGTATCAACCTCTGTCCATAACCTAATGAATTTTATGTAGAGAAATTAATGAGTTGAGAGTTCCTTTTTCAGTTATTACACAGTGTTCTTTCATTGACTTCAGTGACCCAAATACATGATGTTACATTAAAAAAATAAAATAAAAAAATAAAAAACTTCAATTTGTCTCTCAAAGATAAGGATGTAATTAATTGTGGTTTGATGGAAGAGACAATTCATGACAGATGTGATATGGGGGGGGGGGGGGGGGGGGGGGGGGGGGGGGGGGGGGGGGGGGGGGGGGGGGGGGGGGGGGGGGGGGGG